>NC_083353.1:82902527-83218053 GCF_030254825.1 Meriones unguiculatus
TCGCTTCCAACGAAATGACACCAGAGAACAGAACACACGCTTCCAAAGAAATGACCCCCTCCTTCAAAAATTTGCTTCCATCGAAAAAAACCGGAGAACACAAAAAATTCTCTTCCAACTATATTACCCCAGAAGACAAAAAATTCTTTTCCAACGAAATCTCCTGAGAATGCAAATATTTGCTTCCAAAGATATCATCCCAAAGCACAAAAATTCGCTTCCAACAAAATTACCCTAAAACACAAAAATTCCCTTTCAACGAAAATACCCGAGAACACAAAAAATTCGCTTCCAACGAAATCACTCCAGTGCAGAAAAAATTCGATTCCAACGAAATTATTCCAGAGCACCGAAAACACGCTTCCAACGAAATGACCCCCAAATTCTAGAATTTGCTTCCATCGAAAACACTGGAGAACACAAAAAATTCTCTTCCAATGATATTACCCCATCAGACAAAAAATTCTGTTCCAACGAAATCTCCTGAGAACACAAATATTCGCTTCCAAAGATATCATCCCAAAGCACAAAAAATTCACTTCCAACGAAATGACTCCAGAGCACCGATAACATGCTTCCAACGAAACGACCCCCTACTTCAAAAATTTGTTTCCATCGAAAAACCCGGAGAACACAAAAATTTCTCTTCTAATGATATTACCCCAGAAGAAAAAAATTCTTTTCCAACGAAATCTCCTGAGAACACAAATATTCACTTCCAAATATAACATCCCAGAGCACAAAAATTCGATTCTGACAAAATTACCCTAGAAGACAAAAATTCCTTTTCACGAAATCACCCGAGAACACAAAAAATTCGCTTCCAAGGAAATCACCCCAGAGCACAAAAAATTTGCTTCCAACGAAATGACTCCAGAGCACAGAAAACACGCTTCCAACTAATTGACCACCTACTTCAAAAATTTGCCTCCATTGAAAATACCAGAGAACACAAAAATTTCTCTTCCAACGATATTACCCCAGAAGGCAAAAAATTCTTTTCCAAGGAAATCTTCTGAGAACACAAATATTCGCTTCCAAAGCTATCATCCCAGAGCACAAAAAATTCGCTTCCAACAAAATCACACCAGAACACAAAAATTCCCTTTCAACGAAACTACCCGAGAACACAAAAAATTCGCTTCCAACGAAATCACTACAGAGCACGAAAAATTTGCTTCCACAGCAATGACTCCGGAGCACAGAAAACACGCTTCCAACGAAATGACCCTCTACTTCAAGAATTTGCTTTCATCGAAAACACCGGAGAACTCAAAAAATTCTCTTCCAATGATATTACCCCAGAAGACAAAAAATTCTTTTCCAACGAAATCTCCTGAGAACACAAATATTCGCCTCCAAAGATATTATCCCAAAGCACAAAAAATTCGCTTCCAATGAAATGACGCTAGAGCACCGATAACACGCTTCCAACGAAATGACCCCCTACTTCAAAAATTAGTTTCCCTCGAAAAAACCGGAGAACACAAAAATTTCTCTTCTAATGATATTACCCCAGAAGAAAAAAATTCTTTTCCAACGAAATCTCCTGAGAACACAAATATTCGCTTCCAAAGATAACATCCCAGAGCACAAAAATTCGCTTCCAAAAAAATTACCCTAGAACACAAAAATTCCCTTTCAACGAAATCACCTGAGAAAACAAAAAATTCGCTTTCAACGAAATCACCCCAGAGTAAAAAATTCGCTTCCAATGAAAAGACTCCAGAGCACAGAAAACACGCTTCCAAATAAATGAACCCCTACTTCAAAAATTTGCTTCCATCGAAAAAACCGGAGAATACAAAAAATTCTCTTCCAACGATATTACCCCAGAAGACAAAAAATTCTTTTCCAACGAAATCTCCTGAGAACACAAATATTCGCTTCCAACGAAATCACCCCAGAGCACAAAAAAATTGCTTCCAACGAAATGACTCAAGAGCACCGATAACACGTTTCCAACAAAATGACCCCCTACTTCAAAAATTTGCTTCCATCGAAAAAACCGGAGAACACAAAAAATTCTCTTCTAATGATATTACCCCAGAAGAAAAAAATTCTTTTCCAACGAAATCTCCTGAGAACACAAATATTCGCTTCCAAAGATAACATCCCAGAGCACAAAAATTCGGTTCCAACAAAATTACCTTAAAACAAAAAAATTTCTTTTCACGAAATCACCCGAGAACACAAAAAATTCCCTTTCAAAGAAATCACCCCAGAGCACAAAAAATTTGCTTTCAACGAAATGACTTTAGAGCACAGAAAACACGCTTCCAACGAAATGACCCCCAACTTCTAAATTTGCCTCCATCGAAAAAACCGGAGAACAGAAAAAATTCTCTTCCAACCATATTACCCCAGAAGGCAAAAGATTCTTTTCCAATGAAATCTTCTGAGAACACAAATATTCGCTTCCAAAGCTATCATCCCAGAGCACAAAAAATTCGCTTCCAACGAAATCACCCCAGAACACAAAAATTCCCTTTCAACGAAATCACCCTAGAACACAACATATTCGCTTCCAACGAAATCACTCCAGAGCAGGAAAAATTTGCCTCCACAGCAATTACTCCGGAGCACAGAAAACACGCTTCCAACGAAATGACCCCCTACTTCAAGAATTTGCTTTCATCGAAAACACCGGAGAACTCAAAAAATTCTCTTCCAATGATATTACCCCAGAAGACAAAAAATTCTTTTCCAACGAAATCTCCTGAGAACACAAATATTTGCTTCCAAAGATATCATCGCAAAGCACAAAAAATTCGCTTCCAACGAAATGACTCCAGAGCACCGATAACACGCTTCCAAAGAAATGACCCCCTACTTCAAAAATTTGCCTCCATCGAAAAAACCGGAGAACACAAAAAATTCTCTTCCAAAGATATTACCCCAGAAGGCAAAAAATTATTTTCCAATTAAATCTTCTGAGAACACAAATATTCGCTTCCAAAGCTATCATCCCAGAGCACAAAAAATTTGCTTCCAACGAAATCACTCCAGAGCACAAAAAATTCGCTTCCACAGAAATGACTCCGGAGCACAGAAAAGACGCTTCCAATGAAATGACCCCCTACTTCTAGAATTTGCTTCCATCGAAAACACCGGAGAACACAAAAAATTCTCTTCCAATGATATTACCCCAGAAGGCAAAAAATTATTTTCCAATTAAATCTTCTGAGAACACAAATATTTGCTTCCAAAGATAACATTCCAGAGCATAAAAATTCGGTTCCAACAAAATTACCCTAGAACACAAAAATTCCTTTTCACGAAATTCCCCGAGAACACAAAAAATTCGCTTCCAATGAAATCACCACAGAGCACAAAAAATTTGCTTCCAACGAAATGACTCCAGAGCACAGAAAACATGCTTCCAACGAAATGACCCCCTACTTCAAAAATTTACCTCCATTGAAAAAACCGGAGAACACAAAAAATTCTCTTCCAACGATATTACCCCAGAAGGCAAAAAATTCTTTTCCAATAAAATCTTCTGAGAACACAAATATTCGCTTCCAAAGCTATCATCCCATAGCACAAAAAATTTGCTTCCAGCGAAATCACCCCAGAACACAAAAATTCCCTTTCAAAGAAATCACCCGAGAACACAAAAAATTCGATTCCAACAAAATCACTCCAGAGCACAAAAAATTCGCTTCCAACGAAATGACTCCAAAGCACAGAAAACATGCTTCCAATGAAATGACCCTTTACTTGAAGAATTTGCTTCCATGGAAAACACTGGAGAACACAAAAAATTCTCTTCCAACAATATTACACCAGAAGGCAAAAAATTCTTTTCCAATGAAATCTTCTGAGAACACAAATATTCGCTTCCAAAGCTATCATCCCAGAGCACAAAAAATTTGCTTCCAACGAAATCACCCCAGAACACACAAATTCCCTTTCAGCGAAATCACCCGAGAACACAAAAAATTCGCTTCCAACGAAATCACTCTAGAGCACAAAAAATTCGCTTCCACAGAAATAACTCCAGAGCACAGAAAACACGTTTCCAACGAAATGTCCCTCTACTTCAAGAAATTGCTTCCATCGAAAACACCGGAGAACACAAAAAATTCTCTTCCAATGATATTACCCCTGAAGACAAAAAATTCTGTTCCAACGAAATCTCCTGAGAACACAAATATTCGCTTCCAAAGATATCATCCCAAAGCACAAAAAATTCGCTTCCAGCGAAATGGCTCCATAGCACCATAAACAAGCTTCCAACGAAATGTCCCCCTACTTCAAAAATTTGCTTCCCTCGAAAAAACCGGAGAACACAAAAAATTCTCTTCCAACGATATTACCCCAGAAGACAAAAATTCTTTTCCAACGATATCTCCTGAGAACACAAATATTCGCTTCCAAAGATATCATCCCAAAGCAAAAAAATTCGCTTCCAACGAAATGACTCCAGAGCACTGATAACACTCTTCCAACGAAATGACCCCCTACTTCAAAAATTTGCTTCCATCAAAAAAACCGGAGAACACAAAAAATTCTCTTCCAATGATATTACGCCTGAAGAAAAAAATTCTTTTCCTACGAAATCTCCTGAGAACACAAATATTCGCTTCCAAAGATATCATCCCAGAGCACAAAAATTCGCTTCCAACAAAATTACCCTAGAACAAAAAAATTCCTTTTCACGAAATCACCCGAGAACAAAAAAAATTTGCTTCCAACGAAATCACCCCAAAGCACAAAAAATTCGCTTCCAACGAAATGACTCCAGAGCACCGAAAACACGCTTCCAACAAAATGACCCCCTACTTCTAGAATTTGCTTAAATCGAAAACACCGGAGAACAGAAAAAATTCTCTTCCAATGATATTACCCCAGAAGACAAAAAATTCTGTTCCAACGAAATCTCCTGAGAACACAAATATTCGCTTCCAAAAATAACATCCCAGAGCACAAAAATTGGCTTCCAAAAAAATTACCCTAGAACACAAAAATTCCCTTTCAACGAAATTACCTGAGAACACAAAAAATTCGCTTTCAACGAAATCACCCCAGAGTAAAAAATTCGCTTCCAACGAAAAGACTCCAGAGCACAGAAAACACGCTTCCAACTAAATGAACCCCTACTTCAAAAATTTGCTTCCATCGAAAAAACCGGAGAACACAAAAAATTCTCTTGCAACGATATTACCCCAGAAGACAAAAAATTCTTTTCCAACGAAATCTCCTGAGAACACAAATATTCGCTTCCAACGAAATCACCCCAGAGCACAAAAAAATTGCTTCCAACGAAATGACTCCAGAGCACCGATAACACGTTTCCAACGAAATGACCCCCTACTTCAAAAATTTGCTTCCATCGAAAAAACCGGAGAACACAAAAAATTCTCATCTAATGATATTACCCCAGAAGAAAACAATTCTTTTCCAACGAAATCTCCTGAGAACACAAATATTCGCTTCCAAAGATAACATCCCAGAGCACAAAAATTCGGTTCCAACAAAATTACCTTAAAACAAAAAAATTTCATTTCACGAAATCACCCGAGAACACAAAAAATTCGCTTTCAAAGAAATCACCCCAGAGCACAAAAAATTTGCTTTCAACGAAATGACTCCAGAGCACAGAAAACACGCTTCCAACGAAATGACCCACTACTTCTAAATTTGCCTCCATCGAAAAAACCGGAGAACAGAAAAAATTCTCTTCCAACCATATTACCCCAGAAGGCAAAAGATTCTTTTCCAATGAAATCTTCTGAGAACACAAATATTCGCTTCCAAAGCTATCATCCCAGAGCACAAAAAATTCGCTTCCAACGAAATCACCCCAGAACACAAAAATTCCCTTTCAACGAAATCACCCGAGAACACAACAAATTCGCTTCCAACGAAATCACTCAAGAGCAGGAAAAATTTGCTTCCACAGCAATTACTCCGGAGCACAGAAAACACGCTTCCAACGAAATGACCCCCTACATCAAGAATTTGCTTTCATCGAAAACACCAGAGAACTCAAAAAATTCTCTTCCAATGATATTACCCCAGAAGACAAAAAATTCTTTTCCAACGAAATCTCCTCAGAACACAAATATTTGCTTCCAAAGATATCATCGCAAAGCACAAAAAATTCGCTTCCAACGAAATGACTCCAGAGCACCGATAACACGCTTCCAAAGAAATGACCCCCTACTTCAAAAATTTGCCTCCATCGAAAAAACCGGAGAACACAAAAAATTCTCTTCCAAAGATATTACCCCAGAAGGCAAAAAATTATTTTCCAATTAAATCTTCTGAGAACACAAATATTCGCTTGCAAAGCTATCATCCCAGAGCACAAAAAATTCGCTTCCAACGAAATCACTCCAGAGCACAAATAATTCGCTTCCACAGAAATGACTCCAGAGCACAGAAAAGACGCTTCCAATGAAATGACCCCCTACTTCAAGAATTTGCTTCCATCGAATACACCGGAGAACACAAAAAATTCTCTTCCAACGATATTACCCCAGAAGGCAAAAAATTCTTTTCCAACGAAATCTCCTCAGAACACAAATATTCGCTTCAAAAGATAACATCCCAGAGCACAAAAATTCGGTTCCAACAAAATTACCCTAGAACACAAAAATTCCTTTTCACGAAATTCCCCGAGAACACAAAAAATTCGCTTCCAATGAAATCACCACAGAACACAAAAAATTTGCTTCCAACGAAATGACTCCAGAGCACAGAAAACATGCTTCCAACAAAATGACCCCCTACTTCAAAAATTTGCCTCCATTGAAAAAACCGGAGAACACAAAAAATTCTCTTCCAACGATATTACCCCAGAAGGCAAAAAATTCTTTTCCAATAAAATCTTCTGAGAACACAAATATTCGCTTCCAAAGCTATCATCCCATAGCACAAATAATTTGCTTCCAGCGAAATCACCCCAGAACACAAAAATTCCCTTTCAAAGAAATCACCCGAGAACACAAAAAATTCGCTTCCAACAAAATCACTCCAGAGCACAAAAAATTCGCTTCCACAGAAATGACTCCAAAGCACAGAAAACATGCTTCCAATGAAATGACCCTTTACTTCAAGAATTTGCTTCCAAGGAAAACACTGGAGAACACAAAAAATTCTCTTCCAACAATATTACACCAGAAGGCAAAAAATTCTATTCCAATGAAATCTTCTGAGAACACAAATATTCGCTTCCAAAGCTATCATCCCAGAGCACAAAAAATTTGCTTCCAACGAAATCACTCCAGAACACAAAAATTCCCTTTCAGCGAAATCACCCGAGAACACAAAAAATTCGCTTCCAACGAAATCACTCTAGAGCACAAAAAATTCGCTTCCACAGAAATAACTCCAGAGCACAGAAAACACGCTTCCAACGAAATGTCCCTCTACTTCAAGAAATTGCTTCCATCGAAAACACCGGAGAACACAAAAAATTCTCCACCAATGATATTACCCCTGAAGACAAAAAATTCTGTTCCAACGAAATCTCCTGAGAACACAAATATTCGCTTCCAAAGATATCATCCCAAAGCACAAAAAATTCGCTTCCAGCGAAATGACTCCATAGCACCGTAAACAAGTTTCCAACGAAATGTCCCCCTACTTCAAAAATTTGCTTCCCTCGAAAAAACCGGAGAACACAAAAAATTCTCTTCCAACGATATTACCCCAGAAGACAAAAATTCTTTTCCAACGATATCTCCTGAGAACACAAATATTCGCTTCCAAAGATATCATCCCAAAGCACAAAAAATTCGCTTCCAACGAAATGACTCCAGAGCAATGATAACACTCTTCCAACGAAATGACCCCCTACTTCAAAAATTTGCTTCCATCAAAAAAACCGGAGAACACAAAAAATTCTCTTCCAATGATATTACGCCTGAAGAAAAAAATTCTTTTCCTACGAAATCTCCTGAGAACACAAATATTCGCTTCCAAAGATATCATCCCAGAGCACAAAAATTCGCTTCCAACAAAATTACCCTAGAACAAAAAAATTCCATTTCACGAAATCACCCGAGAACAAAAAAAATTTGCTTCCAACGAAATCACCCCAAAGCACAAAAAATTCGCTTCCAACGAAATGACTCCAGAGCACCGATAACACGCTTCCAAATAAATGAACAGCTACTTCAAAAATTTGCTTCCATCAAAAAACCGGAGAACACAAAAAATTCTCTTCCAACTATTTTACACCAGAAGACAAAAAATTCTTTTCCAAGGAAATCTCCTGAGAACGCAAATATTCGCTTCCAAAGATATCATCCCAGAGCACAAAAATTCGCTTCCAACAAAATTACCCTAGAACACAAAAATTCCCTTTCAGCGAAATCACCCGAGAACACAAAAAATTCGCTTCCAACGAAATCACTCCAGATCACAAAAAATTCGCTTCCAACGAAATGACTCCAGAGCACCGAAAACGCGCTTCCGACGAAATGTCCCTCTACGTCAAAAATTTGCTTCCCTCGAAAAAACCGGAGAACACAAAAAATTCTCTTCCAACGATATTACCCCAGAAGGCAAAAAATTCTTTTCCAATGAAATCTCCTGAGAACACAAATATTCGCTTCCAAAGCTATCATCCCAGAGCACAAAAAATTTGCTTCCAAAGAAATCACCCCAGAACACAAAAATTCCCTTTCAAAGAAATCACCCGAGAACACAAAAAATTCGCTTCCAACGAAATCACTCCAGAGCACAAAAAATTCGCTTCCACAGAAATGACTCAAGAGCACAGAAAACACGCTTCCAATGAAATGACCCCCTACTTCAAGAATTTGCTTCCATCGAAAACACCGGAGAATACAAAAAATTCTCTTCCAATGATATTACCCCAGAAGGCAAAAAATACTTTTCCAATGAAATCTTCTGAGAACACAAATATTCGCTTCCAAAGCTATCATCCCAGAGCACAAAAAATTTGCTTCCAACGAAATCACTCCAGAGCACAAAAAATTCGCTTCCACAGAAATAACTCCAGAGCACAGAAAACACGCTTCCAACGAAATGACCCCCTACTTCAATAATTTGCTTCCATCGAAAACACCGGAGAACACAAAAAATTCTCTTCCAATGATATTATCGCAGAAGACAAAGAATTCTTTTCCAACGAAATCTCCTGAGAACACAAATATTCGCTTCCAAAAATATCATCCCACAGCACAAAAAATTCGCTTCCAACGAAATGACTCCATAGCACTGAAAACACGCTTCCAACGAAATGTCCCCCTACTTCAAAAATTTGCTTCCCTCGAAAAAACTGGAGAACACAAAAAATTCTCTTCCAACGATATTACCCCAGAAGGCAAAAAATTCTTTTCCAATGAAATCTTCTGAGAACACAAATATTCGCTTCCAAAGCTATCATCCCAGAGCACAAAAATTCGCTTCCAAAAAATTACCCTAGAACACAAAAATTCCCTTTCAACGAAATCACCCGAGAACACAAAAAATTCGCTTCCAATGAAATCACCCCAGAGCACAAAAAATTCGCTTCCAACGAAAAGACTCCAGAGCACAGAAAACACGCTTACAACTAAATGAACCCCTACGTCAAAAATTTGCTTCCATCGAAAAAAACGGAGAACACAAAAAATTCTCTTCCAACGATATTACCCCAGAAGACAAAAAATTCTTTTCCAACGAAATCTCCTGAGAACACAAATATTCGCTTCCAAAGATATCATCCCAAAGAACAAAAAATTCGCTTCCAACGAAATGACTATAGAGCAACGATAACACGCTTCCAACGAAATGACCCCCTACTTCAAAAATTTGCTTCCATCGAAAAAACCGGAGAACACAAAAATTTCTCTTCTAATGATATTACCCCAGAAGAAAAAAATTCTTTTCCAACGAAATCTCCTGAGAACACAAATATTCGCTTCCAAAGATAACATCCCAGAGCACAAAAATTCGGTTCCAACAAAATTACCCTAGAACACAAAAATTCCTTTTCACGAAATCACCCGAGAACACAAAAAATTCACTTCCAAAGAAATCACCCCAGACCACAAAAAATTTGCTTCCAACGAAATGACTCCAGAGCACAGAAAACACGCTTCCAACGAAATGACCCCCTACTTCTAGAATTTGCTTCCATTGAAAACACCAGAGAACACAAAAATTCTCTTCCAATGATATTACCCCAGAAGACAAAAAATTCTGTTCCAACGAAATCTCCTGAGAACACAAATATTTGCTTCCAAAGATATCATCCCAAAGCACAAAAAATTCGCTTCCAACGAAATGACTCCAGAGCACCGAAAACACGCTTCCAACGAAATGACCCCCTACTTCTAGAATTTGCTTCCATTGAAAACACCAGAGAACACAAAAATTCTCTTCCAATGATATTACCCCAGAAGACAAAAAATTCTGTTCCAACGAAATCTCCTGAGAACACAAATATTTGCTTCCAAAGATATCATCCCAAAGCACAAAAAATTCGCTTCCAACGAAATGACTCCAGAGCACCGAAAACACGCTTCCAACGAAATGATCCCCTACTTCAAAAATTTACATCCCTCGAAAAAACTGGAGAACACAAAAAATTCTCTTCCAACGATATTACCCCAGAAGGCAAAAAATTCTTTTCCAATGAAATCTTCTGAGAACACAAATATTCGCTTCCAAAACTATCATCCCAGAGCACAAAAAATTTGCTTCCAACGAAATGACTCCAGAGCACAGAAAACATGCTTTCAACAAAATGATCTCATACTTCAAAAATTTGCTTCCATCGAAATCACCAGAGAACACAAAAAATTCGCTTCCAATGAAATCACCCCAGAACACAAAAAATTTGCTTGCAATGAAATCTCCTGAGAACACAAATATTCGCTTCCAACGAAATCGTCCCAGAGCACAAAAAATTCGCTTCCAACGAAATTACCCTAGAACACAAAAATTCCCTTTCAATGAAATCACCCAAGAACACAAAAAATTCGCTTCCAACGAAAACACCATAGAACAAAAAAAAAATCGCTTCCATCGAAATCACCACAGAAGACAAAAAATTCTCTTCCAATGATATTACCCCAGAAGACAAAAACTTCTTTTCAAACTAAATCTCGTGAGAACACAAATATTCGCTTCCAAAGATATCATCCCAGAGCACAAAAAATTAACTTCGAACGAAATCACCCAAGAGCACGAAAAATTCGCTTCCAAAGAAATGACTCCAGAGCACAGAAAACATGCTTCCAATGATATGACCCCATACTTCAAAAATTTGCTTCCATCGAAATCACCCCTGAACACAAAAAATTCGCTGCCAACAAAATCACCCTAGAACACAAAACATTCCCTTTCAACGAAATCACCCGAGAACACAAAAAATTAGCTTCCAACGAAATGACACCAGAGCACAGAAAATTCGCTTACAACGAAATCACCCTAGAACACAAAAAATTTCCTTTCAACAAAATCACCTGAGAACACAAAAAAGTCACGTCCAACAAAATTACCACAGAACAGAAAAAAATTGCTTCCATCGAAATCACCCGAGAACACAAAAAATTCGCTTCCAACGAAATCACCCCAGAGCACAAAAAATTCGCTTGCAACGAAAAGACTCCAGAGCACAGAAAACACGCTTACAACTAAATGAACCCCTACGTCAAAAATTTGCTTCCATCGAAAAAAACGGAGAACACAAAAAATTCTCTTCCAACGATATTACCCCAGAAGGCAAAAAATTCTTTTCCAACGAAATCTCCTGAGAACACAAATATTTGCTTCCAAAGATATCATCCCAAAGAACAAAAAATTCGCTTCCAACGAAATGACTCCAGAGCACCGATAACACACTTCCAACGAAATGACCCACTACTTCAAAAATTTGCTTCCATCGAAAAAACCTGAGAACACAAAAATTTCTCTTCTAATGATATTTCCCCAGAAGAAAAAAATTCTTTTCCAAAGAAATCTCCTGAGAACACAAATATTTGCTTCCAAAGATAACATCCCAGAGCACAAAAATTCGGTTCCAACAAAATTACCCTAGAACACAAAAATTCCTTTTCACGAAATCACCCGAGAACACAAAAAATTCGCTTCCAAAGAAATCACCCCAGACCACAAAAAATTTGCTTCCAACGAAATGACTCCAGAGCACAGAAAACACGCTTCCAACGAAATGACCACCTACTTCTAGAATTTGTTTCCATTGAAAACACCGGAGAACACAAAAATTCTCTTCCAATGATATTACCACAGAAGACAAAAATTCTGTTCCAACGAAATCTCCTGAGAACACAAATATTCGCTTCCGAAGATATCATCCCAAAGCACAAAAAATTCGCTTCCAACGAAATGACTCCAGAGCACCGATAACACGCTTCCAACTAAATGAACAGCTACTTCAAAAATTTGCTTCCATCAAAAAACCGGAGAACACAAAAAATTCTCTTCCAACTATATTACACCAGAAGACAAAAAATTCTTTTCCAAGGAAATCTCCTGAGAACGCAAATATTTGCTTCCAAAGATATCATCCCAGAGCACAAAAATTCACTTCCAACAAAATTACATTAGAACACAAAAATTCCCTTTCAACGAAATCACCCGAGAACACAAAAAATTTGCTTCCAACGATATCACTCCAGAGCAGAAAAAATTCGCTTCCAACGAAATGACTCCAGAGCACCGAAATCACGCTTCCAACGAAATGACCCCCTACTTCTAGAATTTGCTTAAATCAAAAACACCGGAGAACAGAAAAAATTCTCTTCCAATGATATTACCCCAGAAGACAAAAAATTCTGTTCCAACGAAATCTCCTGAGAACACAAATATTCGCTTCCAAAGATATCATCCCAGAGCACAAAAAATTCGCTTCCAACGAAATCACCCCAGATCACAAAAACATCATTTCCAAAGAAATCACACCAGAACAGAGAAAAATTGGCTTCTAAGTAAATGACTTCAAAGGACATAAAACCCGCTTCCAAAGACATTAACCCAGAGCACAAAAAAATTCCCTTCCAACAAAATCACCAGAGAACAAAAATATTGGCTTCCAAAGAAATTACTCCAGAACAGAAAAAAATTGCTTCCAACAAAATCACCTCAGAGCACAAAAAATTCCCTTCCAACAAAATCACCCAAGAACACAAATATTGGCTTGCCAAGAAATGACCCCAGAACGGAATAAATTTGCTTCCATCGAAATCACCCCAGAACACAAAAAATTCGCCTCCAAAGAAATTACCCAATAACACATAAAAATTGCTTCCAAAGAAATCACCCCAGAACACAAAAATTCGCTTCCAAAAAAATTACTCCAGAACACAGAAAACAGGCTTCCAACGAAATCACCCCAGAACACAAAAAATTCGCTTCCAACGAAATTACCCCAGAACACAAAAAATTCGCTTGCAATGAAATCTCCTGAGAACACAAATATTCGCTTCCAAAGAAATCAACACAGAACACAAAATATTCGCTTCCATCAAAATCACCCCAGAACACAAGAAATTTGCTTCCAACGAAATCACAGCAAAGCACAAAAAAATCGCTTCCAACGAAATGTCCCCATAATTCAAAAATTTGCTTCCAACGAAATCACCCTAGAACACAAAAAATTCGCTTCCAACGAAATTACCCCAGAACACAAAAAATTCGCTTGCACCAAAATCTCCTGAGAACACAAATATTCGCTTCCAAAGAAATCAACACAGAACACAAAATATTTCGCTTCCAACGAAACTACCCCAGAACACAAAAATTTCGCTTCCAATGAAATCACCCCTGAACACAAAAAATTAGCTTCCAATGAAATGACCCCCTACTTCAAAAATTTTCTTCCATCGAAAAAACCGGAGAACCCAAAAAAGTTCGCTTCCAACGAAATTACCCCAGAACACAAAAAATTTGCTTTCAACGAAATCTCCTGAGAACACAAATATTCGCTACCAAAGAAATCACCCCAGAGCACAAAAATTCGCTTCCAACGAAATCACCCTAAAGCAAAAAAAATTCACTTTCAACAAAATCACCTGAGAACAAAAAAATTCGCATCCAACAAAATTACCCCAGAATAGAAAAAATTTACTTCCAACCAAATCAAACCAGAGCACAAAAATTCCCTTCCAACAAAATCACCCTAGAACAAAAATATTGGCTTCCAAAGAAATTACCCCAAAAGAGAAAAAAATTTGCTTCCAATGAAATTATCCCAGAAAACAAAAAATTTGTTTCCAACTTAATAAACCCAGAACACAAAAAATTCGCTTCCATCGAAATCACTCGAGAACTGAAAAATTTGCTTCCAACAAAATTACCCCAGAACACAAAAACATTCGCTTCCAAAGAAATCACCCCAGAGCACAAAAAAAATTCTTTACCAACGAAATCACACCAGAAAAGAGAAATATTCTCTTCTAACGAAATGACTCCAAAGGACATAAACCTGCTTCCAACGAAATTACACCAGAACACCAAAAATTTGCCTCCAACAAAATTACCCCAGAACACCAAAAATTCTCTTCCACCGAAATCAGCCCAGAACACAAAAAATTAGCTTCGAACGAAATCAACCCAGAACACAAAAAATTCGCTTCCATCGAAGATTCCAGAGCACAGAAAACACGCTTCCAACAAAATCACCCCATACTTCAAAAAATTCGCTTCCAACGAATCACTGCAGACCACAAAAAAATTAGCTTCCAATGAAATCACCCCAGAAAACAAAAACTTCGTTTCCAATGAAATCACCCCAGATCACAAAACTTCATTTCCAAAGAAATCACAACAGAACAGAGAAAAATTCGCTTCTAACTAAATGACTCAAAAGGACATAAAACTCGCTTCCAAAGATATTACCCCAGAACACAAAAAATTCGCTTCCAAGGAAATCACACGGGAACACAAATATTAGCTTCCAACGAAATCACCCTAGAACATAAAAAATTCGCTTCCAATAAAATGACTCCAGAGCACAGAAAACAAGCTTCCAAAGAAATGACCCCCTACTTCAAAAATTTGCTTCCATCGAAAAAACTGGAGAACACAAAATATTCACTTCCAAAGATATCATCCCTGAGCACAAAAACTTCGCTTCCAACACAATTACTCTAGAACACAAATATTCGCATCCAAAAAATCACCCCAGAACGCAAAACATTAGCTTCCAACGAAATTACCCCAGATCAGAAAAAATTTGCTTCCAAAGAAATTACCCCAGAATACAAAAAAATTCGCTTCCAACAAAATCTCCGCAGAGCACAGAAAAAATTGCTTCCAACGAAATTTCCCTAGAACTCAAAAAATTCGCTTCCCACAAAATCACCCCAGAACACAAAAAATTTGTTTGCAAAGAAATGACTCGAGAGCACAGAAAACACGCTTCCAACGAAATGACCCCATACTTCAAAAATTTGCTTCCATCGAAACCACCCGAGAACACAAAAAATTCGATTCCACTGAAATTGCCCCAGAACACAAAAAATTTGCTTCCAGAGAAATGACTCCAGAAAACAGAAAACATGCTTCCAACGAAATCACTCCAGAACACAAAAATTCGCTTCCAAAAAAATTACTCCAGAACACAGAAAACAGGCTTCCAACGAAATCACCCCAGAACACAAAAAAATCGCTTCCAACGAAATCACCCTAGAACACAAAAAATTCGCTTCCAACGAAATTACCCCAGAACACAAAAAATTCGCTTGCACCGAAATCTCCTGAGAACACAAATATTCGCTTCCAAAGAAATCAACACAGAACACAAAATATTCGCTTCCATCAAAATCACCCCAGAACACAAAAAAAATTCGCATCCAACAAAATTACCCCAGAACACAAGAAATTCGCTTCCAACGAAATCACAGCAAAGCACAAAAAAATCGCTTCCAACGAAATGTCCCCATAATTCAAAAATTTGCTTCCAACGAAATCACCCTAGAACACAAAAAATTCGCTTCCAACGAAATTACCCCAGAACACAAAAAGTTCGCTTGCACCGAAATCTCCTGAGAACACAAATATTCGCTTCCAAAGAAATCAACACAGAACACAAAATAATTCGTTTCCAAAGAAACTACCCCAGAACACAAAAATTTCGCTTCCAATGAAATCACCCCTGAACACAAAAAATTAGCTTCCAACGAAATGACCCCCTACTTCAAAAATTTTATTCCATCGAAAAAACCGGAGAACCCAAAAAAGTTCGCTTCCAACGAAATTACCCCAGAACACAAAAAAATTTGTTTTCAACAAAATCTCCTGAGAACACAAATATTCGCTACCAAAGAAATCACCCCAGAACACAAAAAATTAGCTTCCAACGAAATGACCCCCTACTTTAAAAATTTGCTTCCATCGAAATCACCCGAGAACACAAAAAATTCGATTCCAACGAAATTACCCCAGAACACAAAAAATTTGCTTCCAGAGAAATGACTCCAGAAAACAGAAAACATGCTTCCAACGATATCACCCCAGAACACAAAAAATTCGCTTCCAAAGAAATTACGTCAGAACACAAAAAATTTGCTTCCATCAAAATCACCCCAGAACAGAAAAAATTCGCTTCCAACGAAATTACCCCAGAACTCAAAAAATACGCTTCCAACAAAATCACCCAAGAACACAAATATTGCCTTCCAACGAAATTACCCAAGAACAGAAAAAATTTGCTTCCAACAAAATCACCCAAAAGTACAAAAAATTTGTTTCCAAAGAAATCACACCAGAATACAAAAATTTTGCTTGCAATGAAATCTTCTGAGAACACAAATATTTGCTTCCTACGAAATCACCTCAGAGTACAAAAAATTCATTTCCATCGAAATGACTCTAGATCCCAGAAAGCATGCTTCCAAGGAAATGACCCCATACTTCAAAAATTTGCTTCCATCGAAATCACCCGATAACACAAAAAATTCGCTTCCAACGAAATCACCCCAGAACACAAAAAATTCGCTTCAAATGAAATTATCCCATAATAGAAACAATTTACTTCCAACCGAATAAAAAAATTCGCTTCCAATGATATCACCCCAGAAAACAAAATTTCACGTCCAACGAAAAAACTCCAAGGCACAGAAAACAGGCTTCCAAAGAAATCACCCCATACTACAAAAAATTTGCTTCTAATGAAATCATCCCAGAGTACAAAAAATTCGCTTCCAACAAAATCATGCTAGAACATAAAAAATAGGCTTCCATCGAAATCACCCAAGAACACAAAAGATTCGCTTCCTACGAAATCACACCAGAGTACAAAAAATTCGATTCCAAAGAAATAACTCTAGATCCCAGAAAGCATGCTTCCAAGGAAATGACCCCATACTTCAAATATTTGCTTCCATTGAAATCACCAAGAACATAAAAATTCGCTTCCAACGAAATCACCCCAGACCACAAAAAATTCGCTTCCAGGGAAATTACCCCAGAATAGAAACAATTTACTTCCAACCAAATCAACCCAGATCACAAAAAATTCACTTCCAACGAAATGAGTCCAGAGCACAGAAAACACGCTTCCAACGAAATGACCCCCTACTTCAAAAATTTGCTTCCATCGAAAAAACCTGAGAACACAAAAAATTTGCTTCCAACAAAATCACCCTAGAACACAAAAAATTCGCTTCCAAAAAAAATCACCCCAGAAAACAAAAAATTCACTTCCAACAAAATCTCCTGAGAACACAATTATTCGCTTCCAAAGAAATCACCAAAGAGCACAAAAAATTCGCTTACAACGAAATCACACTAAAGCAAAAAAAATTCACTTTCAACGAAATTACCTGAGAACACAAAAAAATTCACTTTCAACGAAATCACTCGAGAACACAAAAAATTTGCTTCCAACGAAATGACTCCAGAGCACAGAAAGCACGCTTCAAACGACATGACAACACACTTCAAAAATTTGTTTCCATCGAAATCACCTGAGAACACAAAAAACTCGCTACAAACTAAATTACCCCAGAACACAAAAAATTCGCTTCAAACAAAATCACCCCCGAACACAAAAAATTCGCTTCCAACGAAATGACTCCACAGCACATGAAACACGCTTCCAACGAAATGACCCCCAACTTCAAAAATTTGCTTCCATCGAAAAAACCGGAGAACACAAAAAATTCGATACCAACGAAACAACCCTAGAACACAAAAAATTCGGTTCCAACGAAATTACCCCAGAACACAAAAAATTCGCTTGCAAAGAAATCTTCTGAGAACACATATATTTGCTTCCAACGAAATCACCCCAGAACACAAAATATTTGCTTCCAAAGAAATGATTCCAGAGAACAGAAAAAACGCTTCCAACGATATCACCCTATACTTCAAAAAAATTCGCTTCCAATGAAATCTCCCCAGAACACAAAAAATTTGCTTCCAAAGAAATGACTCCAGAGAAGAAAAAACAAGCTTCCAACGAAATCACCCAATACTTCAAAAAAATTCGCTTCTAACGAAATCACCCCAGAACACAAAAATTTTCCTTCCAACGAAATGACTCTAGAGTCATGCTTCCAAAGAAATCACGCCAAAACACAAAAAATTCGCTTCCAAGGAAATCTCCTGAGAACACAAATATTCGCTTCCAAAGAAATCACCCCAGCGCTCAAAAAATTCCTTTCCAACGAAATCACCCTAGAACAAAAAAAATTCCCTTTCAACAAAATTACCTGAGAACACAAAAAGTTCGGGTCCAACGAAATTACTCCAGAATAGAAAAAATTTACTTCCAACAGAATCAACCCAGAGCACAAAAAATTCCCTTAAAACAAAATCACCCAAGAACACAAATATTGGCTTCCAACGAAATTACCCCAGAACACAAAAAATTCGCTTCCAACAAATCACCCCAGAACACAAAACATTTGCTTCCAACGAAATGACACCATAGCACATGAAACACGCTTCCAACGAAATTACCCCAGAACAGAATAAATTCATTTCTATCTTAATCACCCCAGAGCACAAAATATTCATTCCTAACGAAATCACAGCAGAACACAAAAAATTTGCTTACAACGAAATCAACCCAAAACACAAAAGATTTGCTTCCATCGAAATCACCCGAGAACAAAAAAAATGGCTTCCAACGAAATCACCCCAGAACACAAAAAATTCGCTTCCAACGTAATCACCCCAATGCACAAAAAATTCACTTCCAACGAAATGACTCCAGAGAACAGAAAACATGCTTCCAACGAAATCGCCCCAGAAAACAAAAAATTCGCTTCGAAAGTAATTACCCCAGAAAACAAAAAATTTGCTTAAATCGAAAAAAAACGGAGAACACAAAAAATTCGCTTCCAGCGAAATTACCCCAGAACAAAAAAAATTCGCATGCAACTAAATCTCTTGAGAACACAAATATTCGCTTCCAATTAAATCACCCCAGAGCACAAAAAATTCGCTTCCAACCAAAGGACTCCAGAGCACAGAAAACACGTTTCCAATGAAATGACCCCCTACTTAAAAAATTTGCTTCCATCAAAAAAAAAACGGAGAACACAAAAAAATCGCTTCCAACGAATTTACCCCAGAACACAAAAAATTAGCTTGCAACGAAATCTTCTGAGAACACAAATATTCGCTTCCAACGAAATCACCCCAGAGCACAAAAAATCACTTCCAATGAAATGACTCCAGAGCACAGAAAACACGCTTGCAACGAAATGACCCAATACTTCAAAAATTTGCTTCCATCGAAATCACCCGAGAACACAAAAAATTCGCTTCCAATGAAATTACCCCAGAACACAAAAAATTCGCTTCCACCAAAATCACCGAACAACACAAAAAATTCGCTTCCAAAGAAATGACTCCAGAGCACAGAAAACAAGCTTCCATCGAAATGACCCCATACTTGAAAAATTTGCTTCCATCGAAATCACCCGAGAACACAAAAAATTCGCTTCCAACGAAATTACCACAGAATACAAAAAATTCGCTTCCAACGAATTCACCTGAGAACACAAATATTTGCTTCCAAAGAAATCACCCCAGAGCACAAAAAATTCGCTTCCAAAGAAATCACAAAAGAACACAAAAAATTCGCGTCCAACGAAATTACCCCTGAATAGAAAAAATTTACTTCCAACCAAATCAACCCAGAGCACAAAAAATTCCCTTCCAACAAAACCACCCGAGAACACAAATATTGGCTTCCCACGAAATTACCCCAGAATGGAAAAAGTTTGCTTTCATCAAAATCACCCCAGAACACAAAAAATTCACTTCCAAAGAAATCACCCCAAAACACAAAAATTTCCCTTCCAACGAAGTGATTCCAGAACACAGAAAACACGCTTCCAAAGACATCACCCCAGAACACAAAAAATACGCTTCCAAAGAAATCAACTCAGAACACAAAAAATTTGCTTCTGTCGAAATCACCCAAGAACAGAAAAAATTTGCTTCCAACAAAATTAGCCCAGAACACAAAAAAATTCGCTTCCAACAAAATCACCACGGAACACAAATATTCGCTTCCAACGAAATCACCCCAGAAAGCAAAACATTAGCTTCCAACGAAATTACCCCAGAACAGAAAATATTCGCTTCCAATGAAATTACCCCAGAACACAAGATATTCGCTTGCAACGAAATCACCCCAAAACACAAAAAAATTCGCTTTCAACAAAATGACCCCCTACTTCAAAAATTTGCTTCCATCGAAAAAAACGGAGAACACAAAAAATTCGCTTCCAACGAAATTACCCCAGAACACAAAAAATTCGCTTGCAACGAAATCTCCTGAGAAGACAAATATTCGTTCCAAAGAAATCACCCCAAAGCACAAAAAATTCGCTTCTAACGAAATGAACCCATATTTCAAAAATTTGCTTCCATCGAAATCACCTGAGAACACGAAAAATTCGATTCCAACGAAAATGCCCCAGAACGCAAAAAATTCTCTTCCAACAAAATCAACCCAGCAAACAAAATATTCGCTTCCATCGAAATCACCCCAGAACACAAAAAGTTCGCTTCCAAAGAAATTACACCAGAACACAAAAATTCTCTTCCAACGAAATGACCCCAGAACACAAAAAATTCGCTTCCAAAGAAATCACTCCAAAACACAAAAAAAAATCGATTCCAATGAAATGACTCCAGAGCACAGAAAACACGATTCCAACGAAATCAACCGAAAACACAAAACAATCTCTTCCAACGTAATTACATCAGAACACGAATAATTTGCTTCCAACAAAATCAAGCCAGAACACAAAAAATTTGCTTCCAAAGAAATTACACCAGAACACAAAAATTCTCTTCCAACAAAATCACCCGAGAAGACAAAAAATTCGCTTCCAACGAAATCACCCCACAGCACAAAAAATTCGCTTCCAACGAAATGACTCCAGAACACAGAAAACACGCTTCCAACTAAATGAACCCCTACTTCAAAAATTTGCTTCCATCGAAAAAACCGGAGAACACAAAAAATTCTCTTCCAACGATATTACCCCAGAAGACAAAATATTCTTTTCCAACGAAATCTCCTTAGAATACAAATATTCGCTTCCAAAGATATCATCCCAGAGCACAAAAAATTCGCTTCCAACGAAATCACCCAGGAGCACAAAATATTCGCTCCCAAAGAAATGACTCCAGAGTACAAAAAACACGCTTCAAAAGAAATGACCCCGTACTTCAAAAATTTGCTTCCATGGAAAAAACCGGTGAACACAAAAAATTCTAATCCAACGATATTACCCCAGAATACAAAAAATTCGTTTCCAACGAAATCTCCTGAGAACACAAATATTCATTTTCAAAGATATCATCCCAGAGCACAAAAATTTGCTTCCAACAAAATTACCCTAGAACACAAAAATTCCCTTTCAACGAAATCACCCGAGAACACAAAAAATTCGCTTCCAACGAAATCACACCAGAGCACAAAAAATTCACTTCCAACGAAATGACTCCAGAGCACAGAAAATATGCTTCCAACGATATGACCCCCTACTTCAAAAATTTGTTTCCATCAAAAAGACCGGAGAACACAAAAATTCTCTTCCAACGTAATTACGCTTGAAGACAAAAAATTCTTTTCCAACGAAATGTCCTGAGAACACAAATATGTGTTTCTAAAGATATCATCCCTGAGCACAAAAAATTCGCTTCCAACACAATTACCCTAGAACACAAAAATTCCCTTTCAACGAAATCACCCGAGAACACAAAAATTCGCTTGCAACGAAATCACCCCAGAGCACAAAAATTTCGCTTGCAACGAAATCTCCTGAGAACACAAATATACACTTCCAAAGATATCATCCCAGAGAAAAAAATTCGCTTCCAACGAAATCACACAAGAACACAAAAATTCCCTTTCAACGAAATCACCCGAGAACACAAAAAATTCGCTTCCAACGAAATCGCACCAGAGCAAAAAAAATTCACTTCCAACGAAATGACTCCAGAGCACAGAAAACACGCTTCCAACGAAATGACCTACTACTTCAAACACTTGCTTCAATCGAAAAAACTGTAGAAAACAAAAAATTCTCTTCCAACGATATTTCCCCAGAAGCCAAAAAATTCTTTTCCAACGAAATCTCCTGAGAACATAAATATTCGTTTCCAAAGATAACATCCCAGAGCCCAAATAATTGGCTACCAACAAAATCATCCTAGAACGCAAAAATTCCCGTTCAAGGAAATCACCCGAGAACGCAAATAATTCGCTTCCAATGAAATTACCCCAGAACACAAAAAATTCGCTAGCAACGAAATCTCCTGAGAACACAAATATTCGCTTCCAATGATATCTTCCCAGAGCATGAAAAATTCTCTTCCAACGAAATCACCCTAGAACACAAAAATTACCTATCAACGAAATCACGTGAGAACATAAAAAATTCGCTTCTAATGAAATGACTCCAGAGCACAGAAAACATGCTTCTAACGAAATGATACCCTACTTCAAAATTTGCTTCATTGAAAAGACAGGAGAACACAAAAAAAATTCTCTTCCAACAATATTACACCAGAAGACAAAAAATTCTTTTCCAACGAAATCTCCTGAGAACACAAATATTCGCTTCCGAAGATATCATCCCAGAGCACAAAAAATTTGCTTCCTACGAAATCACCCTAGAACACAAAAATTCCCTTTCAACTAAATCATCTGAGAACACAAAAAATTTGCATCCAATGAAATCACCCCAGAACACAAAAAATTATCTTCCAAGGAAATCTCCTGAGAACACACATATTCGTTTCCAACGAAATCACCCCAGAGCACAAAATATTCGCTCCCAACGAAATGACTCCAGAGCACAGAAAACACGCTTCCAACTAAATGAACCCCTACTTCAAAAATTTGCTTCGATCGGAAAATCCGGAGAACACAAAAAATTCTCTTCCAACGATATTACCCCAGAAGACAAAAAATTATTTTCCAACGAAATCTCCTCAGAACACAAATATTCGATTCCAAAGATATCATCCCAGAGCACAAAAAATTCGCTTCCTACGAAATCACCAAGGAGCACAAAATATTTGCTCCCGAGGAAATGACTCCAGAGTACAAAAAACACGCTTCAAAAGAAATGACCCCCTACTTCAAAAATTTGCTTCCATCGAAAAAACCGGAGAACACAAAAAATTCTATTCCAAAGATATTACCCCAGAATACAAAAAATTCTTTTCCAACGAAATCTCCTGAGAACACAAATATTCACTTTCAAAGATATCATCCCAGATCACAACAATTCGCTTCCAACAAAATTACCCTAGAACATAAAAATTCCCTTTCAACGAAATCACCCGAGAACAGAAAAATTGGCTTCCAACGAAATCACCCCAGAGCACAAAAAATTCACTTCCAACGAAATGACTCCAGAGCACAGAAAACAAGCTTCCAACGAAATGACCCCCTACTTCAAAAATATGCTTCCATCGAAAAAACCGGAGAACACAAAAAATTCTCTTCCAACGATATTACCCCAGAAGACAAAAAATTCTTTTCCAACGAAATCTCCTGAGAAAACAAATATTCGCTTCCAAAGATATCATCCCAGAGCACAAAAAATTTGCTTCCAACGACATCATCCTAGAACACAAAAATTCCCTTTCACGAAATCACCCGAGAACACAAAAAATTCCCTTTAAATGAAATCACCCGAGAACACAAAAAATTCGCTTCCAACGAAATCACCCCAGAGCACAAAAAATGCGCTGCCAACGAAATGACTCCATAGCACAGAAAACACGCTTCCAAATAAATGACCCCCTACTTGAAAAATTTGCTTCCATCGAAAAAAACGGAGAACACAATAAATTCTCTTCCAACAAAATCACCCTAGAACACAAAAATTCCCTTTCAACGAAATCACCAGAGAACACAAAAAGTTCGCTTACAACGAAATTACCCCAGAGCACAAAAAATTCGCTCCCAAAGAAATGAATCCAGAGTACAAAAAAACACGCTTCAAAAGAAATGACCCCCTACTTCAGAAATTTGCTTCCATCGAAAAAACCGGAGAACACAAAAAATTCTATTCCAAAGATATTACCCCAGAAGACAAAAAATTCTTTTCCAATGCAATCTCCTGAGAACACAAATATTCTGTTTCAAAGATATTATCCCAGAGCACAATAATTCGCTTCCAACAAAATTACCCCAGAACACAAAAATTCCCTTTCAACGAAATCACTCGAAAACACAAAAAATTCGCTTCCAACGAAATCTCCCCAGAGCACAAAAAATTCACTTCCAAAGAAATGACTCCAGCGCACAAAACACGCTTCCAACAAAATGACCCCCTACTTCAAAAATTTGCTTCCATGGAAAATACCAGATAACACAAAAAATTCTCTTCCAATGATATTATCCCAGAAGGCAAAAAATTCTTTTCCAAAGAAATCTTCTGAGAACAGAAATATTCGCTTCCAAAGATATCATCCCAGGGCACAAAAAATTCGCTTCCAACGAAATAAACATAGAACACAAAAATTCCCTTTCAAGGAAATCACCCGAGAACGCAAAAAATTCGCTTCCAATGAAATTACCCCAGAACACAAAAAATTCGCTAGCAACGAAATCTCCTGAGAACACAAATATTCGCTTCCAACGATATCTTCCCAGAGCATAAAAAATTCTCTTCCAACGAAATCACCCTAGAACACAAAAATTACCTATCAACGAAATCACGTGAGAACATAAAAAATTCGCTTCTAATGAAATGACTCCAGAGCACAGAAAACATGCTTCTAACGAAATGACACCCTACTTCGAAATTTGCTTCATCGAAAAGACCGGAGAACACAAAAAATTCTCTTCCAACAATATTACACCAGAAGACAAAAAATTCTTTTCCAACGAAATCTCCTGAGAACACAAATATTCGCTTCCGAAGATATCATCCCAGAGCACAAAAATTTGCTTCCTACGAAATCACCCTAGAACACAAAAATTCCCTTTCAACTAAATCATCTGAGAACACAAAAAATTTGCATCCAACGAAATCACCCCAGAACACAAAAAATTCGCTTCCAAGGAAATCTCCTGAGAACACACATATTCGCTTCCAACGAAATCACCCCAGAGCACAAAAAATTCGCTTTCAATGTAATGACACCAGAGCCCAGAAAAAACGCTTCCAACGAAATGACCCCCTACTTCAAAAATTTGCTTCCATCAAAAAAACCGGAGAACAAAAAAATTCTCTTCCAACGATATTACCCAGAAGACAAAAAATTCTTTTCCAAGGAAATCTCCTGGGAACACAAATATTCGCTTCCAAAGATATCATCCCTGAGCACAAAAAATTCGCTTCCAACACAATTACCCTAGAACACAAAAATTCCCTTTCAACGAAATCACCTAAGAACACAAAAAATTCGCTTCCAACGTAATCACCCCAGAACACAAAAAATTCGCTTGCAACGAAATCTCCTGAGAACACGAGTATTCGCTTCCAACGAAATCACCCCAGAGCACAAAAAATTCTCTCCCAACGAAATGACTCCAGTGTACAAAAAATATGCTTCCAAAGAAATGACCGCCTACCTCAAAAATTTGCTTCCATCGAAAAAACCGGAAAACACAAAAAATTCTATACCAATGATATTACCACAGAATACAAAAAATTCTTTTCCAACGAAATCTCCTGAGAACACAAATATTCGCTTCCAAAGATATCATCCTAGAGCACAAAAAATTCGCTTCCAACGAAATCAACCCAGAGGACAAAAAATTCGCTTCCAATGAAATGACTCCAGAGCACAGAAAACATGCTTCCAACGAAATGACACCCTACTTCAAAATTTGCTTCCATCGAAAAAAACGGAGAACACAAAAAAATCGCTTCCAAAGATATAACCCCAGAACACAAAATATTCTTTTCCAACGAAATCTCCTGAGAACACAAATATTCGCTTCCATAGATATCATCCCAGAGCACACAAAATTCACTTCCAACGAAATCACCCTGGAACGCAAAAATTCCCTTTCAAAAAAATCACCCGAGAACACAAAAAATTCGCTTCCAACGAAATTACTCCAGAACACAAAAAATTCGCTTACAACAAAATCTCATGAGAATACAAATATTCGCTTCCAACGAAATCATCCCAGAGCACAGAAAACAAGCTTCCAACGAAATGACCCCCTACTTATAAAATTGCTTCCATCGAAAAAACCAGAGAACACAAAAAATTCTCTTCCAACGACATTACCCCAGAAGACAAAAAATTCTTTTGCAATGAAATCTCCTGTGAACACGAATATTCGCTTCCAAAGAAATCACCCCAGAGAACAAAAAATTCGCTTCCAACGAAATCACCCCAGAACACAAAAATTCCCTTTCAACGAAATCACGCGAGAACACAAAAAATTAGCTTCCAAAGAAATCACCCCAGAGCACAAAAATTTTGCTTCCAACGAACTAACTCCTGAGCACAGAAAACATGCTTCCAATGAAATGACCCCCTACTTCAAAAATTTGCTTTCATCGAAAAAACCGGAGAACACAAAAAATTCTCTTCCAAAGACATTACCCCAGAAGACAAAAAATTCTTTTTCAACGAAATCTCCTGAGAACACAAATATTTGCTTCCAAAGATATCATCCCAGAGCACAATAAGTGCGCTTCCAACGAAATCACCGTAGAACACAAAAATTCCCTTCCAACGAAATCATCCTAAAACACAAAAATTCCCTTTCAAAGAAATCACGTGAGAACACAAAAAATTTGCTTCCAACAAAAATACCCAAGAACACAAAAAATTCACTTGCAACGAAATCTCCTGAGAACAGAATTATTCGATTCCAATGAAATCGCCCCAGAGTACAAAAAATTCGCTTCCAACGAAATCACTCCAGAGCACAGAAATCACGGTTCCAACGAAATGACCCCCTACTTCAAAAAATTACTTCCATCGAAAAAACCGGAGATCACAAAAAATTCTCTTCCAACGATATTACCCCAGAAGACAAAAAATTCTTTTCCAACGAAATCTCCTGAGAACACAAATATTCGCTTCCAAAGATATCATCCCAGAACACAAAAAATTCGCTTCCAACGAAATCACCCTGGAACGCAAAAATTCCCTTTCAACGATATCAACCGAGAACATAAAAAATTGGCTTCCAACAAAATTACTCCAGAACACTAAAAATTCGCTTGCAACGAAATCTCCTGAGAAAACAAATATTTGCTTCCAAAGATATCATCCCAAAGCACAAAAAATTCTCTTCCAACAAAATCACCCTGCAACGCAAAAATTCCCTTTCAACGAAATCACCCGAGAACACAAAAAATTCGCTTCCAACGAACTGACTCCAGAACACAAAAAATTTGCTTACAACGAAATCTCCTGAGCATACAAATATTCGCTTCCAACGAAATCATCCCAGAGCACAGAGAACACGCTTCTAATGAAATCTCCTGAAAACACAAATATTCGCTTACAACGAAATCATCCCAGAGCACAGAAAACACGCTTTAAACGAAATGACCCCCTACTTCAAAAATTGCTTCCATCGAAAAAACCGGAGAACACAAAAAATTCTCGTCCAACGACATTACCCCAGAAAACACAAAAATTCGCTTACAACGAAATCTCCTGAGAATACAAATATTCGCTTCCATCGAAATCACCCCAGAGCACAAAAAAATTCGCTTCCACCGAAATGAATCCGGAGCACAGAAAACACGCTTCCAACGAAATGACCCCACTTCAAAAATTTGCTTCGATCGAAAAAACCGGAGAACACAAAAAATTCTCTTCCAACGACATTACCCCAGAAGACAAAAAATTCTTTTCCAACGAAATCTCCTGAGAACACAAATATTTGCTTCCAAAGACATCATCCCAGAGCACAAAAATATCGCTTCCAACGACATTACCCCAGAAGACAAACAATTCTTTTCCAATGAAATCTCCTGAGAACACAAATATTCACTTCAAAAGATATCATCCCAGAGCCCAAAGATCATTTCAAGGAAATCACCCTAGAACACAAAAATTCCCTTTCAACGAAATCACCCAATAACCCAAAAAATTTGATTCCAACGAAATCACCCCAGAATACAAAAATTCCTTTTCAAAGAAATTACCCGAGAACCCAAAAAATTCGCTTCCAAAATAATTATTCCAGAACACAAAAAATTCGCTTGCAACGAAATCTCCAGAAAACACAACTATTCGCTTCCAACGAAATCACCCCAGAGCACAAAAAATTCGCTTCCAACGAAATCACTCCAGAGCACAGAAAACATGCTTCCAATGAAATGACCCCCTACTTCAAAAATTTGCTTCCATCGAAAGAACCAGAGAACACAAAAAATTCTCTTCCAACGACATTACCACAGAAGACAAAAATTCTTTTCCAACAAAATCTCCTGAGAACACAAATATTCGCTTCCAAAGATATCATCCCAGAGCACAAAAAATTCACCTCAAATGAAATCACTCTAGAACACAAAAATTCCCTTTCAACGAAATCACCCGAGAACACAAAAAATTCGCTTCAAACGAAATCACCCCAGAGCACAAAAAATTCGTTTCTAACGAAATGACTCCAGAGCACAGAAAACATGCTTCCAATGAAATGACACCCTACTTCAAAAATTTGCTTACATCGAAAAAAATGGAAAACAAAAAATTCTCTTCCAACGAAATTACCCCAGAACACAAAAAATTCGCTTGCAATGAAATCTCCTGAGAACACAAATATTCGCTTCCAACAAAATCACCCCAGAGCACAGAAAATTCGCGTCCAACGAAATGACTCCAGAGCACAGAAAACACGCTTCCAACGAAATGACCCACTACTTCAAAAATTTGCTTCCATCGAAATAACCGGAGAACACAAAAAATTCTCTTCCAACGATATTACCCCAGAAGACAAAAAATTCTTTTCCAACGAAGTCTCCTGAGAACACAAATATTCGCTTCCAAAGATATCATCCCAGAGCACAAAAAATTCGCTTCCAACGAAATCACCCTAGAACGCAAAACTTCCCTTTCAAGGAAATCACCCGAGAACACAAAAAATTCGCTTACAACGAAATTACCCCAGAACACAAAAAATTCACTTGCAACGAAATCTCATGAGAACACAAATATTCACTTCCAAACATATCATCCCAGTGCAAAAAAATTCTCTTCCAACGAAATCACCCTAGAACAAAAAAAATTCCCTTTCAATGAAATCAGGCGAGATCACAAAAAATTCGCTTCCAACAAAATGACTCCAGAGCACAGAAAACGCGCTTCCAACGAAATGACACGCTACTTCAAAATTTGCTTCCATCGAAAAAACCAGAGAACACAAAAAATGCTCTTTCAAC
The DNA here is from genome assembly GCF_030254825.1 of Meriones unguiculatus. NCBI lineage: Eukaryota > Metazoa > Chordata > Mammalia > Rodentia > Muridae > Meriones > Meriones unguiculatus. Next base: position 82,932,311 of record NC_083353.1, read on the forward strand.
GATATTACCCCAGAACACAAAAAAAATCGCTTGCAAGGAAATCTCCTGAGAACACAAATATTCGCTTCGAAAGATATCATCCAGAGCACAAAAAATTTGCTTCCAACGAAATCACCCTAGAACTCAAAAATTCCCTTTCAACGAAATCACCCGAGAACACAAAAAATTCGCTTCCAACAAAATCACACCAGAGCACAAAAAATTCACTTCCAATGAAATGACTCCAGAATACAGAAAACACGCTTCCAACGAAATGACACCCTACTTCAAAAATTTGCTTCCATCGAAAAAACCGGAGAACACAAAAAATTCTCTTCCAAAGATATTACCCCAGAACACAGAAAATGCGCTACCAACGAAATCATATTAGAGCACAAAAAATTCGCTTCCAACGAAACAACTCCAGAGCACAGAAAACACGCTTCCAACGAAATGGCCCCCTACTTGAAAAATTTGCTTCCATCGAAATCATCAGAGAACACAAAAAATTTGCTTCTAACGAAATTACCCCAGAACACACAAAAAAATTTGCTTACAACAAAATCTCCTGAGAACACAAATATTCGCTTCCAACGAAATCACCCCAGAGCACAAAAAATTCGCTGCAAATGAAATCGTCCAGAATACAAAAAATTCACTTTCAACGAAATCACCCGAGAATACAAAAAATTCGCTTCCAACGAAATCACCCCAGAGCACAAAAAATTCGCTTCCAACGAAATGACTCCAGAGCACAGAAAACACGCTTCAAACGAAATGATCCCCTACTTCAAAAATTTGCCTCCATCGAAAAAACCGGAGAACAAAAAAAATTCTATTCCAATGATATTACCCCAGGAGACAATTAATTCTTTTCCAACGAAATCTCCTGAGAACACAAATATTAGCATTCAAAGATATCATCCCAGAGCACAAAAAATTCACTTCCAACGAAATGACTCCAGAGCACAGAAAACACGCTTCCAACGAAATGACCCCCTACGTCAAATATTTGCTTCGATCGAAAAAACCGGACGACATAAAAAATCCTCTTCCAACGAAATTACCCCAGAACACTAAAAATTCGCTTGCAATGAAATCTCCTGAGAAAACAAATATTCGCTTCCATCGAAATCCCCAAAGAGCACAAAAAATTCGCTTCCACCGAAATGACTCCGGAGGACAGAAAACACGCTTCCAACGAAATGACCGCTACTTTAAAATTTTGCTTCGATCGAAAAAACCGGAGAACACAAAAAATTCTCTTCCAACGACATTACCCCAGAAGACAAAAAATTCTTTTCCAACGAAATCTCCTGAGAACACAAATATTCGCTTCCAAAGATATCATCCCAAAGCACAAAAAATTCGCTTCCAACAAAATTACCCTAGAACACAAAAATTCCCTTTCAACGATATCACCCGAGAACACAAAAAATTCGCTTCCAACGAAATCACCACAGAGCACAACATATTCGCTTCCAAAGAAATGACTCCGGAGCACAGAAAACACGATTCCAACGAAGTGACCCCCTACGTCAAAAATTTGCTTCGATCGAAAAAACCGGACGACACAAAAAATTCTCTTCCAACGACATTACCCCAGAAGACAAAAAATTCTTTTCCAACGAAATCTCCTGAGAACACAAATATTCGCTTCCAAAGATATCATCCCAGAGCACAAAAAAATTCGCTTCCAGCAAAATGACTCCGGAGGACAGAAAACACGCCTCCAACGAAATGACCCCCTACGTCAAAAATTTGCTTCAATCGAAAAAACCGGACTACACAAAAAGTTCTCTTCCAACGAAATCTCCTGAGAACACAAATATTCGCTTAAAAGATATCATCCCAGAGCACAAAAAATTCGCTTCCAACGAAATCTCCTGAGAACACAATTATTCCCTTTCAACGAAATCACCCGAGAAAACAAAAAATTCGCTTCCAACGAAATCACCCCAGAGCACAAAAAATTCGCTTCCAACAAAATGACTCAGAACACAGAAAACATGCTTCCAGTGAAATGACCCCTGAACACAAAAAATTCCCTTCCAACAAAATCACCGTAGAACATAAAAAATCACTTCCATCGAAACCACAACAGAAGACAAAAAATTCGCTTCCAATGAAATTACTCCAGAGCACAGGAAACACCCTTCCAACCAAATGACCCCCTACTTCAAAAATTTGCTTCCATCAAAAAGACCGGAGAAGAAAAAAAATTCTCTTCCAACGATATTACCCCATAAGGCAAAAAATTCTTTTCCAAGGAAATCTCCTGAGAACACAAATATTCGCTTCCCAAGATATCATCCCAGAACACAAAAATTCGCTTTTAAAGAAATCACCCTAGAACACAAAAATTTCGCTTCCAACTAAATCACCCCAGAGAACAAAAAATTCGCTTCCAATGAAATGTCTCTAGAGCACAGAAAACACGCTTCCAACGAAATGACCCCATACTTCAAAAATTCGCTTCCAACGAAATCACCCGAGAACACAAAAAATTCGCCTCCAACGAAATCACCCCAGAACACAAAAAAATTCCCTTTCAACAAAATCACCCGAGAACAAAAAAATTCACGTCCAAAGAAATTACCACTAATAGAGAAAATTTACTTCCAGCCAAATGAACCCAGAGCACAAAAAATTCCCTTCCAACAAAATCACCCGAGAACACAAATATTGGCTTCCAATGAAATTACCCCAGGACAGAAAAAATTTGCTTCCATCGAAATCACCCCAGAACACAAAAAATTCACTTCCAAAGAAATTACCCCAGAACAGAAGAAATTTGCTTCAAACAAAATCACCACAAAGCACAAAAAATTTGCTTCAAACGAAATGACCCCATACTTCAAAAATTTTCTTCCATCGAAAAAACCGGAGAATACCAAAAATTCGCTTCCAACGAAATTACCACAGAACACATAAAATTCACTTGCAACAAAATCTTCTGAGAACACAAATATTCGCTTCCAACGAAATCACCCCAGAACACAAAAAATTCGCTTCCAACATAATGACTCCAGAGCACAGAAAAAACGATTTCCAACGAAATGACCGCCGAGCACAAAAAAATTCGCTGCCAACAAAATCACCCTAGAACACAAAAAATTCTCTTTCAACGAAATCAACCGAGAACACAAAAAATTGGCGTCCAAGTTAATTACAACAGAATACAAAAAATTCGCATCCAACGAAATGACTCCAGAGCACAGAAAACACGCTTCCAACGAAATGACCCCCTACTTCAAAAATTTGCTTACATCAAAAAAACCGGAGAACACAAAGAAATTCTCTTCCAACGATATTACCCCAGAAGACAAAAAATTCTTTTCCAACGAAGTCTCCTGAGAACACAAATATTCATTTCCAACGAAATCACCCCAGAGCACAAAAATTTGGCTTCCAAACAAATGACTCCAGAGCACAGAAAACACGCTTAGAACGAAATGACCCCCTACTTCAAAAATTTGCTTCCATTGAAAGACCGGAGAACACAAAAAATTCTCTTCCAACAATATTACCCCTGAAGACAAAAAATTCTTTTCCAAGGAAATCTCCTGAGAACACAAGTATTCGCTTCCAAAGATATCATCCCAGAGCACAAAAAATTTGCTTCCAACGAAATCACCCTAAAACACAAAAATTCCCTTTCAACGAAAACACCCGAGAACACAAAAAATTCGCTTCCAACGAAATCACCCCTGAACACAAAAAATTCGCTTGCAACGAAATCTCATGAGAACACAAATATTCGCTTCCAATGAAATCACCGCAGAGCACAAAAAATTCGCTTCCAACGAAATGACTCCAGAGCACAGAAAACACGCATCCAAGGAAATGACCCCAAAACACAAAGAATTCCCTTCAAACGAAATCACCCTGAAACATAAAAAAAATCGCTTCCATCGAAATCACCACAGAAGACAAAAAATTCGATCCGAACCAAATCACCCCTGAACACAAAAAATTCGCTTCCAACGAAAATACCCCAGAACACAAAAAATTCGCTTCAAACGAAATCACCCTAGAACATAAAAAAATCCCTTCCATCGAAATCACCACAGAAGACAAAATATTCGCTTCCATCGAAATCACCCCAGAACACAAAAAATTCGCTTCCAACGAAATGACCCCAGAGCACAGAAAACACGCTTTCAACGCAATGACCCCCTACTTCAAAAATTTGTTTTCATCGAAAAAACCGGAGAACACAAAAAATTCTCTTCCAACGATATTACCCCAGGAGACAATTAATTCTTTTCCAACGAAATCTCCTGAGAACACAAATATTCGCTTCCAAAAATATCAACCCAGAGCACAAAAAATTCGATTCCAACGAAGTAACTCCAGAGCACAGAAAACACGCTTCCAACGAAATGAACCCCTACTTCAAAAATTTGCTTCCATCGAAAAGACAGGCGAACAAAAAAAAATTCTCTTCCAACAATATTACCCCAGAAGACAAAAAATTCTTTTCCAACGAAATCTCCTGAGAACACAAATATTCGCTTCCGAAGATATCATCCCATAGAACAAAAAATTTGCTTCCAACGAAATCACCCTAGAACATAAAAACTCCCTTTCAACTAAATCACCTGAGAACACAAAAATTTTGCTTCCAACGAAACCACCCCAGGGCAGAAAATATTCGCTTCCAACGAAATCACCCCAGAACACAAAAATTCCCTTTCAACGAAATCACGCGAGAACACCAAAAATTCACTTCCAACGAAATTACCCCAGAACACAAAAAATTCGTTTGCAACGATATCTCCTGAGAACACAAATATTCGCTTCCAACGAAATCACCCAAAAGCACAAAAAATTCGCTTCCAAAGAAATGACTCCAGAGCACAGAAAACACGCTTCCAACCAAATGACCGGCTACTTCAAAAAATTGCTTCCATCGAAAAAACCGGAGATCACAAAAAATTCTCTTCCAATGATATTACCCTAGAACACAAAAAATTCTTTTCCAACGAAATCTCCTGATAACACAAATATTCGCTTCCAAAGATATCATCCCAGAGCACAAAAAATTCTCTTCCAACGAAATCACCCTAGAACACAAAAATTACCTATCAACGAAATCACGCGAGAACATAAAATATTTGCTTCCAATGAAATGACTCCAGAGCACAGAAAACATACTTCGAACGAAATGACACCCTACTTCAAAATTTGCTTCTATCCAAAAAACTGGAGAACACAAAAAATTCGCTTCCAACGATACTACCCTAGAACACAAAAAATTCTTTTCCAACGAAATCTCCTGAGAACACAAATATTCGCTTCCATAGATATCAACCCAGAGCACATAAAATTTGCTTACAATGAAATCACACTGAAACGCTAAAATTCCCTTTCAACGAAATCACACGAGAACACAAAAAATTTGCTTCCAATGAAATTACTTCAGAACACAAAAAAAAATTCACTTGCAATGAAATCTCCTGAAAACACAAATATTCGATTCCAACGAAAGCACCCCAGAGCACAAAAAATTCGCTTCCAACGAAATGACTCCAGAGCACAGAAAACACGCTTCCAACGAAATCACCCCCTACCTCAAAAAATTGCTTCCATCGAAAAAACGAGAGAACACAAAAAATTCTCTTCCAACGACATTACCCAAGAAGACAAAAAATTCTTTTCCAATGAAATCTCCTGAGAACACAAATATTCGCTTCCAAAGATATCATCCCAAAGCACAAAAAATTCGCTTCCAACGAAATCACCCTAGAGCACAAAAATTCCCTTTCAACCAAATCACCCGAGAACTCAAAAAATTCGCTTCCAACGAAATGACCCCAGAGCACAAAAAATTCCCTGCCAACGAAATGACTCCAGAGCACAGAAAACGTGCTTCCAACTAAATGACCCCCTACTTCAAAAATTTGCTTCCATCGAAAAAACCGGAGAACACAGAAAATTCTCTTCCAACTATATTACCCCAGAAGACAAAAAATTCTTTTCCAACGAAATCTCCTGAGAACACAAATATTCGCTTCCAAAGATATCATCCCAAAGCACAAAAAATTCGCTTCCAACAAATTCACCCTAGAACACAAAAATTCCCTTTCAACAAAATCACCCGAGAACACAAAAAGTTCGCTTCCAACGAAATCACCCCAGAGCACAAAAAATTCGCTGACAACGAAATGACTCCTGAGTACAAAAAACACGCTTCAAACGAAATGATCCCCTACTTCAAAAATTTGCTTCAATCGAAAAAACCGGAGAACACAAAAAATTCTCTTCCAACGAAATTATCCCAGGAGACAAATAATTCTTTTCCAACGAAATCTCCTGAGAACACAAATATTCGCTTCCAAAGATATCATCCCACAGAACAAAAAATTTGCTTCCAACGAAATCACCCTAGAACAAAAAACTCCCTTTCAACTAAATCACCTGAGAACACAAAAATTTTGCTTCCAACGAAATCACCCCAGAATACAAAAAATTCGCTTGCAATGAAAGCTCCTGAGAACACACATATTCGCTTCCAAAGATATCATCCCACAGAACAAAAAATTTGCTTCCAACGAAATCACCCTAGAACACAAAAACTCCCTTTCAACTAAATCACCTGAGAACACAAAAATTTTGCTTCCAACGAAATCACCCCAGAGCACAAAAAATTCGCTTCCAACGAAATGACACCAGAGCACAGAAAACACGCTTCCAACGAAATACCCCCTACTTCAAAAATTTGTTTCCATCGAAATCACCTGAGAACACAAAAAATTCGCTTCCAACCAAATTACCACAGAACAAAAAAATTCGCTTGCAACGAAATCTCCTGAGAACACAAATATTCGCTTTAAAAGAAATCACCCCAGAGCACAAAAAATTCGCTTCCAACAAAATGACTCCAGAGGACAGAAAACACACTTCCAACTAAATGACCCCCTACTTCAAAAATTTGCTTCCATCGAAAAAACCGGAGAACACAAAAAATTCTCTTCCAATTATATTACCCCAGAAGAAAAAAAATTCTTTTCCAACGAAATCTCCTGAGAACACAAATATACGCTTCCAAAGATAACATCCCAGAGCACAAAAAATTCGCTTCCAATGAAATCAAACCAGAGCACAAAATATTCGCTCCCAATGAAATGATTCCAGAGTACAAGAAACACGCTTCAAAATAAATGACCCCCTACATCAAAAATTTGCTTCCATCGAAAAAACCGGAGAACACAAAAAATTCTCTTCCAACTATATTACCCCAGAAGACAAAAAATTCATTTCCAACGAAATCTCCTGAGAACACAAATATTCGCTTCCAAAGATATCATCCCAGAGCACAAAAAAATTCGCTTCCAACGAATTCACCCTAGAACACAAAAATTCCCTTTCAACGAATTCACCCTAGAACACAAAAATTCCCTTTCAACGAAATCACCCTAGAACACAAAAAATTCTCTTTCAACGAAATCAACCGAGAACACAAAAAATTGGCTTCCAAGTTAATTACAACAGAATACAAAAAATTCGCTTCCAACGAAATCATCCCAGAACACAAAAAATTTGCTTCCATAGAAATCACCTCAGAACACAAAAATTTCCATTCCATTGAAATGAATCCAGAACAGAGAAAACAGGCTTCCAGCGAAATCATCCCAGAACACAAAAAATTTGCTTCCAACAATATTACCCCAGAACACAAAAAATTTGCTTCCAACAAAATTACCCCAGAACACAAAGAAATTCGCTTCAAAAGAAATTACCCCAGAGCACAAAAAAATTCCCTTCCAACTAAATCACTCAAGAACACAAATATAGACTTCCAACGAAATTACCCCAGAACACAAGAAATTCGCTTCCAACGAAATGACCTCAGAACACAAAAAATTCACTTCCAAAGAAATCACCCTAGAACACAAAAATTTCGCTTCCAACGAAATCACCCCAGAACACAAAAAACTCGCTTGCAACGAAATGACTCCAAAGCAGAGAAAACATGCTTCCAAAGAAATGACCCCATGCTTCAAAAATTTGCTTCCATCGAAATCACCAGAGAACATAAAAAATTCGCTTCAAACGAAATCACACCAGAGCACAAAAAACTCGCTGCCAACGAAATCACCCTAAAATAAAACAAAAAAAAAAATCGCTTTCAATGAAATCACCCGAGAACACAAAAATTTGGCTTCCAACGAAATTACCCCAGAACACAAAAAATTTGCTTGCAAAGAAATCTCCTAAGAACATAAATATTCGCTTCCAAAGAAATCACCCAGAGCACAAAAAATTCGCTTCCAACGAAATTACCCCAGAACACAAAAAATTCTCCCCCAAGGAAATTACTCCAGAACACAAAAAATTTGCTTCCAACGAAATCAATTCACAAAAGAAAAAAATTTGCTTCCATCGAAATCACCCCAGAACACAAAAAATTCACTTCCAACGAAATTACTCCAGAGCACAGAAAACACGCTTCCAACAAAATGACCCCCTACTTCAAAAATTTGCTTCCATGGAAAAAACCGGAAAAGACAAAAAATTTGCTTCCAAAGAAATTACCCCGGAAAACAAAAAATTCGTTTGCAATGAAATCTCCTGAGAACAGAAATATTCGCTTCCAATGATATTACCCCAGAGAACAAAAAACTCGCTTCCAACGAAATGACTCCAAAGCACAGAAAACATGCTTCCAAGGAAATGACCCCATGCTTCAAAAATTTACTTCCATCGAAATCACCAGAGAACACAAAAAATACGCTTCAAACGAAATCACCCCAGAGCACAAAAAACTCGCTGCCAACGAAATCACCCTAAAACAAAAAAAAAAATTCGCTTTCAATGAAATCACCCGAGAACACAAAAATTTGGCTTCCAACGAAATTACCCCAGAACACAAAAAATTTGCTTGCAACGAAATCAATTCAAAAAAGAAAAAAATTTGCTTCCATCGAAATCACCCCAGAACACAAAAAATTCACTTCCAACGAAATTACTCCAGAGCACAGAAAACATGCTTCCAACAAAATGACCCCCTACTTCAAAAATTTCCTTCCATGGAAAAAACCGGAAAACACTAAAAATTCGCTTCCAAAGAAATTACCCCAGAACACAAAATTTTCGTTTGCAATGAAATTTCCTGAGAACAGAAATATTCGCTTCCAATGAAATCACCCCAGAGCACAAAAAATTCACTTCTGACGAAATCCCCCTAGAACATAAAAAAATTGCTTCCATCGAAATCACCTGAGAACACAAAAAATTCGCTTCCAACGAAATTACCCCAGAACACAAGAAATTCGCTTCCAACGAAATCACACCAGAGCACAAAAAATTCGCTTCCAACGAAATTACCCCAGAACACAAGAAATTCGCTTCCAAAGAAATCACACCAGAGCACAAAAAATTCGCTTCCAACGAAATCCCCCAAGAACACAAAAAATTCGCTTCCAACAAAATTACCCCAGAAGACAAGAAATTCGCTTCCAATGAAATCACCCCAAAATACAAAAAATTCGCTTCCAACTATATTACCCCAGAACACAATAAAATTCGCTAGCAACGAAATCTCCTGAGAACACAAATATTCGCTTCCAAAGAAATCACCCCAGAGCACAAAAAATTCGCTTCCAACATAATCACGCCAGAACACAAAAAATTTGCCTCCAACGAAACGACTCCAGAGCACAGAAAACACGATTCCAACGAAATGACCCCCTACTTCAAAAATTTGCTTCCATCGAAATCACCAGAGAACACAAAAAATTCGCTGCCAACGAACTCAGCCCAAAACACAAAAAATTCGCTTCCAACAAAATCACCCGGGAACACAAACATTCGCTTCCAACGAAATCACCCCAGATCAGAAAAAATTCGCTTCCAACGAAATCCCCTTAGAACATAAAAAATTCGCTTCCATCGAAATCACCCCAGAAAAAAAAAATTTGCTCCCAAAGAAATTACCCCAGAACACAAAAGTTCGCTTCCAACGAAATCACCCCAGAACACAAAAAAATCCCAACCAAATAAATGACTCCAGAGCACAGAAAACCCGCTTCCAATGAAATGACCACCTACTTCAAAAATTTGCTTCAAACGAAATTACCCCAGAACACAAATATTCGCTTCCAAAGAAATCACCCTAGAACACAAAAATTTCGCTTCCAACGAAATGACTCCATAACACTGAAAAAACGCTTCCAACGTAATCACTCGAGAACACAAAAAATTCGCTTCCAAAGAAATCACCCCAGAACACAAAAATTCGCTTCCAACGAAATGACTCCAGAGCACAGAAAACACGCTTCCAAAAAAATGACCACCTACTTGAAAAATTTGCTTCCATCGAAATCACCAGAGAACACAAAAAAATCGCTTCCAACGAAATTACCCAAGAACACAAAAAAAAATCATTTGCAACGAAATCTCCTGAGAAAACAAATATCACCCCAAAGCACAAAAAAATTCGCTTCCAATGAAATACCCCGAGAACACAAAAAATTCGCTTCCAACGAAATTACCCTAGAACAAAAGAAATTCGCTTCCAACGAAATCACCCCAAAGCACAAAAAATTTGGTTCCAACCAAATCCCCTGAGAACACAAAAAATTCGCTTCCAAGGAAATCACTCCAGAGCACAAAAATTTCCCTTCCATCAAAATGACTCCATAACACTGAAAAAACACTTCCAACGAAATCACCCGAGAATACAAAAAATTCGCTTCCAAAGTAATTACCCCAGAACACAAATAATTCGCTTCCAACAAAATCACCTGGGAACACAAACATTCGCTTCCAACGAAATCACCCCAGAGAACAAAAAATTCGCTTCCAAAGAAATCACCCTAGAACATAAAAATTTCTCTTCCATCGAAATCACCCCAGAACAAAAAAATTTGCTTCCAAAGAAATTACCCCAGAACACAAAAATTTGCTTCCAACGAAATCAACCCAGAACACAAAAAATTCGCTTGCAAAGAAATCACCCTAGAACACAAAAATTTTGCTTCCAATGAAATGACTCCATAACACTGAAAAAACGCTTCCAACGAAGTAACCCAGGAACACAAAAAATTCTCTTCCAAGGAAATTACCCCAGAATACAAAAAATTTGCTTCCAACAAAATCAATTCAGAAAACAAAAAAATTTGCTTCCATCGAAATCACCCCAGAACACAAAAAATTCACTTTGAACGAAATTACTCCAGAGAACAGAAAACACGCTTCCAACAAAATGACCCCCTACTTCAAAAATTGGCTTCCATGGAAAAAACCGGAAAACACAAAAAATTCGCTTACAAAGAAATCACCCTAGAACACAAAAATTTTGCTTCCAACGAAATGACTCCATAACACTGAAAAAACGCTTCCAACGAAATAACCCCAGAACACAAAAAATTCTCTTCCAAGGAAATTACCCCAGAATACAAAAAAAATTGCTTCCAACAAAATCAATTCAGAAAACAAAAAAAAAAAAAATTGCTTCCATCGAAATCACCCAAGAACACAAAAAATAATCTTCCAACGAAATTACCCCAGAACACAAAAAATTCGCTTCCAAAGAAATCACCACAGAACACAAAAAATTCACTTCCAATGAAATTACTCCAGAGCACAGAAAACACGCTTCCAAAAAAATGACCCCCTACTTCAAAAATTTGCTTCCATGGAAAAAAACGGAAAATACAAAAAATTCGCTTCCAACGAAATGACTCCAGAGAACAGAAAACATGCTTCCAACATAATGACCCCATACTTCAAAAATTTGCTTCCATCAAAATCACCAGAGAACACAAAAAATTCGCTTCAAACAAAATCACCCCAGAGCACAAAAAATTCGCTGCCAACGAAATCACCCTAAAACAAAAAAAAAATTCGCTTTCAATGAAATCACCCGAGAACACAAAAAATTCGCTTTCAACGAAAATACCACAAAACACAAAAAATTCGCCTCCAACGAAATCACCGGGGAACACAAATATTCGCTTCAAACAAAATCACCCCAGAGCACAAAAAATTTGCTTCCAATGAAATCACCCCAGAGCACAAAAAATTCCCTTCCAACAAAATCACCCGAGAACGCAAATATTGGCTTCCAACGAAATTACCCCAGAACAGAAAAAATTTGCTTCCATCGAAAACACCCCAGAACACAATATAATTCGCTTCCAAAGAAATTACCCCAGAACACAAAAATTCGCTTCCAACGAAATAGCCACAGAACACAAAAATTTCGCTTCCAATGAAATTACCACCAAACACAAAAAATTCGCTTCCAACGAAATCACCGGGGAACACAAATATTCGCTTCCAAATAAATCACCGCAGAACACAAAAATTTCACTTCCAACGAAACGACTCCAGAGCACAGAAAAAACACTTCCAAGGAAATCACCCCAGAACACAAAAAATTCGCTTCAAACGAAATTATCCAAGAACACAAAATATTCCCTTCTAACGAAATCTACCCAGAACACAAAAAAATTTGGTTCCATCGAAATCACCCGAGAACACAAAAAATTCGCTTCGAACGAAATTGCCCCAGAACACAAAATATTCGCTTCAAACAAAATCACCCCAGAGCACAAAAAATTCGCTGCCAAAGAAATCACCCTAGAACACAAAAAATTCGCTTCCAACGAAAATACCACAAAACACAAAAAATTAGCTTCCAACGAAGTAGCCCCAGAACACAAAAAATTCACATCCAACGAAATTACTCCACAGCACAGAAAACACGCTTCCAATGAAATGATCCCATACTTCAAAAATTTGCTTCCATCGAAAAAAACGGAGAACACAAAAAATTCTCTTCCAACGATATTTCCCCAGAAGGCAAAAATTTCTTTTCCAACGAAATCTCCTGAGAACACAAATATTCGCTTCCAAAGAAATCACCCCAGAGCACAAAAATTTAGCTTCCAACAACATGACTCCATAACACTGAAAAAACGCTTCCAACGAAATCACTCGAGAACACAAAAAATTCGCTTCCAAAGAAATCACCCCAGAACACAAAAAATTCGCTTCCAATGAAACGACTCCAGAGCACAGAAAACACGCTTCCAAAAAAAAAACCACCTACTTGAAAAATTTGCTTCCATCGAAATCACCAGAGAACACAAAAAAATCGCTTCCAACGAAATTACCCAAGAACACAAAAAAAAAATCATTTGCAAAGAAATCTCCTGAGAAAACAAATATCACCCCAAAGCACAAAAAAATTCGCTTCCAACGAAATACCCCGAGAACACAAGAAATTCGCTTCCAACGAAATCACCCCAAAGCACAAAAAATTTGGTTCCAACCAAATCCCCTGAGAACACAAAAAATTCGCTTCCAAGGAAATCACTCCAGAGCACAAAAATTTCCCTTCGATTGAAATGACTCCATAACACTGAAAAAACGCTTCCAACGAAATCACCCGAGAATACAAAAAATTCGCTTCCGAAGTAATTACCCCAGAACACAAAAAATTCGCTTCCAACAAAATCACCTGGGAACACAAACATTCGCTTCCAACGAAATCACCCCAGAGAACAAAAAATTCACTTCCAAAGAAATCACCCTAGAACATAAAATTTTCTCTTCCATCGAAATCACCCCAGAACAAAAAAATTTGCTTCCATTGAAATCACCCCAGAACACAAAAAATTCACTTCCAATGAAATTACTCCAGAGCACAGAAAACACGCTTCCAAAAAAATGACCCCCTACTTCAAAAATTTGCTTCCATGGAAAAAACCGGAAAACACAAAAAATTCGCTTCCAACGAAATGACTCCAGAGCACAGAAAACATGCTTCCAACATAATGACCCCATACTTCAAAAATTTGCTTCCATCAAAATCACCAGAGAACACAAAAAATTCGCTTCAAACAAAATCACCCCAGAGCACAAAAAATTCGCTGCCAACGAACTCACCCGAAAACAAAAAAAAAAATTCGCTTTCAATGAAATCACCCGAGAACACAAAAATTCACTTCCAACGAATTAGCCCTAGAACACAAAAATTTCGCTTCCAACAAAATGACTCCAGAAAGGAGAAAATAGGATTCCAACGAAATCACCCTAGAACACAAAAATTTCGCTTCCAACAAAATACTCCAGAAAAGAGAAAATAGGATTCCAACGAAATCACCCTAGAACACAAAAAAATTCGCTTCCAACGAAAATACCACAAAAAAACAAAAAATTCGCTTCCAACGAAATCACCCCAGAGCACAAAAAATTCGCTTCCAACGAAATCACCCCAGAGCACAAAAAAATCCATTCCAACAAAATCACCCGAGAACGCAAATATTGGCTTCCAACCAAATTACCCAAGAACAGAAAAAATTTGCTTCCATCGAAAACACCTCAGAACACAAAAAATTCGCTTCCAACGAAATCACCGGGGAACACAAATATTCGCTTCCAAAGAAATCACCGCAGAACACAAAAATTTTGCTTCCAACGAAATGATTCCAGAGCACAGAAAACACGCTTCCAAGGATATCTCCCCAAAACACAAAAAATTCGCTTCCAATGAAATTATCCAAGAACACAAAAAATTCCCTTCCAACGAAATCAACCCAGAACACAAAAAAAATTGGTTCCATCGAAATCACCCGAGAACACAAAAAATTCGCTTCCAACGAAATACCCCAGAACACAAAATATTTGCTTCCAAAGAAATCACCCCAGAACACAAAAAATTCACTTCCAACGAAATTACTCCACAGCACAGAAAACACGATTCCAAAAAAATGACCCCCTACTTCAAAAATTTGCTTCCATGGAAAAAACCGGAAAACACAAAAAATTCGCTTCCAACGAAATGACTCCAGAGAACAGAAAACATGCTTCCAACATAATGACCCCATACTTCAAAAATTTGCTTCCATCAAAATCACCAGAGAACACAAAAAATTCGCTTCAAACAAAATCACCCCAGAGCACAAAAAATTCGCTGCCAACGAAATCACCCTAAAACAAAAAAAAAATTCGCTTTCAATGAAATCACCCGAGAACACAAAAAATTCGCTTTCAACGAAAATACCACAAAACACAAAAAATTCGCCTCCAACGAAATCACCGGGGAACACAAATATTCGCTTCAAACAAAATCACCCCAGAGCACAAAAAATTTGCTTCCAATGAAATCACCCCAGAGCACAAAAAATTCCCTTCCAACAAAATCACCCGAGAACGCAAATATTGGCTTCCAACGAAATTACCCCAGAACAGAAAAAATTTGCTTCCATCGAAAACACCCCAGAACACAATATAATTCGCTTCCAAAGAAATTACCCCAGAACACAAAAATTCGCTTCCAACGAAATAGCCACAGAACACAAAAATTTCGCTTCCAATGAAATTACCACCAAACACAAAAAATTCGCTTCCAACGAAATCACCGGGGAACACAAATATTCGCTTCCAAATAAATCACCGCAGAACACAAAAATTTCACTTCCAACGAAACGACTCCAGAGCACAGAAAAAACACTTCCAAGGAAATCACCCCAGAACACAAAAAATTCGCTTCAAACGAAATTATCCAAGAACACAAAATATTCCCTTCTAACGAAATCTACCCAGAACACAAAAAAATTTGGTTCCATCGAAATCACCCGAGAACACAAAAAATTCGCTTCGAACGAAATTGCCCCAGAACACAAAATATTCGCTTCAAACAAAATCACCCCAGAGCACAAAAAATTCGCTGCCAAAGAAATCACCCTAGAACACAAAAAATTCGCTTCCAACGAAAATACCACAAAACACAAAAAATTAGCTTCCAACGAAGTAGCCCCAGAACACAAAAAATTCACATCCAACGAAATTACTCCACAGCACAGAAAACACGCTTCCAATGAAATGATCCCATACTTCAAAAATTTGCTTCCATCGAAAAAAACGGAGAACACAAAAAATTCTCTTCCAACGATATTTCCCCAGAAGGCAAAAATTTCTTTTCCAACGAAATCTCCTGAGAACACAAATATTCGCTTCCAAAGAAATCACCCCAGAGCACAAAAATTTAGCTTCCAACAACATGACTCCATAACACTGAAAAAACGCTTCCAACGAAATCACTCGAGAACACAAAAAATTCGCTTCCAAAGAAATCACCCCAGAACACAAAAAATTCGCTTCCAATGAAACGACTCCAGAGCACAGAAAACACGCTTCCAAAAAAAAAACCACCTACTTGAAAAATTTGCTTCCATCGAAATCACCAGAGAACACAAAAAAATCGCTTCCAACGAAATTACCCAAGAACACAAAAAAAAAATCATTTGCAAAGAAATCTCCTGAGAAAACAAATATCACCCCAAAGCACAAAAAAATTCGCTTCCAACGAAATACCCCGAGAACACAAGAAATTCGCTTCCAACGAAATCACCCCAAAGCACAAAAAATTTGGTTCCAACCAAATCCCCTGAGAACACAAAAAATTCGCTTCCAAGGAAATCACTCCAGAGCACAAAAATTTCCCTTCGATTGAAATGACTCCATAACACTGAAAAAACGCTTCCAACGAAATCACCCGAGAATACAAAAAATTCGCTTCCGAAGTAATTACCCCAGAACACAAAAAATTCGCTTCCAACAAAATCACCTGGGAACACAAACATTCGCTTCCAACGAAATCACCCCAGAGAACAAAAAATTCACTTCCAAAGAAATCACCCTAGAACATAAAATTTTCTCTTCCATCGAAATCACCCCAGAACAAAAAAATTTGCTTCCATTGAAATCACCCCAGAACACAAAAAATTCACTTCCAATGAAATTACTCCAGAGCACAGAAAACACGCTTCCAAAAAAATGACCCCCTACTTCAAAAATTTGCTTCCATGGAAAAAACCGGAAAACACAAAAAATTCGCTTCCAACGAAATGACTCCAGAGCACAGAAAACATGCTTCCAACATAATGACCCCATACTTCAAAAATTTGCTTCCATCAAAATCACCAGAGAACACAAAAAATTCGCTTCAAACAAAATCACCCCAGAGCACAAAAAATTCGCTGCCAACGAACTCACCCGAAAACAAAAAAAAAAATTCGCTTTCAATGAAATCACCCGAGAACACAAAAATTCACTTCCAACGAATTAGCCCTAGAACACAAAAATTTCGCTTCCAACAAAATGACTCCAGAAAGGAGAAAATAGGATTCCAACGAAATCACCCTAGAACACAAAAATTTCGCTTCCAACAAAATACTCCAGAAAAGAGAAAATAGGATTCCAACGAAATCACCCTAGAACACAAAAAAATTCGCTTCCAACGAAAATACCACAAAAAAACAAAAAATTCGCTTCCAACGAAATCACCCCAGAGCACAAAAAATTCGCTTCCAACGAAATCACCCCAGAGCACAAAAAAATCCATTCCAACAAAATCACCCGAGAACGCAAATATTGGCTTCCAACCAAATTACCCAAGAACAGAAAAAATTTGCTTCCATCGAAAACACCTCAGAACACAAAAAATTCGCTTCCAACGAAATCACCGGGGAACACAAATATTCGCTTCCAAAGAAATCACCGCAGAACACAAAAATTTTGCTTCCAACGAAATGATTCCAGAGCACAGAAAACACGCTTCCAAGGATATCTCCCCAAAACACAAAAAATTCGCTTCCAATGAAATTATCCAAGAACACAAAAAATTCCCTTCCAACGAAATCAACCCAGAACACAAAAAAAATTGGTTCCATCGAAATCACCCGAGAACACAAAAAATTCGCTTCCAACGAAATACCCCAGAACACAAAATATTTGCTTCCAAAGAAATCACCCCAGAACACAAAAAATTCACTTCCAACGAAATTACTCCACAGCACAGAAAACACGATTCCAAAAAAATGACCCCCTACTTCAAAAATTTGCTTCCATGGAAAAAACCGGAAAACACAAAAAATTCGCTTCCAACGAAATGACTCCAGAGCACAGAAAACATGCTTCCAACATAATGACCCCATACTTCAAAAATTTGCTTCCATCAAAATCACCAGAGAACACAAAAAATTCGCTTCAAACAAAATCACCCCAGAGCACAAAAAATTCGCTGCCAACGAAATCACCCTAAAACAAAAAAAAATTCGCTTTCAATGAAATCACCCGAGAACACAAAAAATTCGCTTCCAACGAAAATACCACAAAACACAAAAAATTCGCCTCCAACGAAGTCACCGGGGAACACAAATATTCGCTTCAAACGAAATCACCCCAGAGCACAAAAAAATTGCTTCCAATGAAATCACCCCAGAGCACAAAAAATTCTCTTCCAACAAAATCACCCGAGAACGCAAATATTGGCTTCCAACGAAATTACCCCAGAACAGAAAAAATTTGCTTCCATCGAAAACACCCCAGAACACAAAAAAATTCGCTTCCAAAGAAATTACCCCAGAACACAAAAATTTGCTTCCAACGAAATCAACCCAGAACACAAAAAATTCGCTTGCAAAGAAATCACCCTAGAACACAAAAATTTTGCTTCCAATGAAATGACTCCATAACACTGAATAAATGCTTCCAACGAAATAACCCCAGAACACAAAAAAATTCTCTTCCAAGGAAATTACCCCAGAATACAAAAAATTTGCTTCCAACAAAATCAATTCAGAAAACAAAAAAATTTGCTTCCATCGAAATCACCCCAGAACACAAAAAAATTCGCTTCCAAAGAAATTACCCCAGAACACAAAAATTCGCTTCAAACGAAAATACCACAAAACACAAAAAATTCGCCTCCAACGAAATCACCGGGGAACACAAATATTCACTTCAAACGAAATCACCCCAGAGCACAAAAAATTTGCTTCCAATGAAATCACCCCAGAGCACAAAAATTCCCTTCCAACAAAATCACCCGAGAACGCAAATATTGGCTTCCAACGAAATTACCCCAGAACAGAAAAAATTTGCTTCCATCGAAAACACCCCAGAACACAAAAAAATTCGCTTCCAAAGAAATTACCCCAGAACACAAAAATTCGCTTCCAACGAAATAGCCACAGAACACAAAAATTTTGCTTCCAATGAAATTACCACCAAAAACGAAAAATTCGCTTCCAAAAAAATTACCATAGAACACAAAAATTCACTTCCAACGAAATAGCCCTAGGACACAAAAATTTCGCTTCCAACAAAATGACTCCAGAAAAGAGAAAATAGGATTCCAACGAAATCACCCTAGAACACAAAAAATTCTCTTCCAATGAAAATACCACAAAACACAAAAAATTCGCTTCCAACGAAGTAGCCCCAGAACACAAAAATTACGCTTCCAACGAAATCACCGGGGAACACAAATATTCGCTTCCAAAGAAATCACCGCAGAACACAAAAATTTTGCTTCCAACGAAATGACTCCAGAGCACAGAAAACACGCTTCCAAGGATATCTCCCCAGAACACAAAAAATTCGCTTCCAACGAAATTATCCAAGACCACAAAAAATTCCCTTCCAACGAAATCAACCCAGAACACAAAAAAAATTGGTTCCATCGAAATCACCCGAGAACACAAAAAATTCGCTTCCAATGAAATACCCCAGAACACAAAATATTTGCTTCCAAAGAAATCACCCCAGAACACAAAAAATTCACTTCCAACGAAATTACTCCACAGCACAGAAAACACGCTTCCAATGAAATGATCCCATACTTCAAAAATTTGCTTCCATCGAAAAAACCGGAGAACACAAAAAATTCTCTTCCAACGATATTACCCCAGAAGGCAAAAATTTCTTTTCCAACGAAATCTCCTGAGAACACAAATATTCGCTTCCAAAGAAATCACCCCAGAGAACAAAAATTTAGCTTCCAACGACATGACTCCAGAGCACAGAAAACACGCTTCCAAGGAAATCACCCCAGAACACAAAAAATTCGCTTCCAATGAAATTATACCAGAACACCAAAAATTCCCTTCAAACGAAATCAACCCAGAACACAAAAATAAATTTGGTTCCATCGAAATCACCCGAGAACACAAAAAATTCGCTTACAACGAAATTTCCCCAGAACACAAAAAATTCGCTTGCAACGAAATCTCCTGAGAACACAAATATTCACTTCCAAAGAAATCACCCTAGATCACAAAAATTTCGCTTCCAACGAAATGACTCCATAACACTGAAAAAACGCTTCCAACGAAATCACTCGAGAACACAAAAATTCGCTTCCAAAGAAATCACCCCAGAACACAAAAAATTCGCTTCCAACGAAACGACTCCAGAACACAGAAAACACGCTTCCAAAAAAATGACCACCTACTTGAAAAATTTGCTTCCATCGAAATCACCAGAGAACACAAAAAAATCGCTTCCAACGAAATTACCCAAGAACACAAAAAAAAAAATCATTTGCAACGAAATCTCCTGAGAAAACAAATATCACCCCAAAGCACAAAAAAATTCGCTTCCAAAGAAATACCCCGAGAACACAAAAAATTCGCTTCCAAAGAAATTACCCCAGAACACAAGAAATTCGCTTCCAACGAAATCACCCCAAAGCACAAAAAATTTGGTTCCAACCAAATCCCCTGAGAACACAAAAAATTCGCTTCCAAGGAAATCACTCCAGAGCACAAATATTTCCCTTCCATCGAAATGACTCCATAACACTGAAAAAACGCTTCCAACGAAATCACCCGAGAATACAAAAAATTCGCTTCCAAAGTAATTACCCCAGAATACAAAAAATTCGCTTCCAACAAAATCACCAGGGAACACAAACATTCGCTTCCAACGAAATCACCCCAGAGAACAAAAAATTCGCTTCCAAAGAAATCACCCTAGAACATAAAAATTTCTCTTCCATCGAAATCACCCCAGAACAAAAAAATTTGCTTCCAAAGAAATTACCCCAGAACACAAAAATTTGCTTCCAACGAAATCAACCCAGAACACAAAAAATTCGCTTGCAAAGAAATCACCCTAGAACACAAAAATTTTGCTTCCAATGAAATGACTCCATAACACTGAAAAAACGCTTCCAACGAAGTAACCCAGGAACACAAAAAATTCTCTTCCAAGGAAATTACCCCAGAATACAAAAAATTTGCTTCCAACAAAATCAATTCAGAAAACAAAAAAATTTGCTTCCATCGAAATCACCCCAGAACACAAAAAATTCACTTTGAACGAAATTACTCCAGAGAACAGAAAACACGCTTCCAACAAAATGACCCCCTACTTCAAAAATTGGCTTCCATGGAAAAAACCGGAAAACACAAAAAATTCGCTTACAAAGAAATCACCCTAGAACACAAAAATTTTGCTTCCAACGAAATGACTCCATAACACTGAAAAAACGCTTCCAACGAAATAACCCCAGAACACAAAAAATTCTCTTCCAAGGAAATTACCCCAGAATACAAAAAAAATTGCTTCCAACAAAATCAATTCAGAAAACAAAAAAAAAAAATTGCTTCCATCGAAATCACCCAAGAACACAAAAAATAATCTTCCAACGAAATTACCCCAGAACACAAAAAATTCGCTTCCAAAGAAATCACCACAGAACACAAAAAATTCACTTCCAATGAAATTACTCCAGAGCACAGAAAACACGCTTCCAAAAAAATGACCCCCTACTTCAAAAATTTGCTTCCATGGAAAAAAACAGAAAATACAAAAAATTCGCTTCCAACGAAATGACTCCAGAGAACAGAAAACATGCTTCCAACATAATGACCCCATACTTCAAAAATTTGCTTCCATCAAAATCACCAGAGAACACAAAAAATTCGCTTCAAACAAAATCACCCCAGAGCACAAAAAATTCGCTGCCAACGAAATCACCCTAAAACAAAAAAAAAATTCGCTTTCAATGAAATCACCCGAGAACACAAAAAATTCGCTTTCAACGAAAATACCACAAAACACAAAAAATTCGCCTCCAACGAAATCACCGGGGAACACAAATATTCGCTTCAAACAAAATCACCCCAGAGCACAAAAAATTTGCTTCCAATGAAATCACCCCAGAGCACAAAAAATTCCCTTCCAACAAAATCACCCGAGAACGCAAATATTGGCTTCCAACGAAATTACCCCAGAACAGAAAAAATTTGCTTCCATCGAAAACACCCCAGAACACAATATAATTCGCTTCCAAAGAAATTACCCCAGAACACAAAAATTCGCTTCCAACGAAATAGCCACAGAACACAAAAATTTCGCTTCCAATGAAATTACCACCAAACACAAAAAATTCGCTTCCAACGAAATCACCGGGGAACACAAATATTCGCTTCCAAATAAATCACCGCAGAACACAAAAATTTCACTTCCAACGAAACGACTCCAGAGCACAGAAAAAACACTTCCAAGGAAATCACCCCAGAACACAAAAAATTCGCTTCAAACGAAATTATCCAAGAACACAAAATATTCCCTTCTAACGAAATCTACCCAGAACACAAAAAAATTTGGTTCCATCGAAATCACCCGAGAACACAAAAAATTCGCTTCGAACGAAATTGCCCCAGAACACAAAATATTCGCTTCAAACAAAATCACCCCAGAGCACAAAAAATTCGCTGCCAAAGAAATCACCCTAGAACACAAAAAATTCGCTTCCAACGAAAATACCACAAAACACAAAAAATTAGCTTCCAACGAAGTAGCCCCAGAACACAAAAAATTCACATCCAACGAAATTACTCCACAGCACAGAAAACACGCTTCCAATGAAATGATCCCATACTTCAAAAATTTGCTTCCATCGAAAAAAACGGAGAACACAAAAAATTCTCTTCCAACGATATTTCCCCAGAAGGCAAAAATTTCTTTTCCAACGAAATCTCCTGAGAACACAAATATTCGCTTCCAAAGAAATCACCCCAGAGCACAAAAATTTAGCTTCCAACAACATGACTCCATAACACTGAAAAAACGCTTCCAACGAAATCACTCGAGAACACAAAAAATTCGCTTCCAAAGAAATCACCCCAGAACACAAAAAATTCGCTTCCAATGAAACGACTCCAGAGCACAGAAAACACGCTTCCAAAAAAAAAACCACCTACTTGAAAAATTTGCTTCCATCGAAATCACCAGAGAACACAAAAAAATCGCTTCCAACGAAATTACCCAAGAACACAAAAAAAAAATCATTTGCAAAGAAATCTCCTGAGAAAACAAATATCACCCCAAAGCACAAAAAAATTCGCTTCCAACGAAATACCCCGAGAACACAAGAAATTCGCTTCCAACGAAATCACCCCAAAGCACAAAAAATTTGGTTCCAACCAAATCCCCTGAGAACACAAAAAATTCGCTTCCAAGGAAATCACTCCAGAGCACAAAAATTTCCCTTCGATTGAAATGACTCCATAACACTGAAAAAACGCTTCCAACGAAATCACCCGAGAATACAAAAAATTCGCTTCCGAAGTAATTACCCCAGAACACAAAAAATTCGCTTCCAACAAAATCACCTGGGAACACAAACATTCGCTTCCAACGAAATCACCCCAGAGAACAAAAAATTCACTTCCAAAGAAATCACCCTAGAACATAAAATTTTCTCTTCCATCGAAATCACCCCAGAACAAAAAAATTTGCTTCCATTGAAATCACCCCAGAACACAAAAAATTCACTTCCAATGAAATTACTCCAGAGCACAGAAAACACGCTTCCAAAAAAATGACCCCCTACTTCAAAAATTTGCTTCCATGGAAAAAACCGGAAAACACAAAAAATTCGCTTCCAACGAAATGACTCCAGAGCACAGAAAACATGCTTCCAACATAATGACCCCATACTTCAAAAATTTGCTTCCATCAAAATCACCAGAGAACACAAAAAATTCGCTTCAAACAAAATCACCCCAGAGCACAAAAAATTCGCTGCCAACGAACTCACCCGAAAACAAAAAAAAAAAATTCGCTTTCAATGAAATCACCCGAGAACACAAAAATTCACTTCCAACGAATTAGCCCTAGAACACAAAAATTTCGCTTCCAACAAAATGACTCCAGAAAGGAGAAAATAGGATTCCAACGAAATCACCCTAGAACACAAAAATTTCGCTTCCAACAAAATACTCCAGAAAAGAGAAAATAGGATTCCAACGAAATCACCCTAGAACACAAAAAAATTCGCTTCCAACGAAAATACCACAAAAAAACAAAAAATTCGCTTCCAACGAAATCACCCCAGAGCACAAAAAATTCGCTTCCAACGAAATCACCCCAGAGCACAAAAAAATCCATTCCAACAAAATCACCCGAGAACGCAAATATTGGCTTCCAACCAAATTACCCAAGAACAGAAAAAATTTGCTTCCATCGAAAACACCTCAGAACACAAAAAATTCGCTTCCAACGAAATCACCGGGGAACACAAATATTCGCTTCCAAAGAAATCACCGCAGAACACAAAAATTTTGCTTCCAACGAAATGATTCCAGAGCACAGAAAACACGCTTCCAAGGATATCTCCCCAAAACACAAAAAATTCGCTTCCAATGAAATTATCCAAGAACACAAAAAATTCCCTTCCAACGAAATCAACCCAGAACACAAAAAAAATTGGTTCCATCGAAATCACCCGAGAACACAAAAAATTCGCTTCCAACGAAATACCCCAGAACACAAAATATTTGCTTCCAAAGAAATCACCCCAGAACACAAAAAATTCACTTCCAACGAAATTACTCCACAGCACAGAAAACACGATTCCAAAAAAATGACCCCCTACTTCAAAAATTTGCTTCCATGGAAAAAACCGGAAAACACAAAAAATTCGCTTCCAACGAAATGACTCCAGAGCACAGAAAACATGCTTCCAACATAATGACCCCATACTTCAAAAATTTGCTTCCATCAAAATCACCAGAGAACACAAAAAATTCGCTTCAAACAAAATCACCCCAGAGCACAAAAAATTCGCTGCCAACGAAATCACCCTAAAACAAAAAAAAATTCGCTTTCAATGAAATCACCCGAGAACACAAAAAATTCGCTTCCAACGAAAATACCACAAAACACAAAAAATTCGCCTCCAACGAAGTCACCGGGGAACACAAATATTCGCTTCAAACGAAATCACCCCAGAGCACAAAAAAATTGCTTCCAATGAAATCACCCCAGAGCACAAAAAATTCTCTTCCAACAAAATCACCCGAGAACGCAAATATTGGCTTCCAACGAAATTACCCCAGAACAGAAAAAATTTGCTTCCATCGAAAACACCCCAGAACACAAAAAAATTCGCTTCCAAAGAAATTACCCCAGAACACAAAAATTTGCTTCCAACGAAATCAACCCAGAACACAAAAAATTCGCTTGCAAAGAAATCACCCTAGAACACAAAAATTTTGCTTCCAATGAAATGACTCCATAACACTGAAAAAACGCTTCCAACGAAGTAACCCAGGAACACAAAAAATTCTCTTCCAAGGAAATTACCCCAGAATACAAAAAATTTGCTTCCAACAAAATCAATTCAGAAAACAAAAAAATTTGCTTCCATCGAAATCACCCCAGAACACAAAAAATTCACTTTGAACGAAATTACTCCAGAGAACAGAAAACACGCTTCCAACAAAATGACCCCCTACTTCAAAAATTGGCTTCCATGGAAAAAACCGGAAAACACAAAAAATTCGCTTACAAAGAAATCACCCTAGAACACAAAAATTTTGCTTCCAACGAAATGACTCCATAACACTGAAAAAACGCTTCCAACGAAATAACCCCAGAACACAAAAAATTCTCTTCCAAGGAAATTACCCCAGAATACAAAAAAAATTGCTTCCAACAAAATCAATTCAGAAAACAAAAAAAAAAAATTGCTTCCATCGAAATCACCCAAGAACACAAAAAATAATCTTCCAACGAAATTACCCCAGAACACAAAAAATTCGCTTCCAAAGAAATCACCACAGAACACAAAAAATTCACTTCCAATGAAATTACTCCAGAGCACAGAAAACACGCTTCCAAAAAAATGACCCCCTACTTCAAAAATTTGCTTCCATGGAAAAAAACGGAAAATACAAAAAATTCGCTTCCAACGAAATGACTCCAGAGAACAGAAAACATGCTTCCAACATAATGACCCCATACTTCAAAAATTTGCTTCCATCAAAATCACCAGAGAACACAAAAAATTCGCTTCAAACAAAATCACCCCAGAGCACAAAAAATTCGCTGCCAACGAAATCACCCTAAAACAAAAAAAAAATTCGCTTTCAATGAAATCACCCGAGAACACAAAAAATTCGCTTTCAACGAAAATACCACAAAACACAAAAAATTCGCCTCCAACGAAATCACCGGGGAACACAAATATTCGCTTCAAACAAAATCACCCCAGAGCACAAAAAATTTGCTTCCAATGAAATCACCCCAGAGCACAAAAAATTCCCTTCCAACAAAATCACCCGAGAACGCAAATATTGGCTTCCAACGAAATTACCCCAGAACAGAAAAAATTTGCTTCCATCGAAAACACCCCAGAACACAATATAATTCGCTTCCAAAGAAATTACCCCAGAACACAAAAATTCGCTTCCAACGAAATAGCCACAGAACACAAAAATTTCGCTTCCAATGAAATTACCACCAAACACAAAAAATTCGCTTCCAACGAAATCACCGGGGAACACAAATATTCGCTTCCAAATAAATCACCGCAGAACACAAAAATTTCACTTCCAACGAAACGACTCCAGAGCACAGAAAAAACACTTCCAAGGAAATCACCCCAGAACACAAAAAATTCGCTTCAAACGAAATTATCCAAGAACACAAAATATTCCCTTCTAACGAAATCTACCCAGAACACAAAAAAATTTGGTTCCATCGAAATCACCCGAGAACACAAAAAATTCGCTTCGAACGAAATTGCCCCAGAACACAAAATATTCGCTTCAAACAAAATCACCCCAGAGCACAAAAAATTCGCTGCCAAAGAAATCACCCTAGAACACAAAAAATTCGCTTCCAACGAAAATACCACAAAACACAAAAAATTAGCTTCCAACGAAGTAGCCCCAGAACACAAAAAATTCACATCCAACGAAATTACTCCACAGCACAGAAAACACGCTTCCAATGAAATGATCCCATACTTCAAAAATTTGCTTCCATCGAAAAAAACGGAGAACACAAAAAATTCTCTTCCAACGATATTTCCCCAGAAGGCAAAAATTTCTTTTCCAACGAAATCTCCTGAGAACACAAATATTCGCTTCCAAAGAAATCACCCCAGAGCACAAAAATTTAGCTTCCAACAACATGACTCCATAACACTGAAAAAACGCTTCCAACGAAATCACTCGAGAACACAAAAAATTCGCTTCCAAAGAAATCACCCCAGAACACAAAAAATTCGCTTCCAATGAAACGACTCCAGAGCACAGAAAACACGCTTCCAAAAAAAAAACCACCTACTTGAAAAATTTGCTTCCATCGAAATCACCAGAGAACACAAAAAAATCGCTTCCAACGAAATTACCCAAGAACACAAAAAAAAAATCATTTGCAAAGAAATCTCCTGAGAAAACAAATATCACCCCAAAGCACAAAAAAATTCGCTTCCAACGAAATACCCCGAGAACACAAGAAATTCGCTTCCAACGAAATCACCCCAAAGCACAAAAAATTTGGTTCCAACCAAATCCCCTGAGAACACAAAAAATTCGCTTCCAAGGAAATCACTCCAGAGCACAAAAATTTCCCTTCGATTGAAATGACTCCATAACACTGAAAAAACGCTTCCAACGAAATCACCCGAGAATACAAAAAATTCGCTTCCGAAGTAATTACCCCAGAACACAAAAAATTCGCTTCCAACAAAATCACCTGGGAACACAAACATTCGCTTCCAACGAAATCACCCCAGAGAACAAAAAATTCACTTCCAAAGAAATCACCCTAGAACATAAAATTTTCTCTTCCATCGAAATCACCCCAGAACAAAAAAATTTGCTTCCATTGAAATCACCCCAGAACACAAAAAATTCACTTCCAATGAAATTACTCCAGAGCACAGAAAACACGCTTCCAAAAAAATGACCCCCTACTTCAAAAATTTGCTTCCATGGAAAAAACCGGAAAACACAAAAAATTCGCTTCCAACGAAATGACTCCAGAGCACAGAAAACATGCTTCCAACATAATGACCCCATACTTCAAAAATTTGCTTCCATCAAAATCACCAGAGAACACAAAAAATTCGCTTCAAACAAAATCACCCCAGAGCACAAAAAATTCGCTGCCAACGAACTCACCCGAAAACAAAAAAAAAAATTCGCTTTCAATGAAATCACCCGAGAACACAAAAATTCACTTCCAACGAATTAGCCCTAGAACACAAAAATTTCGCTTCCAACAAAATGACTCCAGAAAGGAGAAAATAGGATTCCAACGAAATCACCCTAGAACACAAAAATTTCGCTTCCAACAAAATACTCCAGAAAAGAGAAAATAGGATTCCAACGAAATCACCCTAGAACACAAAAAAATTCGCTTCCAACGAAAATACCACAAAAAAACAAAAAATTCGCTTCCAACGAAATCACCCCAGAGCACAAAAAATTCGCTTCCAACGAAATCAATTCAGAAAACAAAAAAAATTGCTTCCATCGAAATCACCCAAGAACACAAAAAATAATCTTCCAACGAAATTACCCCAGAACACAAAAAATTCGCTTCCAAAGAAATCACCACAGAACACAAAAAATTCACTTCCAATGAAATTACTCCAGAGCACAGAAAACACGCTTCCAAAAAAATGACCCCCTACTTCAAAAATTTGCTTCCATGGAAAAAAACGGAAAATACAAAAAATTCGCTTCCAACGAAATGACTCCAGAGAACAGAAAACATGCTTCCAACATAATGACCCCATACTTCAAAAATTTGCTTCCATCAAAATCACCAGAGAACACAAAAAATTCGCTTCAAACAAAATCACCCCAGAGCACAAAAAATTCGCTGCCAACGAAATCACCCTAAAACAAAAAAAAAATTCGCTTTCAATGAAATCACCCGAGAACACAAAAAATTCGCTTTCAACGAAAATACCACAAAACACAAAAAATTCGCCTCCAACGAAATCACCGGGGAACACAAATATTCGCTTCAAACAAAATCACCCCAGAGCACAAAAAATTTGCTTCCAATGAAATCACCCCAGAGCACAAAAAATTCCCTTCCAACAAAATCACCCGAGAACGCAAATATTGGCTTCCAACGAAATTACCCCAGAACAGAAAAAATTTGCTTCCATCGAAAACACCCCAGAACACAATATAATTCGCTTCCAAAGAAATTACCCCAGAACACAAAAATTCGCTTCCAACGAAATAGCCACAGAACACAAAAATTTCGCTTCCAATGAAATTACCACCAAACACAAAAAATTCGCTTCCAACGAAATCACCGGGGAACACAAATATTCGCTTCCAAATAAATCACCGCAGAACACAAAAATTTCACTTCCAACGAAACGACTCCAGAGCACAGAAAAAACACTTCCAAGGAAATCACCCCAGAACACAAAAAATTCGCTTCAAACGAAATTATCCAAGAACACAAAATATTCCCTTCTAACGAAATCTACCCAGAACACAAAAAAATTTGGTTCCATCGAAATCACCCGAGAACACAAAAAATTCGCTTCGAACGAAATTGCCCCAGAACACAAAATATTCGCTTCAAACAAAATCACCCCAGAGCACAAAAAATTCGCTGCCAAAGAAATCACCCTAGAACACAAAAAATTCGCTTCCAACGAAAATACCACAAAACACAAAAAATTAGCTTCCAACGAAGTAGCCCCAGAACACAAAAAATTCACATCCAACGAAATTACTCCACAGCACAGAAAACACGCTTCCAATGAAATGATCCCATACTTCAAAAATTTGCTTCCATCGAAAAAAACGGAGAACACAAAAAATTCTCTTCCAACGATATTTCCCCAGAAGGCAAAAATTTCTTTTCCAACGAAATCTCCTGAGAACACAAATATTCGCTTCCAAAGAAATCACCCCAGAGCACAAAAATTTAGCTTCCAACAACATGACTCCATAACACTGAAAAAACGCTTCCAACGAAATCACTCGAGAACACAAAAAATTCGCTTCCAAAGAAATCACCCCAGAACACAAAAAATTCGCTTCCAATGAAACGACTCCAGAGCACAGAAAACACGCTTCCAAAAAAAAAACCACCTACTTGAAAAATTTGCTTCCATCGAAATCACCAGAGAACACAAAAAAATCGCTTCCAACGAAATTACCCAAGAACACAAAAAAAAAATCATTTGCAAAGAAATCTCCTGAGAAAACAAATATCACCCCAAAGCACAAAAAAATTCGCTTCCAACGAAATACCCCGAGAACACAAGAAATTCGCTTCCAACGAAATCACCCCAAAGCACAAAAAATTTGGTTCCAACCAAATCCCCTGAGAACACAAAAAATTCGCTTCCAAGGAAATCACTCCAGAGCACAAAAATTTCCCTTCGATTGAAATGACTCCATAACACTGAAAAAACGCTTCCAACGAAATCACCCGAGAATACAAAAAATTCGCTTCCGAAGTAATTACCCCAGAACACAAAAAATTCGCTTCCAACAAAATCACCTGGGAACACAAACATTCGCTTCCAACGAAATCACCCCAGAGAACAAAAAATTCACTTCCAAAGAAATCACCCTAGAACATAAAATTTTCTCTTCCATCGAAATCACCCCAGAACAAAAAAATTTGCTTCCATTGAAATCACCCCAGAACACAAAAAATTCACTTCCAATGAAATTACTCCAGAGCACAGAAAACACGCTTCCAAAAAAATGACCCCCTACTTCAAAAATTTGCTTCCATGGAAAAAACCGGAAAACACAAAAAATTCGCTTCCAACGAAATGACTCCAGAGCACAGAAAACATGCTTCCAACATAATGACCCCATACTTCAAAAATTTGCTTCCATCAAAATCACCAGAGAACACAAAAAATTCGCTTCAAACAAAATCACCCCAGAGCACAAAAAATTCGCTGCCAACGAACTCACCCGAAAACAAAAAAAAAAATTCGCTTTCAATGAAATCACCCGAGAACACAAAAATTCACTTCCAACGAATTAGCCCTAGAACACAAAAATTTCGCTTCCAACAAAATGACTCCAGAAAGGAGAAAATAGGATTCCAACGAAATCACCCTAGAACACAAAAATTTCGCTTCCAACAAAATACTCCAGAAAAGAGAAAATAGGATTCCAACGAAATCACCCTAGAACACAAAAAAATTCGCTTCCAACGAAAATACCACAAAAAAACAAAAAATTCGCTTCCAACGAAATCACCCCAGAGCACAAAAAATTCGCTTCCAACGAAATCACCCCAGAGCACAAAAAAATCCATTCCAACAAAATCACCCGAGAACGCAAATATTGGCTTCCAACCAAATTACCCAAGAACAGAAAAAATTTGCTTCCATCGAAAACACCTCAGAACACAAAAAATTCGCTTCCAACGAAATCACCGGGGAACACAAATATTCGCTTCCAAAGAAATCACCGCAGAACACAAAAATTTTGCTTCCAACGAAATGATTCCAGAGCACAGAAAACACGCTTCCAAGGATATCTCCCCAAAACACAAAAAATTCGCTTCCAATGAAATTATCCAAGAACACAAAAAATTCCCTTCCAACGAAATCAACCCAGAACACAAAAAAAATTGGTTCCATCGAAATCACCCGAGAACACAAAAAATTCGCTTCCAACGAAATACCCCAGAACACAAAATATTTGCTTCCAAAGAAATCACCCCAGAACACAAAAAATTCACTTCCAACGAAATTACTCCACAGCACAGAAAACACGATTCCAAAAAAATGACCCCCTACTTCAAAAATTTGCTTCCATGGAAAAAACCGGAAAACACAAAAAATTCGCTTCCAACGAAATGACTCCAGAGCACAGAAAACATGCTTCCAACATAATGACCCCATACTTCAAAAATTTGCTTCCATCAAAATCACCAGAGAACACAAAAAATTCGCTTCAAACAAAATCACCCCAGAGCACAAAAAATTCGCTGCCAACGAAATCACCCTAAAACAAAAAAAAATTCGCTTTCAATGAAATCACCCGAGAACACAAAAAATTCGCTTCCAACGAAAATACCACAAAACACAAAAAATTCGCCTCCAACGAAGTCACCGGGGAACACAAATATTCGCTTCAAACGAAATCACCCCAGAGCACAAAAAAATTGCTTCCAATGAAATCACCCCAGAGCACAAAAAATTCTCTTCCAACAAAATCACCCGAGAACGCAAATATTGGCTTCCAACGAAATTACCCCAGAACAGAAAAAATTTGCTTCCATCGAAAACACCCCAGAACACAAAAAAATTCGCTTCCAAAGAAATTACCCCAGAACACAAAAATTTGCTTCCAACGAAATCAACCCAGAACACAAAAAATTCGCTTGCAAAGAAATCACCCTAGAACACAAAAATTTTGCTTCCAATGAAATGACTCCATAACACTGAATAAATGCTTCCAACGAAATAACCCCAGAACACAAAAAAATTCTCTTCCAAGGAAATTACCCCAGAATACAAAAAATTTGCTTCCAACAAAATCAATTCAGAAAACAAAAAAATTTGCTTCCATCGAAATCACCCCAGAACACAAAAAAATTCGCTTCCAAAGAAATTACCCCAGAACACAAAAATTCGCTTCAAACGAAAATACCACAAAACACAAAAAATTCGCCTCCAACGAAATCACCGGGGAACACAAATATTCACTTCAAACGAAATCACCCCAGAGCACAAAAAATTTGCTTCCAATGAAATCACCCCAGAGCACAAAAATTCCCTTCCAACAAAATCACCCGAGAACGCAAATATTGGCTTCCAACGAAATTACCCCAGAACAGAAAAAATTTGCTTCCATCGAAAACACCCCAGAACACAAAAAAATTCGCTTCCAAAGAAATTACCCCAGAACACAAAAATTCGCTTCCAACGAAATAGCCACAGAACACAAAAATTTTGCTTCCAATGAAATTACCACCAAAAACGAAAAATTCACTTCCAAAAAAATTACCATAGAACACAAAAATTCACTTCCAACGAAATAGCCCTAGGACACAAAAATTTCGCTTCCAACAAAATGACTCCAGAAAAGAGAAAATAGGATTCCAACGAAATCACCCTAGAACACAAAAAATTCTCTTCCAATGAAAATACCACAAAACACAAAAAATTCGCTTCCAACGAAGTAGCCCCAGAACACAAAAATTACGCTTCCAACGAAATCACCGGGGAACACAAATATTCGCTTCCAAAGAAATCACCGCAGAACACAAAAATTTTGCTTCCAACGAAATGACTCCAGAGCACAGAAAACACGCTTCCAAGGATATCTCCCCAGAACACAAAAAATTCGCTTCCAACGAAATTATCCAAGACCACAAAAAATTCCCTTCCAACGAAATCAACCCAGAACACAAAAAAAATTGGTTCCATCGAAATCACCCGAGAACACAAAAAATTCGCTTCCAATGAAATACCCCAGAACACAAAATATTTGCTTCCAAAGAAATCACCCCAGAACACAAAAAATTCACTTCCAACGAAATTACTCCACAGCACAGAAAACACGCTTCCAATGAAATGATCCCATACTTCAAAAATTTGCTTCCATCGAAAAAACCGGAGAACACAAAAAATTCTCTTCCAACGATATTACCCCAGAAGGCAAAAATTTCTTTTCCAACGAAATCTCCTGAGAACACAAATATTCGCTTCCAAAGAAATCACCCCAGAGAACAAAAATTTAGCTTCCAACGACATGACTCCAGAGCACAGAAAACACGCTTCCAAGGAAATCACCCCAGAACACAAAAAATTCGCTTCCAATGAAATTATACCAGAACACCAAAAATTCCCTTCAAACGAAATCAACCCAGAACACAAAAATAAATTTGGTTCCATCGAAATCACCCGAGAACACAAAAAATTCGCTTACAACGAAATTTCCCCAGAACACAAAAAATTCGCTTGCAACGAAATCTCCTGAGAACACAAATATTCACTTCCAAAGAAATCACCCTAGATCACAAAAATTTCGCTTCCAACGAAATGACTCCATAACACTGAAAAAACGCTTCCAACGAAATCACTCGAGAACACAAAAATTCGCTTCCAAAGAAATCACCCCAGAACACAAAAAATTCGCTTCCAACGAAACGACTCCAGAACACAGAAAACACGCTTCCAAAAAAATGACCACCTACTTGAAAAATTTGCTTCCATCGAAATCACCAGAGAACACAAAAAAATCGCTTCCAACGAAATTACCCAAGAACACAAAAAAAAAATCATTTGCAACGAAATCTCCTGAGAAAACAAATATCACCCCAAAGCACAAAAAAATTCGCTTCCAAAGAAATACCCCGAGAACACAAAAAATTCGCTTCCAAAGAAATTACCCCAGAACACAAGAAATTCGCTTCCAACGAAATCACCCCAAAGCACAAAAAATTTGGTTCCAACCAAATCCCCTGAGAACACAAAAAATTCGCTTCCAAGGAAATCACTCCAGAGCACAAATATTTCCCTTCCATCGAAATGACTCCATAACACTGAAAAAACGCTTCCAACGAAATCACCCGAGAATACAAAAAATTCGCTTCCAAAGTAATTACCCCAGAATACAAAAAATTCGCTTCCAACAAAATCACCAGGGAACACAAACATTCGCTTCCAACGAAATCACCCCAGAGAACAAAAAATTCGCTTCCAAAGAAATCACCCTAGAACATAAAAATTTCTCTTCCATCGAAATCACCCCAGAACAAAAAAATTTGCTTCCAAAGAAATTACCCCAGAACACAAAAATTTGCTTCCAACGAAATCAACCCAGAACACAAAAAATTCGCTTGCAAAGAAATCACCCTAGAACACAAAAATTTTGCTTCCAATGAAATGACTCCATAACACTGAAAAAACGCTTCCAACGAAGTAACCCAGGAACACAAAAAATTCTCTTCCAAGGAAATTACCCCAGAATACAAAAAATTTGCTTCCAACAAAATCAATTCAGAAAACAAAAAAATTTGCTTCCATCGAAATCACCCCAGAACACAAAAAATTCACTTTGAACGAAATTACTCCAGAGAACAGAAAACACGCTTCCAACAAAATGACCCCCTACTTCAAAAATTGGCTTCCATGGAAAAAACCGGAAAACACAAAAAATTCGCTTACAAAGAAATCACCCTAGAACACAAAAATTTTGCTTCCAACGAAATGACTCCATAACACTGAAAAAACGCTTCCAACGAAATAACCCCAGAACACAAAAAATTCTCTTCCAAGGAAATTACCCCAGAATACAAAAAAAATTGCTTCCAACAAAATCAATTCAGAAAACAAAAAAAAAAAATTGCTTCCATCGAAATCACCCAAGAACACAAAAAATAATCTTCCAACGAAATTACCCCAGAACACAAAAAATTCGCTTCCAAAGAAATCACCACAGAACACAAAAAATTCACTTCCAATGAAATTACTCCAGAGCACAGAAAACACGCTTCCAAAAAAATGACCCCCTACTTCAAAAATTTGCTTCCATGGAAAAAAACGGAAAATACAAAAAATTCGCTTCCAACGAAATGACTCCAGAGAACAGAAAACATGCTTCCAACATAATGACCCCATACTTCAAAAATTTGCTTCCATCAAAATCACCAGAGAACACAAAAAATTCGCTTCAAACAAAATCACCCCAGAGCACAAAAAATTCGCTGCCAACGAAATCACCCTAAAACAAAAAAAAAATTCGCTTTCAATGAAATCACCCGAGAACACAAAAAATTCGCTTTCAACGAAAATACCACAAAACACAAAAAATTCGCCTCCAACGAAATCACCGGGGAACACAAATATTCGCTTCAAACAAAATCACCCCAGAGCACAAAAAATTTGCTTCCAATGAAATCACCCCAGAGCACAAAAAATTCCCTTCCAACAAAATCACCCGAGAACGCAAATATTGGCTTCCAACGAAATTACCCCAGAACAGAAAAAATTTGCTTCCATCGAAAACACCCCAGAACACAATATAATTCGCTTCCAAAGAAATTACCCCAGAACACAAAAATTCGCTTCCAACGAAATAGCCACAGAACACAAAAATTTCGCTTCCAATGAAATTACCACCAAACACAAAAAATTCGCTTCCAACGAAATCACCGGGGAACACAAATATTCGCTTCCAAATAAATCACCGCAGAACACAAAAATTTCACTTCCAACGAAACGACTCCAGAGCACAGAAAAAACACTTCCAAGGAAATCACCCCAGAACACAAAAAATTCGCTTCAAACGAAATTATCCAAGAACACAAAATATTCCCTTCTAACGAAATCTACCCAGAACACAAAAAAATTTGGTTCCATCGAAATCACCCGAGAACACAAAAAATTCGCTTCGAACGAAATTGCCCCAGAACACAAAATATTCGCTTCAAACAAAATCACCCCAGAGCACAAAAAATTCGCTGCCAAAGAAATCACCCTAGAACACAAAAAATTCGCTTCCAACGAAAATACCACAAAACACAAAAAATTAGCTTCCAACGAAGTAGCCCCAGAACACAAAAAATTCACATCCAACGAAATTACTCCACAGCACAGAAAACACGCTTCCAATGAAATGATCCCATACTTCAAAAATTTGCTTCCATCGAAAAAAACGGAGAACACAAAAAATTCTCTTCCAACGATATTTCCCCAGAAGGCAAAAATTTCTTTTCCAACGAAATCTCCTGAGAACACAAATATTCGCTTCCAAAGAAATCACCCCAGAGCACAAAAATTTAGCTTCCAACAACATGACTCCATAACACTGAAAAAACGCTTCCAACGAAATCACTCGAGAACACAAAAAATTCGCTTCCAAAGAAATCACCCCAGAACACAAAAAATTCGCTTCCAATGAAACGACTCCAGAGCACAGAAAACACGCTTCCAAAAAAAAAACCACCTACTTGAAAAATTTGCTTCCATCGAAATCACCAGAGAACACAAAAAAATCGCTTCCAACGAAATTACCCAAGAACACAAAAAAAAAATCATTTGCAAAGAAATCTCCTGAGAAAACAAATATCACCCCAAAGCACAAAAAAATTCGCTTCCAACGAAATACCCCGAGAACACAAGAAATTCGCTTCCAACGAAATCACCCCAAAGCACAAAAAATTTGGTTCCAACCAAATCCCCTGAGAACACAAAAAATTCGCTTCCAAG
The DNA here is from genome assembly GCF_030254825.1 of Meriones unguiculatus. NCBI lineage: Eukaryota > Metazoa > Chordata > Mammalia > Rodentia > Muridae > Meriones > Meriones unguiculatus. Next base: position 82,969,563 of record NC_083353.1, read on the forward strand.
GAAATCACTCCAGAGCACAAAAATTTCCCTTCGATTGAAATGACTCCATAACACTGAAAAAACGCTTCCAACGAAATCACCCGAGAATACAAAAAATTCGCTTCCGAAGTAATTACCCCAGAACACAAAAAATTCGCTTCCAACAAAATCACCTGGGAACACAAACATTCGCTTCCAACGAAATCACCCCAGAGAACAAAAAATTCACTTCCAAAGAAATCACCCTAGAACATAAAATTTTCTCTTCCATCGAAATCACCCCAGAACAAAAAAATTTGCTTCCATTGAAATCACCCCAGAACACAAAAAATTCACTTCCAATGAAATTACTCCAGAGCACAGAAAACACGCTTCCAAAAAAATGACCCCCTACTTCAAAAATTTGCTTCCATGGAAAAAACCGGAAAACACAAAAAATTCGCTTCCAACGAAATGACTCCAGAGCACAGAAAACATGCTTCCAACATAATGACCCCATACTTCAAAAATTTGCTTCCATCAAAATCACCAGAGAACACAAAAAATTCGCTTCAAACAAAATCACCCCAGAGCACAAAAAATTCGCTGCCAACGAACTCACCCGAAAACAAAAAAAAAAATTCGCTTTCAATGAAATCACCCGAGAACACAAAAATTCACTTCCAACGAATTAGCCCTAGAACACAAAAATTTCGCTTCCAACAAAATGACTCCAGAAAGGAGAAAATAGGATTCCAACGAAATCACCCTAGAACACAAAAATTTCGCTTCCAACAAAATACTCCAGAAAAGAGAAAATAGGATTCCAACGAAATCACCCTAGAACACAAAAAAATTCGCTTCCAACGAAAATACCACAAAAAAACAAAAAATTCGCTTCCAACGAAATCACCCCAGAGCACAAAAAATTCGCTTCCAACGAAATCACCCCAGAGCACAAAAAAATCCATTCCAACAAAATCACCCGAGAACGCAAATATTGGCTTCCAACCAAATTACCCAAGAACAGAAAAAATTTGCTTCCATCGAAAACACCTCAGAACACAAAAAATTCGCTTCCAACGAAATCACCGGGGAACACAAATATTCGCTTCCAAAGAAATCACCGCAGAACACAAAAATTTTGCTTCCAACGAAATGATTCCAGAGCACAGAAAACACGCTTCCAAGGATATCTCCCCAAAACACAAAAAATTCGCTTCCAATGAAATTATCCAAGAACACAAAAAATTCCCTTCCAACGAAATCAACCCAGAACACAAAAAAAATTGGTTCCATCGAAATCACCCGAGAACACAAAAAATTCGCTTCCAACGAAATACCCCAGAACACAAAATATTTGCTTCCAAAGAAATCACCCCAGAACACAAAAAATTCACTTCCAACGAAATTACTCCACAGCACAGAAAACACGATTCCAAAAAAATGACCCCCTACTTCAAAAATTTGCTTCCATGGAAAAAACCGGAAAACACAAAAAATTCGCTTCCAACGAAATGACTCCAGAGCACAGAAAACATGCTTCCAACATAATGACCCCATACTTCAAAAATTTGCTTCCATCAAAATCACCAGAGAACACAAAAAATTCGCTTCAAACAAAATCACCCCAGAGCACAAAAAATTCGCTGCCAACGAAATCACCCTAAAACAAAAAAAAATTCGCTTTCAATGAAATCACCCGAGAACACAAAAAATTCGCTTCCAACGAAAATACCACAAAACACAAAAAATTCGCCTCCAACGAAGTCACCGGGGAACACAAATATTCGCTTCAAACGAAATCACCCCAGAGCACAAAAAAATTGCTTCCAATGAAATCACCCCAGAGCACAAAAAATTCTCTTCCAACAAAATCACCCGAGAACGCAAATATTGGCTTCCAACGAAATTACCCCAGAACAGAAAAAATTTGCTTCCATCGAAAACACCCCAGAACACAAAAAAATTCGCTTCCAAAGAAATTACCCCAGAACACAAAAATTTGCTTCCAACGAAATCAACCCAGAACACAAAAAATTCGCTTGCAAAGAAATCACCCTAGAACACAAAAATTTTGCTTCCAATGAAATGACTCCATAACACTGAATAAATGCTTCCAACGAAATAACCCCAGAACACAAAAAATTCTCTTCCAAGGAAATTACCCCAGAATACAAAAAATTTGCTTCCAACAAAATCAATTCAGAAAACAAAAAAATTTGCTTCCATCGAAATCACCCCAGAACACAAAAAAATTCGCTTCCAAAGAAATTACCCCAGAACACAAAAATTCGCTTCAAACGAAAATACCACAAAACACAAAAAATTCGCCTCCAACGAAATCACCGGGGAACACAAATATTCACTTCAAACGAAATCACCCCAGAGCACAAAAAATTTGCTTCCAATGAAATCACCCCAGAGCACAAAAATTCCCTTCCAACAAAATCACCCGAGAACGCAAATATTGGCTTCCAACGAAATTACCCCAGAACAGAAAAAATTTGCTTCCATCGAAAACACCCCAGAACACAAAAAAATTCGCTTCCAAAGAAATTACCCCAGAACACAAAAATTCGCTTCCAACGAAATAGCCACAGAACACAAAAATTTTGCTTCCAATGAAATTACCACCAAAAACGAAAAATTCGCTTCCAAAAAAATTACCATAGAACACAAAAATTCACTTCCAACGAAATAGCCCTAGGACACAAAAATTTCGCTTCCAACAAAATGACTCCAGAAAAGAGAAAATAGGATTCCAACGAAATCACCCTAGAACACAAAAAATTCTCTTCCAATGAAAATACCACAAAACACAAAAAATTCGCTTCCAACGAAGTAGCCCCAGAACACAAAAATTACGCTTCCAACGAAATCACCGGGGAACACAAATATTCGCTTCCAAAGAAATCACCGCAGAACACAAAAATTTTGCTTCCAACGAAATGACTCCAGAGCACAGAAAACACGCTTCCAAGGATATCTCCCCAGAACACAAAAAATTCGCTTCCAACGAAATTATCCAAGACCACAAAAAATTCCCTTCCAACGAAATCAACCCAGAACACAAAAAAAATTGGTTCCATCGAAATCACCCGAGAACACAAAAAATTCGCTTCCAATGAAATACCCCAGAACACAAAATATTTGCTTCCAAAGAAATCACCCCAGAACACAAAAAATTCACTTCCAACGAAATTACTCCACAGCACAGAAAACACGCTTCCAATGAAATGATCCCATACTTCAAAAATTTGCTTCCATCGAAAAAACCGGAGAACACAAAAAATTCTCTTCCAACGATATTACCCCAGAAGGCAAAAATTTCTTTTCCAACGAAATCTCCTGAGAACACAAATATTCGCTTCCAAAGAAATCACCCCAGAGAACAAAAATTTAGCTTCCAACGACATGACTCCAGAGCACAGAAAACACGCTTCCAAGGAAATCACCCCAGAACACAAAAAATTCGCTTCCAATGAAATTATACCAGAACACCAAAAATTCCCTTCAAACGAAATCAACCCAGAACACAAAAATAAATTTGGTTCCATCGAAATCACCCGAGAACACAAAAAATTCGCTTACAACGAAATTTCCCCAGAACACAAAAAATTCGCTTGCAACGAAATCTCCTGAGAACACAAATATTCACTTCCAAAGAAATCACCCTAGATCACAAAAATTTCGCTTCCAACGAAATGACTCCATAACACTGAAAAAACGCTTCCAACGAAATCACTCGAGAACACAAAAATTCGCTTCCAAAGAAATCACCCCAGAACACAAAAAATTCGCTTCCAACGAAACGACTCCAGAACACAGAAAACACGCTTCCAAAAAAATGACCACCTACTTGAAAAATTTGCTTCCATCGAAATCACCAGAGAACACAAAAAAATCGCTTCCAACGAAATTACCCAAGAACACAAAAAAAAAAATCATTTGCAACGAAATCTCCTGAGAAAACAAATATCACCCCAAAGCACAAAAAAATTCGCTTCCAAAGAAATACCCCGAGAACACAAAAAATTCGCTTCCAAAGAAATTACCCCAGAACACAAGAAATTCGCTTCCAACGAAATCACCCCAAAGCACAAAAAATTTGGTTCCAACCAAATCCCCTGAGAACACAAAAAATTCGCTTCCAAGGAAATCACTCCAGAGCACAAATATTTCCCTTCCATCGAAATGACTCCATAACACTGAAAAAACGCTTCCAACGAAATCACCCGAGAATACAAAAAATTCGCTTCCAAAGTAATTACCCCAGAATACAAAAAATTCGCTTCCAACAAAATCACCAGGGAACACAAACATTCGCTTCCAACGAAATCACCCCAGAGAACAAAAAATTCGCTTCCAAAGAAATCACCCTAGAACATAAAAATTTCTCTTCCATCGAAATCACCCCAGAACAAAAAAATTTGCTTCCAAAGAAATTACCCCAGAACACAAAAATTTGCTTCCAACGAAATCAACCCAGAACACAAAAAATTCGCTTGCAAAGAAATCACCCTAGAACACAAAAATTTTGCTTCCAATGAAATGACTCCATAACACTGAAAAAACGCTTCCAACGAAGTAACCCAGGAACACAAAAAATTCTCTTCCAAGGAAATTACCCCAGAATACAAAAAATTTGCTTCCAACAAAATCAATTCAGAAAACAAAAAAATTTGCTTCCATCGAAATCACCCCAGAACACAAAAAATTCACTTTGAACGAAATTACTCCAGAGAACAGAAAACACGCTTCCAACAAAATGACCCCCTACTTCAAAAATTGGCTTCCATGGAAAAAACCGGAAAACACAAAAAATTCGCTTACAAAGAAATCACCCTAGAACACAAAAATTTTGCTTCCAACGAAATGACTCCATAACACTGAAAAAACGCTTCCAACGAAATAACCCCAGAACACAAAAAATTCTCTTCCAAGGAAATTACCCCAGAATACAAAAAAAATTGCTTCCAACAAAATCAATTCAGAAAACAAAAAAAAAAAAATTGCTTCCATCGAAATCACCCAAGAACACAAAAAATAATCTTCCAACGAAATTACCCCAGAACACAAAAAATTCGCTTCCAAAGAAATCACCACAGAACACAAAAAATTCACTTCCAATGAAATTACTCCAGAGCACAGAAAACACGCTTCCAAAAAAATGACCCCCTACTTCAAAAATTTGCTTCCATGGAAAAAAACGGAAAATACAAAAAATTCGCTTCCAACGAAATGACTCCAGAGAACAGAAAACATGCTTCCAACATAATGACCCCATACTTCAAAAATTTGCTTCCATCAAAATCACCAGAGAACACAAAAAATTCGCTTCAAACAAAATCACCCCAGAGCACAAAAAATTCGCTGCCAACGAAATCACCCTAAAACAAAAAAAAAAATTCGCTTTCAATGAAATCACCCGAGAACACAAAAAATTCGCTTTCAACGAAAATACCACAAAACACAAAAAATTCGCCTCCAACGAAATCACCGGGGAACACAAATATTCGCTTCAAACAAAATCACCCCAGAGCACAAAAAATTTGCTTCCAATGAAATCACCCCAGAGCACAAAAAATTCCCTTCCAACAAAATCACCCGAGAACGCAAATATTGGCTTCCAACGAAATTACCCCAGAACAGAAAAAATTTGCTTCCATCGAAAACACCCCAGAACACAATATAATTCGCTTCCAAAGAAATTACCCCAGAACACAAAAATTCGCTTCCAACGAAATAGCCACAGAACACAAAAATTTCGCTTCCAATGAAATTACCACCAAACACAAAAAATTCGCTTCCAACGAAATCACCGGGGAACACAAATATTCGCTTCCAAATAAATCACCGCAGAACACAAAAATTTCACTTCCAACGAAACGACTCCAGAGCACAGAAAAAACACTTCCAAGGAAATCACCCCAGAACACAAAAAATTCGCTTCAAACGAAATTATCCAAGAACACAAAATATTCCCTTCTAACGAAATCTACCCAGAACACAAAAAAATTTGGTTCCATCGAAATCACCCGAGAACACAAAAAATTCGCTTCGAACGAAATTGCCCCAGAACACAAAATATTCGCTTCAAACAAAATCACCCCAGAGCACAAAAAATTCGCTGCCAAAGAAATCACCCTAGAACACAAAAAATTCGCTTCCAACGAAAATACCACAAAACACAAAAAATTAGCTTCCAACGAAGTAGCCCCAGAACACAAAAAATTCACATCCAACGAAATTACTCCACAGCACAGAAAACACGCTTCCAATGAAATGATCCCATACTTCAAAAATTTGCTTCCATCGAAAAAAACGGAGAACACAAAAAATTCTCTTCCAACGATATTTCCCCAGAAGGCAAAAATTTCTTTTCCAACGAAATCTCCTGAGAACACAAATATTCGCTTCCAAAGAAATCACCCCAGAGCACAAAAATTTAGCTTCCAACAACATGACTCCATAACACTGAAAAAACGCTTCCAACGAAATCACTCGAGAACACAAAAAATTCGCTTCCAAAGAAATCACCCCAGAACACAAAAAATTCGCTTCCAATGAAACGACTCCAGAGCACAGAAAACACGCTTCCAAAAAAAAAACCACCTACTTGAAAAATTTGCTTCCATCGAAATCACCAGAGAACACAAAAAAATCGCTTCCAACGAAATTACCCAAGAACACAAAAAAAAAATCATTTGCAAAGAAATCTCCTGAGAAAACAAATATCACCCCAAAGCACAAAAAAATTCGCTTCCAACGAAATACCCCGAGAACACAAGAAATTCGCTTCCAACGAAATCACCCCAAAGCACAAAAAATTTGGTTCCAACCAAATCCCCTGAGAACACAAAAAATTCGCTTCCAAGGAAATCACTCCAGAGCACAAAAATTTCCCTTCGATTGAAATGACTCCATAACACTGAAAAAACGCTTCCAACGAAATCACCCGAGAATACAAAAAATTCGCTTCCGAAGTAATTACCCCAGAACACAAAAAATTCGCTTCCAACAAAATCACCTGGGAACACAAACATTCGCTTCCAACGAAATCACCCCAGAGAACAAAAAATTCACTTCCAAAGAAATCACCCTAGAACATAAAATTTTCTCTTCCATCGAAATCACCCCAGAACAAAAAAATTTGCTTCCATTGAAATCACCCCAGAACACAAAAAATTCACTTCCAATGAAATTACTCCAGAGCACAGAAAACACGCTTCCAAAAAAATGACCCCCTACTTCAAAAATTTGCTTCCATGGAAAAAACCGGAAAACACAAAAAATTCGCTTCCAACGAAATGACTCCAGAGCACAGAAAACATGCTTCCAACATAATGACCCCATACTTCAAAAATTTGCTTCCATCAAAATCACCAGAGAACACAAAAAATTCGCTTCAAACAAAATCACCCCAGAGCACAAAAAATTCGCTGCCAACGAACTCACCCGAAAACAAAAAAAAAAATTCGCTTTCAATGAAATCACCCGAGAACACAAAAATTCACTTCCAACGAATTAGCCCTAGAACACAAAAATTTCGCTTCCAACAAAATGACTCCAGAAAGGAGAAAATAGGATTCCAACGAAATCACCCTAGAACACAAAAATTTCGCTTCCAACAAAATACTCCAGAAAAGAGAAAATAGGATTCCAACGAAATCACCCTAGAACACAAAAAAATTCGCTTCCAACGAAAATACCACAAAAAAACAAAAAATTCGCTTCCAACGAAATCACCCCAGAGCACAAAAAATTCGCTTCCAACGAAATCACCCCAGAGCACAAAAAAATCCATTCCAACAAAATCACCCGAGAACGCAAATATTGGCTTCCAACCAAATTACCCAAGAACAGAAAAAATTTGCTTCCATCGAAAACACCTCAGAACACAAAAAATTCGCTTCCAACGAAATCACCGGGGAACACAAATATTCGCTTCCAAAGAAATCACCGCAGAACACAAAAATTTTGCTTCCAACGAAATGATTCCAGAGCACAGAAAACACGCTTCCAAGGATATCTCCCCAAAACACAAAAAATTCGCTTCCAATGAAATTATCCAAGAACACAAAAAATTCCCTTCCAACGAAATCAACCCAGAACACAAAAAAAATTGGTTCCATCGAAATCACCCGAGAACACAAAAAATTCGCTTCCAACGAAATACCCCAGAACACAAAATATTTGCTTCCAAAGAAATCACCCCAGAACACAAAAAATTCACTTCCAACGAAATTACTCCACAGCACAGAAAACACGATTCCAAAAAAATGACCCCCTACTTCAAAAATTTGCTTCCATGGAAAAAACCGGAAAACACAAAAAATTCGCTTCCAACGAAATGACTCCAGAGCACAGAAAACATGCTTCCAACATAATGACCCCATACTTCAAAAATTTGCTTCCATCAAAATCACCAGAGAACACAAAAAATTCGCTTCAAACAAAATCACCCCAGAGCACAAAAAATTCGCTGCCAACGAAATCACCCTAAAACAAAAAAAAATTCGCTTTCAATGAAATCACCCGAGAACACAAAAAATTCGCTTCCAACGAAAATACCACAAAACACAAAAAATTCGCCTCCAACGAAGTCACCGGGGAACACAAATATTCGCTTCAAACGAAATCACCCCAGAGCACAAAAAAATTGCTTCCAATGAAATCACCCCAGAGCACAAAAAATTCTCTTCCAACAAAATCACCCGAGAACGCAAATATTGGCTTCCAACGAAATTACCCCAGAACAGAAAAAATTTGCTTCCATCGAAAACACCCCAGAACACAAAAAAATTCGCTTCCAAAGAAATTACCCCAGAACACAAAAATTTGCTTCCAACGAAATCAACCCAGAACACAAAAAATTCGCTTGCAAAGAAATCACCCTAGAACACAAAAATTTTGCTTCCAATGAAATGACTCCATAACACTGAATAAATGCTTCCAACGAAATAACCCCAGAACACAAAAAAATTCTCTTCCAAGGAAATTACCCCAGAATACAAAAAATTTGCTTCCAACAAAATCAATTCAGAAAACAAAAAAATTTGCTTCCATCGAAATCACCCCAGAACACAAAAAAATTCGCTTCCAAAGAAATTACCCCAGAACACAAAAATTCGCTTCAAACGAAAATACCACAAAACACAAAAAATTCGCCTCCAACGAAATCACCGGGGAACACAAATATTCACTTCAAACGAAATCACCCCAGAGCACAAAAAATTTGCTTCCAATGAAATCACCCCAGAGCACAAAAATTCCCTTCCAACAAAATCACCCGAGAACGCAAATATTGGCTTCCAACGAAATTACCCCAGAACAGAAAAAATTTGCTTCCATCGAAAACACCCCAGAACACAAAAAAATTCGCTTCCAAAGAAATTACCCCAGAACACAAAAATTCGCTTCCAACGAAATAGCCACAGAACACAAAAATTTTGCTTCCAATGAAATTACCACCAAAAACGAAAAATTCGCTTCCAAAAAAATTACCATAGAACACAAAAATTCACTTCCAACGAAATAGCCCTAGGACACAAAAATTTCGCTTCCAACAAAATGACTCCAGAAAAGAGAAAATAGGATTCCAACGAAATCACCCTAGAACACAAAAAATTCTCTTCCAACGAAAATACCACAAAACACAAAAAATTCGCTTCCAACGAAGTAGCCCCAGAACACAAAAATTACACTTCCAACGAAATCACCGGGGAACACAAATATTCGCTTCCAAAGAAATCACCGCAGAACACAAAAATTTTGCTTCCAACGAAATGACTCCAGAGCACAGAAAACACGCTTCCAAGGATATCTCCCCAGAACACAAAAAATTCGCTTCCAACGAAATTATCCAAGACCACAAAAAATTCCCTTCCAACGAAATCAACCCAGAACACAAAAAAAATTGGTTCCATCGAAATCACCCGAGAACACAAAAAATTCGCTTCCAATGAAATACCCCAGAACACAAAATATTTGCTTCCAAAGAAATCACCCCAGAACACAAAAAATTCACTTCCAACGAAATTACTCCACAGCACAGAAAACACGCTTCCAATGAAATGATCCCATACTTCAAAAATTTGCTTCCATCGAAAAAACCGGAGAACACAAAAAATTCTCTTCCAACGATATTACCCCAGAAGGCAAAAATTTCTTTTCCAACGAAATCTCCTGAGAACACAAATATTCGCTTCCAAAGAAATCACCCCAGAGAACAAAAATTTAGCTTCCAACGACATGACTCCAGAGCACAGAAAACACGCTTCCAAGGAAATCACCCCAGAACACAAAAAATTCGCTTCCAATGAAATTATACCAGAACACCAAAAATTCCCTTCAAACGAAATCAACCCAGAACACAAAAATAAATTTGGTTCCATCGAAATCACCCGAGAACACAAAAAATTCGCTTACAACGAAATTTCCCCAGAACACAAAAAATTCGCTTGCAACGAAATCTCCTGAGAACACAAATATTCACTTCCAAAGAAATCACCCTAGATCACAAAAATTTCGCTTCCAACGAAATGACTCCATAACACTGAAAAAACGCTTCCAACGAAATCACTCGAGAACACAAAAATTCGCTTCCAAAGAAATCACCCCAGAACACAAAAAATTCGCTTCCAACGAAACGACTCCAGAACACAGAAAACACGCTTCCAAAAAAATGACCACCTACTTGAAAAATTTGCTTCCATCGAAATCACCAGAGAACACAAAAAAATCGCTTCCAACGAAATTACCCAAGAACACAAAAAAAAAATCATTTGCAACGAAATCTCCTGAGAAAACAAATATCACCCCAAAGCACAAAAAAATTCGCTTCCAAAGAAATACCCCGAGAACACAAGAAATTCGCTTCCAACGAAATCACCCCAAAGCACAAAAAATTTGGTTCCAACCAAATCCCCTGAGAACACAAAAAATTCGCTTCCAAGGAAATCACTCCAGAGCACAAATATTTCCCTTCCATCGAAATGACTCCATAACACTGAAAAAACGCTTCCAACGAAATCACCCGAGAATACAAAAAATTCGCTTCCAAAGTAATTACCCCAGAATACAAAAAATTCGCTTCCAACAAAATCACCAGGGAACACAAACATTCGCTTCCAACGAAATCACCCCAGAGAACAAAAAATTCGCTTCCAAAGAAATCACCCTAGAACATAAAAATTTCTCTTCCATCGAAATCACCCCAGAACAAAAAAATTTGCTTCCAAAGAAATTACCCCAGAACACAAAAATTTGCTTCCAACGAAATCAACCCAGAACACAAAAAATTCGCTTGCAAAGAAATCACCCTAGAACACAAAAATTTTGCTTCCAATGAAATGACTCCATAACACTGAAAAAACGCTTCCAACGAAGTAACCCAGGAACACAAAAAATTCTCTTCCAAGGAAATTACCCCAGAATACAAAAAATTTGCTTCCAACAAAATCAATTCAGAAAACAAAAAAATTTGCTTCCATCGAAATCACCCCAGAACACAAAAAATTCACTTTGAACGAAATTACTCCAGAGAACAGAAAACACGCTTCCAACAAAATGACCCCCTACTTCAAAAATTGGCTTCCATGGAAAAAACCGGAAAACACAAAAAATTCGCTTGCAAAGAAATCACCCTAGAACACAAAAATTTTGCTTCCAACGAAATGACTCCATAACATTGAAAAAACGCTTCCAACGAAATAACCCCAGAACACAAAAAATTCTCTTCCAAGTAAATTACCCCAGAACACAAAAAATTTGCTTCCAACAAAATCAATTCAGAAAACAAAAAAATTTGCTTCCATCGAAATCACCCAAGAACACAAAAAATTCTCTTCCAACGAAATTACCCCAGAACACAAAAAATTCGCTTCCAACGAAATCACCCCAGAACACAAAAAATTCACTTCCAATGAAATTACTCCAGAGCACAGAAAACACGCTTCCAAAAAAATGACCCCCTACTTCAAAAATTTGCTTCCATGGAAAAAACCGGAAAACACAAAAAATTCGCTTCCAACGAAATGACTCCAGAGCACAGAAAACATGCTTCCAACATAATGACCCCATACTTCAAAAATTTGCTTCCATCAAAATCACCAGAGAACACAAAAAATTCGCTTCAAACAAAATCACCCCAGAGCACAAAAAATTCGCTGCCAACGAAATCACCCTAAAACAAAAAAAAATTCGCTTTCAATGAAATCACCCGAGAACACAAAAATTCACTTCCAAAGAATTAGCCCTAGAACACAAAAATTTCGCTTCCAACAAAATGACTCCAGAAAAGAGAAAATAGGATTCCAACGAAATCACCCTAGAACACAAAAATTTCGCTTCCAACAAAATACTCCAGAAAAGAGAAAATAGGATTCCAACGAAATCACCCTAGAACACGAAAAAATTCGCTTCCAACGAAAATACCACAAAAAAACAAAAAATTCGCTTCCAACGAAATCACCCCAGAGCACAAAAAATTTGCTTCCAACGAAATCACCCCAGAGCACAAAAAAATCCATTCCAACAAAATCACCCGAGAATGCAAATATTGGCTTCCAACCAAATTACCCAAGAACAGAAAAAATTTGCTTCCATCGAAAACACCTCAGAACACAAAAAATTTGCTTCCAAAGAAATTACCCCAGAAAACAAAAATTCGCTTCCAACGTAATAGAACCAGAACACCAAAAATTTCGCTTCAAACGAAATCACCCCAGAGCACAAAAAATTCGCTGCCAACGAAATCACCCTAGAACACAAAAAATTCGCTTTCAATGAAATCACCTGAGAAAACAAAAAATTCGCTTCCAACGAAATTACCCCAGAACACAAAAAATTCGCTTGCAATGAAATCTCCTGAAAACACAAATATTCGCTTCCAAAGAAATAACCCAAAGCACAAAAAATTCCCTTCCAACAAAATCACCCGAGAACGCAAATATTGGCTTCCAACGAAATTACCCCAGAACAGAAAAAATTTGCTTCCATCGAAAACACCCCAGAACACAAAAAAATTCGCTTCCAAACAAATTACCCCAGAACACAAAAATTCGCTTCCAATGAAATAGCCACAGAACACAAAAATTTTGCTTCCAATGAAATTACCGCCAAACACAAAAAATTCGCTTCCAACGAAATCACCAGGGAAGACAAATATTCGCTTCCAATTAAATCACCGCAGAACACAAAAATTTTACTTCCAACGAAATGACTCCAGAGCACAGAAAAAACACTTCCAAGGAAATCACCCCAGAACACAAAAAATTCGCTTCACACGAAATTATCCAAGAACACAAAATATTCCCTTCTAACGAAATCTACCCAGAACACAAAAAAATTTGGTTCCATCGAAATCACCCGAGAACACAAAAAATTCGCTTCCAACGAAATTGCCCCAGAACACAAAATATTCGCTTCAAACGAAATCACCCCAGAGCACAAAAAATTCGCTGCCAATGAATCAGCCCAGAACACGAAAAATTCGCTTCCAACAAAATCACCCGGGAACACAAACATTCGCTTCCAACGAAATCACCCCAGATCAGAAAAAATTCGCTTCCAACGAAATACCCTTAGAACATAAAAAATTTGCTTCCATCGAAATCACCCGATAACACAAAAAATTCGCTTCCAACAAAATTACCCCAGAAGACAAGAAATTCGCTTCCCATGAAATCACACCAAAATACAAAAAATTTGCTTCCAACGAAATCACCCTAAAACACAAAAAATTCGCTTTCAACCAAATCACCCGAGAACACAAAAAATTCTATTCCAAGGAAATCACCCGAGAGCACAAAAAATTTGCTTCCAATGAAATCACCCCAGAACACAAAAATTCGCTTCCAACAAAATCACCCCAGAACACAAAAAAATCCCTTCCAAATAAATGACTCCAGAGCACAGAAAACACGCTTCCAATGAAATCACCACCTACTTCAAAAATTTGCTTCCAACGAAATCACCCGAGAACACAAAAAATTCGCTTTCAACGAAATCACCCGAGAATACAAAAAATTCGCTTCCAACATAATTACCCCAGAACACAAAAAATTCGCTTCCAAAAAATCACCCGGGAACACAAACATTCGCTTCCAACGAAATCACCCGAGAGCACAAAAAATTCGCTTCCTACAAAATCACCCTAGAACATAGAAAATTCGCTTCCATCGAAATCACGCCAGAACAAAAAAATTTGCTTCCAAAGAAATTACCCCAGAACACAAAAAATTCACTTCCAACAAAATCACCTGGGAACACAAACATTCGCTTCCAGCGAAATCACCCCAGAGAACAAAAAATTCGCTTCCAAAGAAATCACCCTAGAACATAAAAATTTCTCTTCCATCGAAATCTCCCCAGAACAAAAAAATTTGCTTCCAAAGAAATTACCCCAGAACACAAAAATTCGCTTCCAACGAAATCACCCCAGAACACAAAAAATTCGCTTGCAAAGAAATCACCCTAGAAAACAAAAATTTTACTTCCAACGAAATGACTCCATAACACTGAAAAAACGCTTCCAACGAAATAACCCCAGAACACAAAAAATTCTCTTCCAAGGAAATTACCCCAGAACACAAAAAATTTGCTTCCAACAAAATCAATTCAGAAAACAAAAAAATTTGCTTCCATCGAAATCACCCCAGAACACAAAAAATTCACTTCCAACGAAATTACTACAGAGAACAGAAAACACGCTTCCAACAAAATGACCCCCTACTTCAAAAATTGGCTTCCATGGAAAAAAACGGAAAACACAAAAAATTCGCTTCCAACAAAATGACTCCAGAGCACAGAAAACATGCTTCCAACATAATGACCTCATACTTCAAAAATTTGCTTCCATCAAAATCACCAGAGAACACAAAAAATTCGCTTCAAACAAAATCACCCCAGAGCACAAAAAATTGGCTGCCAACGAAATCACCCTAAAACAAAAAAAAAAATTCGCTTTCAATGAAATCACCCGAGAACACAAAAAATTTGCTTCCAATGAAAATACCACAAAACACAAAAAATTCGCCTCCAACGAAATTCCCGGGGAACACAAATATTCGCTTCCAAAGAAATCACCGCAGAACACAAAAATTTTGCTTCCAACGAAATGACTCCAGAGCACAGAAAACACGATTCCAAGGATATCTACACAGAACACAAAAAATTCGCTTCCAACGAAATTATCCAAGAACACAAAAAATTCCCTTCCAACGAAATCAACCCAGAACACAAAAAAAATTGGTTCCATCGAAATCACCCGAAAACACAAAAAATTCGCTTCCAACGAAATTGCCCCAGAACACAAAATATTTGCTTCCAAAGAAATCACCCCAGAACACAAAATAATCACTTCCAACGAAATTACTCCACAGCACAGAAAACACGCTTCCAATGAAATGATCCCATACTTCAAAAATTTGCTTCCATCGAAAAAACCGGAGAACACAAAAAATTCTCTTCCAATGATATTACCCCAGAAGACAAAAATTTCTTTTCCAACAAAATCTCCTGAGAACACAAATATTCGCTTCCAAAGAAATCACCCCAGAGCACAAAAATTTAGCTTCCAACGACATGACTCCAGAGCACAGAAAACACGCTTCCAAGGAAATCACCCCAGAACACAAAAAATTCGCTTCCAATGAAATTATCCCAGAACACAAAAAATTCCCTTCAAACGAAATCAACCCAGAACACAAAAAAAAATTTGGTTCCATCGAAATCACCCGAGAACACAAAAAATTCGCTTACAACAAAATTTCCCCAGAACACAAAAAATTCGCTTGCAACGAAATCTCCTGAGAACACAAATATTCGCTTCCAAAGAAATCACCCAGAGCACAAAAAATTCGCTTCCAACAAAATCACCGGATAACGCAAATATTGGCTTCCACCGAAATGACCCTATAACAGAAAAAATTTGCTTCCATCGAAATCACCCCAGAACACAAAAAATTCGCTTCCAAAAAAATTACAATAGAACACAAAAATTCACTTCCAACTAAATAGCCCTAGAACACAAAAATTTCGCTTCCAACGAAAATACCACAAAAAAAAACAAAAAATTCGCTTCCAACGAAATCACCCCAGATCACAAAAAATTCGCTTCCAACGAAATCACCCCAGAGCACAAAAAAATCCATTCCAACAAAATCACCTGAGAATGCAAATATTGGCTTCCAACCAAATTACACAAGAACAGAAAAAATTTGCTTCCATCGAAAACACCTCAGAACACAAAAAATTCGCTTCCAAAGAAATTACCCCAGAACACAAAAATTCACTTCCAAAGTAATAGAACCAGAACACCAAAAATTTCGCTTCAAACGAAATCACCCCAGAGCACAAAAAATTCGCTGCCAACAAAATCACCCTAGAACACAAAAAATTCGCTTGCAATTAAATCTCCTGAGAACACAAATATTCGCTTCCAAAGAAATAACCCAAAACACAAAAAATTCCCTTCCAATAAAATCACCCAAGAACGCAAATATTGGCTTCCAACAAAATTACCCCAGAACACAAAAATTCGCTTCCAACGAAATAGCCACAGAACACAAAAATTTCGCTTCCAATGAAATTACCACCAAACACAAAAAATTCGCTTCCAACGAAATCACCGGGGAACACAAATATTCGCTTCCAATTAAATCACCGCAGAACACAAAAATTTCACTTCCAACGAAATGACTCCAGAGCACAGAAACAACACTTCCAAGGAAATCACCCCAGAACACAGAAATTTCGCTTCAAACGAAATTATCCAAGAACACAAAATATTCCCTTCTAACGAAATCTACCCAGAACACAAAAAAATTTGGTTCCATCGAAATCACCCGAGAACACAAAAAATTCGCTTCCAACGAAATTGCCCCAGAACACAAAATATTCGCTTCAAACGAAATCACCCCAGAGCACAAAAAATTCGCTGCCAAAGAAATCACCCTAGAACACAAAAAAATTCACTTTCAATGAAATCACCCGAGAACACAAAAAATTCGCTTCCAACGAAATTACCCCAGAACACAAAAAATTTGCTTGCAACGAAATCTCCTGAGAACACAAATATTCGCTTCCAAAGAAATCACCCAGAGCACAAAAAATTCGCTTCCAACGAAATCACCCCAGAGCACAAAAAATTCCCTTCCAACAAAATCACCGGAGAACGCAAATATTGGCTTCCAATGAAATTACCCCAGAACAGAAAAAATTTGCTTCCATCGAAATCACCCCAGAACACAAAAAATTCGCTTCCAAAAAAATTACCATAGAACACAAAAATTCACTTCCAACGAAATAGCCCTAGAACACAAAAATTTCGCTTCCAACAAAATGACTCCAGAAAAGAGAAAATAGGATTCCAACGAAATCACCCTAGAACACAAAAAATTCTCTTCCAACGAAAATACCACAAAACACAAAAAATTCGCTTCCAACGAAGTAGCCCCAGAACACAAAAATTTCGCTTCCAACGAAGTAGCCCCAGAACACAAAAATTTCGCTTCCAACGAAAATTACCACCACACACAAAAAATTCGCTACTAACGAAATCACCAGGGAAAACAAATATTCGCTTCCAAAGAAATCACCGCAGAACACAAAAATTTTGCTTCCAACGAAATGACTCCAGAGCACAGAAAACACGCTTCCAAGGATATCTCCCCAGAACACAAAAAATTCGCTTCCAACGAAATTATCCAAGAACACAAAAAATTCCCTTCCAACGAAATCAACCCAGAACACAAAAAAAATTGGTTCCATCGAAATCACCCGAGAACACAAAAAATTCGCTTCCAACGAAATTGCCCCAGAACACAAAATATTTGCTTCCAAAGAAATCACCCCAGAACACAAAAAATTCACTTCCAACGAAATTACTCCACAGCACAGAAAACACGCTTCCAATGAAATGATCCCATACTTCAAAAATTTGCTTCCTTCGAAAAAACCGGAGAACACAAAAAATTCTCTTCAAACGATATTACCCCAGAAGACAAAAATTTCTTTTCCAACGAAATCTCCTGAGAACACAAATATTCGCTTCCAACGAAATCACCCCAGAGCACAAAAATTGAGCTTCCAACGACATGACTGCAGAGCACAGAAAACACGCTTCCAAGGAAATCACCCCAGAACACAAAAAATTCGCTTCCCATGAAATTATCCCAGAACACAAAAAATTCCCTTCAAACGAAATCAACCCAGAACACAAAAAAAATTTGGTTCCATCGAAATCACCCGAGAACACAAAAAATTCGCTTCCAATAAATCACCCCAGAACACAAAACATTCACTTCCAACAAAATTACTCCAGAGCACAGAAAACACGCTTCCAACGAAATGACCCCCTATTTCAAAAATTTGCTTCCATCGAAAAAAATGGAGAACACAAAAACTTCGCTTCCAACAAAATTACCCCAGAGCACAAAAAATTTGCTTCCGACGAAATCACGCTAGAACACAAAACTTACGCTTTCAAAGAAATCACCCGAGAACACAAAAAATTGCGACAAACGAAATTACCCCAGAATAGAAAAAATTTACTTCCAACCAAATCAACCTAGCACAAAAAATTGCTTTCCAACAAAATCACCCGAGAACACAAATATTGGCTTCCAAGTAAATTACCCCAGAACAGGAAAAATTTGCTTCCATCGAAAACACCCCAGAACACAAAAAATTCACTTCCAAAGAAATCACCCCAGAGCACAAAAAATTCGCTTCCAACGAAATGACTCCAGAGCACAGAAAACACGCTTCCAACGAAATGACCCACTACTTCAAAAATTTGCTTCCATCGAAAACACCTGAGAACACAAAAATTTTGCTTCCAACGAAATTACCTCAGAACACAAAAAATTCGCTTCCAACGAAATCATCGCAAAGCACAAAATATATGCTTCCAACGAAATCACCCTTGAACACAAAAAATTCGATTCCATCAAAATCACCCGAGAACACAAAAAATTCGCTTTCAACGAAATCACCGCAGAGAACAAAAAATTCGTTTCCAAAGAAATCAACCTAGAATACAAAAAATTTGCTTCCATCGAAATCACCAGAGAACAGAAAAAATTCACTTCCAACGAAATTACCCCAGAACACAAGAAAATCGCTTCTAACAAAATCACCAGGGAAAACAAATATTCTCTTCCAACGAAATCACCCTAGAACACAAAAATTTCGCTTCCAACAAAATCACCACAGAGCACAAAAAAATTCGCTTACAATGAAATGACTCCAGAGCACAGAAAACAGGCTTCCAACCAAATGACACCCTACTTCAAAAATTTGCTTCCATCGAAAAAAAACGGAGAACACAAAAAATTCGCTTCCAACGAAATTACCCCAGAATACAAAAAATCCGCTTGCAACGAAATCTCCTGAGAACACAAATATTCGCTTCCAACGAAATCACCCCAGAGCACAAAAAATTCGCTTCCAACGAAATGACTCCAGAGCACAGAAAACACGCTTCCAAAGCAATGACCCCCTACTTCAAAAATATGCTTCCATCGAAATCACCCGAGAACACAAAATATTGGATTCCAAAGTAATTACCCCAGAACACAAAAAATTTGCTTCCAAAAAAATCACCCCAAAACACAAAAAATTCGCTTCCAAAGAAATCTCCTAAGAACACAAATATTCACTACCAAAGAAATCAGCCCACATCACAAAAAATTCACTTTCAACGAAATCACCAGAAAACATAAAAATTGCCGTCCAACGAAATTACCCCAGATTAGAAAAAATTTACTTCCAACCAAATCAACACAGAGCACAAAAAATTCCCTTCAAACAAAATCACCCGAGAACAAAAATAATGGCTTCCAAAGAAATTACCCCAGAACAGAAAAAAATTGCTTTCATCGATATCACCACAGAACACAAAAAATTCGCTTCCAACAAAATTACCCCAGAACACAAGAAATTCACTTCCAGCGAAATCACCCCAGAGTACAAAAAATTCGCTTCCAACGAAATCACCATAGAACATAAAAAATTCTCTTCCATCGAAATCACCCGTGAACACAAAAAATTCGTTTCCAACAAAATTACCTCAGAGCACAAGAAATTCTCTTCCAATGAAAACAAACCCAGAACACAAAAAATTCGCTTCCATCGAAATAACCCGAGAACACACAAAATTCGCTTCAAAGGAAATTACCCCAGAACACAAAAAATTCGCTTTCAACGAAATCACCCGAGAACACAAAAAATTCGCTACCAAAGAAATCACCCCAGAACACAAAAATTTCGCTTCCAACGAAATGACACCAGAACACAGAAAACACGCTAACAACGAAATCACCCCATACTTCAAAATCACTTCCAACGAAATTACCCCAGAACACAAAAAAATTGCTTCCAAAGAAATCACCCCAGAACACAAAAATTCACTTCCAACGAAATTTCCCTAGAACCCGAAAAAATCGCTTCCAACAAAATCACCCCAGAGCACAAAAAATTTCCTTCCAATGAAATGATTCCAGAGCACAGAAAACAGGCTTCCAATGAAATGACACCCTACTTCAAAAATTTGCTTCCATCGAAAAAAACGGAGAACACAAAAAATTCGCTTCCAATGAAATTATCCCAGAAGACAAAAAATTCGCCTGCGACGAAATCTCCTGAGAGCAAATATTCGCTTCCAACGAAATCACCCCAGAGCACAAAAAATTCGCTTCCAACGAAATGACTCCAGAGCACAGAAAGCACGCTTCCAAAGAAATGACCCCATATTTCAAAAATTTGCTTCCATGGAAATCACCTGAGAACACAAAATATTCGATTCCAAAGAAATTACCCCAGAACACAAAAAAATTCGCTTCCAACAAAATCACCCCAAAAACAAAAAATTTGCTTCCAACAAAATGACTCCAGAGCACAGAAAACACACTTCCAAGGAAATGACCCCTATTTCAAAAATTTGCTTCTATCGAAAAACCGGAGAACACAAAAAATTCGCTTCCAAAGAAATCTCCTGAGAACACAAATATTCGCTACCAAAGAAATCACCCCAGAACACAAAAATTTCGCTTCCAAAGAAATGACTCCAGAACACAGAAAACACTCTAACAACGAAATCACCCCATACTTCAAAATCACTTCCAATGAAATTACCCCAGAAGAGAAAAAATTTGCTTCCACCGAAATCACCCCAGAGGACAAAAAATTCCCTTCCAACGAAATCACCCTAGAGCACAAAAATTTGCTTTCAACGAAATCACCCCAGAACACGAAAAATTCGCGTCAAATGAAATCAACCCATAACACAAAGAATTTGCTTCCAACAAAATCACCTCAGAACACAAAAAATTCGCTTCCAACAAAATCACCCCAGAGCACAAAAAAATCGCTTCCAAAGAAATGACTCCAGAGCACAGAAAACAGGCTTCTAACGAAATGACACCCTACTTCAAAAATTTGCTTCCATCGAAAAAAACGGAGAACACAAAAAATTCGATTCCAACGAAATTACCCCAGAACAAAAAAAAATTCGCTTGAAACGAAATCTCCTGAGAACACAAATATTCGCTTCCAACGAAATCACCCCAGAGCACAAAAAATTCGCTTCCAACGAAATGACTCCAGAGCACACGCTGCCAAAGAAATGACCCCCTACTTCAAAAATTTGCTTCCATCGAACTCACCCGAGAACACAAAATATTCGATTCCAAAGAAATTACTCCAGAACACAAAAAATTCGCTTCCAACAAAATCACCCCAAAACACAAAAAATTCGCTTCCAACAAAATGACTCCAGAGCACAGAAAACACGCTTCCAACGAAATGACCCGTATTTCAAAAATTTGCTTCCATCGAAAAACCGGAGAACACAAAAAATTCGCTTCCAAAGAAATCTCCTGAGAACACAAATTTTCATCCCAGATCAAAAAAAATTCACTTTCAACGAAATCACCAGAAAACATAAAAAATTCGCGTCCAACGAAATTACCCCAGATTAGAAAAAATTTACTTCCAACCAAATCAACACAGAGCACAAAAAATTCCCTTCAAACAAAATCACCCGAGAACAAAAATAGTGGCTTCCAAAGAAATTACCCCAGAACAGAAAAAAATTGCTTTAATCGAAATCACCGCAGAACACAAAAAATTCGCTTCCAACAAAATTACCTCAGAACACAAGAAATTCACTTCCAGCGAAATCATCCCAGAGCACAAAAAATTCGCTTCCAACGAAATCACCATAGAACATAAAAAATTCTCTTCCATCGAAATCACCCGTGAACACAAAAAATTCGCTTCCAACAAAATTACCTCAGAACACAAGTTATTCTCTTCCAACGAAAACTCCCCAGAACACAAAAAATTCGCTTCCATCGAAATCACCCGAGAACAGAAAAAATTTGCTTCCAACGATATTACCCCAGAAGACAAAAAATTCGCTTCCAATGAAATCTCCTGAGAACACAAATATTCGCTTAAAAAGAAATCACACCAGAGCACAAATTTTGCTTCCAACGAAATCACCCTAAAACACAAAAAATTCCCTTTCAACGAAATCACCCGAGAACACAAAAAATTCGCTTCCAAAGAAATCATCCCAGAGCACAAAAAATTCGCATCCAAAGAAATGACTCCAGAGCACAGATAACACGCTTCCAACGAAATGACCCCAGAACACAAAAAATGCGATGCCAATGAAATCACCCGAGAACACAAAAAATTGGCTTCCAACGTAATTACACCAGAATACAAAAAATTCGCTTCCAACAAAATCACCCACAACACAAATATTCGCTTCCAACGAAATCACGCCAGAGCAGAAAATTTGCTTCCAACGAAATCACCCTAGAACATAAAAAATTCGCTTTCAACGAAATCACCCGAGGACACAGAAAATTCGCTTCCAACGAAATGACTCCAGAGCACAGAATACACGCTTGCAACGAAATGACCCCATACTTCAAAAATTTGCTTCCATCAAAATCACCCTAGAACATAAAAATTTCGCTTCAATCGAAATCACCAGAGAAGACAAAAAATTCGCTTCCAACGAAATCACCCAAGAGCACAAAAAATTCGCTTCCAACGAAATGATTCCAAAGCACAGAAAACACGCTTGCAACAAAATGACCCCATACTTCAAAAAGTTGCTTCCATCGAAATCACCCGAGAACCCAAAAAATTCGCTTCCAACGAAATTACCCCAGGACACAAAAAATTCGCTTCCAACAAAATCACTCAAGAACACAAAAATTGGCTTCCAAAGAAATGACTCCAGAGCACAGAAAACACGCTTCCAAAGAAATGACCCCATACTTCAAAAATTTGCTTCCATTGAAATCACCCGAGAACACAAAAAATTCGCTTCCAACGAAATTACCCCAGAACACAAAAAATTCGCTTGCAACGAAATCTCCTGAGAACACAAATATTCGCTTCCAACGAAATCAACCGAGAACACAAAAAAATCGCTTCCAAAGATATGAATCCAGAGCACAGAATACACACTTCCAACGAAATTACACCAGAACACAAAAAATTGGCTTCCAACGAAATTACCCCAGAAAACAAAAAATTCCCTTCCAACGAAATGACCCCAGAACACAAAAATTTGCTTTCAACGAAATCACCCGAGAACACAAAAAATTTGCTTCCAACGTAATTACCCCAGAACACAAAAAATTCGCTTCCAAAAAAATCACCCAGAACACAAATATTCACTTCCAACGAATTCACCCCAGAAGACAAAAAATTCGCTAACAACAAAATCACCCGGGAACACAAATATTCGCTTTCAACGAAATCACCCCAGAGCACAAAAAATTCGCTTCCAACGAAATCACCCTAGAACATAAAAATTCGCTTTCAACGAAATCACCCAAGAACACAAAATATACACGTCCAACAAAATTACCCTAGAACCCAAAAAAATCGCTTCCAAAGAAATGACTCCAGAGCACAGAAAACATGCTTCCAACGAAATGACCCCCTACTTAGAAAATTTGCTTCCATCGAAAAAACCGGAGAACACAAAAAATTCTCTTGCAACAAAATCTCCTTAGAACACAAATATTTGCTTCCACCGATATCACCCCAGAGCACAAAAATTCGCTTCCAATGCAATCACCCAGAACACAAAAAATTTGCTTCCAACGAAATGACACCAGAACACAGTAAACACGCTTCCAACAAAATCACCCCAGAACACAAAAAATTCGCTTCTGACGAAATCACCACAGAGCACAAAATATTCGCTTCCAACGAAAGGACTCCAAAGCACAGAAAACACGCTTCCAATGAAATTACCCACTACTTAAAAAATTTTCTTCCATAGAAAACACCCAAGAACACAAAAAAATCGCTTCCAATGAAATTACCCCAGAACACAAAAAATTCGCTTAAAACGAAATCTTCTGAGAACACAAATATTCGCTACCAAGGAAATCACCCCAAAACATAAAAAATTCGCTTCCAAAAAAATCACCCCAGAGCACAAAAATTCATTTCTAACGAAATGACTCCAGAGCACAGAAAACATGCTTCCAACAAAATGACCCCAGAACACAAAAATTTGCTTCCAACGAAATCACCGTAGAGCACAAAAAATTTGCTTCCAACGACATTACCCCAGAACACAAAAAATTCGACTCCAAAAAAATCAACCAGAACACAAATATTCGCTTCCAACGAAATCACCCTAGAACACAAATATTGGCTTCCAAAGAAATTACCCCAGAACAGAAAAAATTAGATTCCATCGAAATCACCCAAGAACACAAATATTGGCTTCTAAAGAAATTACCCCAGAACAGAAAAAAATTTGATTCCATCAAAATCACGCCAGAACACAAAAAAAATTGCTTCCAAAGAAATGACCCCAGAACACAAAAATTCGCTTCCAACACAATCACCCCAGAACACAAAAAATTCGATTCCAAAGAAATCACCTTGAGAACACAAAAATTTCGCTTCCAACGAAATGACTCCAGAACACAGAAAACACGCTACCAACGAAATCACCAGAAAACACAAAAAACTTGGTTCCAACGAAATGACTCCAGAGCACAGAAAACACGCTTCTAACGAAATCACCCCATACTTCATTATCACTTCCAACGAAATCACCCCAGAGCACAAAAATTCGCTTCCAAAGAAATTACCCCAGAACACAAAAAATTCACTTGCAACGAAATCTCCTGAGAACACAAATATTCGCTTCCAAAGAAATCACCTGAGACCACAAAATATTCACTTCCAATGAAATCACCCCAGAGCACAAATATTGCTTCCAACGAAATCACCCGAGAACACAAAAACTCCGCTTCCATCGAAATCACCCAAGAACACGAAAAATTCGCTTCCAACAAAATCACCCCAGAACAAAAAAATTTGCTTCCAAAGAAATGACTCCAGAGCACAGAAAACACACTTCCAACAAAATCACCCCATATTTCCAAAAATTCGATTACACCGAAATCACTCCAGAGCAAAAAAAATTCGCTTCCAAAGAAATTACCCCAGAACACAAAAAATTCACTTGCAACGAAATCTCCTAAAAACACAAATATTCGCTTCCAAAGAAATCACCCCAGAGCACAAAAAAATCTCTTCCAACGAAATAACTCCAGAGCACAGAAAACACGCTGCCAAAGAAATGACCCCCTACTTCAAAAATTTGCTTCCATCGAACTCACCCGAGAACACAAAATATTCGATTCCAAAGAAATTACTCCAGAACACAAAAAATTCGCTTCCAACAAAATCACCCCAAAACACAAAAAATTCGCTTCCAACAAAATGACTCCAGAGCACAGAAAACACGCTTCCAACGAAATGACCCCCTACTTCAAAAATTAGCTTCCATCGAAAAAACCGGAGAACACAAAAAATTTGCTTCCAAAGAAATTACCCCAGAACACAAAAAATTTGCTTGCAATGATATCTCCTGAGAACACAAATATTCGCTTCGAAGGAAATCACCCCAGAGCACAAAAAATTCGCTTCCAACGAAATCACCCTAAAGCAAAAAAAATCACTTTCAACGAAATCACCCGAGAACAAAAAAAAATTTGCGTCCAACGAAATTACCCCAGAATAGAAAAAATTTACTCCCAACCAAATCAACCCAGAGCACAAAAAATTGCCTTCCTACACAATCACTGGAGAACACAAATATTGGCTTCCCATGAAATTACCCCAGAACAGAAAATATTCGCTTCTATCGTAATCACCCCAGAGCACAAAAAATTCGTTCCCAACGAAATCACACCAAAACACAAAAAATTTCGCTTCCAACGAAATTACCCCAGAACACAAAAATTCACTTCTAACGTAATCACCCCAGAGCACAAAAAATTCGCTTCCAACAATATCACCCTAGAATACAAAAAAATCGCTTACAACGAACTCAACCGAGAACACAAAAAATTCGCTTCCAACAAAATTACCCCAGAACAATAGAAATTCGCTTCCAACAAAATCACCCCAAAGCACAAAAAATTTGCTTCCAACGAAATGACCCCATACTTCAAAAATTTGCTTCCAAAGAAATCACCCGAGAACACGAAAAATTCGCTTCTAACGAAATTACCCCAGAGCACAAAAAATTCGCTCCCAACGAAATGACTCCTGAGCACAGAAAAAACGCTTCCAACGAAATGACCCCCTGCTTCAAAAATTTCCATCAATCAAAAAAACTGGAGAACACAAAAAATGCGCTTAAACGAAATTACCCCAGAACACAAAAAATTCACGTCCAATGAAATCACCCCAGAACGCAAAAAAATTGCTTCCAACGAAATGACTCCAGAGCACAGAAAACACGCTTCCAACGAAATGACCCCCTACTTCAAAAATTTGCTTCCAACGAAATCATCCCAGAACACAAAAAATTCGCTTCCAACGAAATCACCCCAGAGCACAAAACATTCGCTTGCAAGGAAATGATTCCAGAGCACAGAAAACACGCTTCCAATGAAATCACCCGAGACCACAAAAAATTCGCTTCCAACGAAATCACCACAGAACACAAAAAAATTCCTTCCAAAGAAATGACTCCAGAGCACAGAAAACACGCTTCCAACAAAATCACCCCATACTTCCAAAAATTCGCTTCCAACGAAATCACGCCAGAGAAAAAAAAATTCGCTTCCAAAGAAATTACCCCAAAACACAAAAATTTCGCTTCCAACGAAATGACCCCACACTTCAAAAATTTGCTTCCAACGAAATAACCCGAGAACACAAAAAATTCGATTCCATCGAAATTACCCGAGAACACTAAAAATTCGCTTCCAACACAATTACCCCAGAAGACAAGAAATTCAATTCCAATGAAATCACCCCAAGCACAAAAAATTCGCTTCCAACGAAATCACCCTAGAACACACAAAATTCGCTTCCAACGAAATTACCCCAGAGCACAAAAAATTCGCTTCCAACAAAATCACCCCTGAACACAAGAAATTCACTTCCAACGAAATCACCCCAGAGCACAAAAAATTCGCTTCCAACGAAATGACTTCAGAGCACAGAAAACACGCTTCGAAAGAAATGACCCCCTACTTCAAAAATTAGCTTCCATCGAAAAAACCGGAGAACACAAAAAATTTGCTTCCAAAGAAATTACCCCAGAACACAAAAAATTTGCTTGCAATGATATCTCCTGAGAACACAAATATTCGCTTCGAAGGAAATCACCCCAGAGCACAAAAAATTCGCTTCCAACGAAATCACCCTAAAGCAAAAAAAATCACTTTCAACGAAATCACCCGAGAACAAAAAAAAATTTGCGTCCAACGAAATTACCCCAGAATAGAAAAAATTTACTCCCAACCAAATCAACCCAGAGCACAAAAAATTGCCTTCCTACACAATCACTGGAGAACACAAATATTGGCTTCCCATGAAATTACCCCAGAACAGAAAATATTCGCTTCTATCGTAATCACCCCAGAGCACAAAAAATTCGTTCCCAACGAAATCACACCAAAACACAAAAAAATTCGCTTCCAACGAAATTACCCCAGAACACAAAAATTCACTTCTAACGTAATCACCCCAGAGCACAAAAAATTCGCTTCCAACAATATCACCCTAGAATACAAAAAAATCGCTTACAACGAACTCAACCGAGAACACAAAAAATTCGCTTCCAACAAAATTACCCCAGAACAATAGAAATTCGCTTCCAACAAAATCACCCCAAAGCACAAAAAATTTGCTTCCAACGAAATGACCCCATACTTCAAAAATTTGCTTCCAAAGAAATCACCCGAGAACACGAAAAATTCGCTTCCATCGAAATCACCCGAGAACACAAAAAATTCGCTTCCAACGAAATCACCACAGAACACA
This sequence comes from Meriones unguiculatus, assembly GCF_030254825.1. Taxonomy (NCBI): domain Eukaryota; kingdom Metazoa; phylum Chordata; class Mammalia; order Rodentia; family Muridae; genus Meriones; species Meriones unguiculatus. The sequence goes on from NC_083353.1 coordinate 82,997,868, forward strand.
AAAAAATTCCTTCCAAAGAAATGACTCCAGAGCACAGAAAACACGCTTCCAACAAAATCACCCCATACTTCCAAAAATTCGCTTCCAACGAAATCACGCCAGAGAAAAAAAAAATTCGCTTCCAAAGAAATTACCCCAGAACACAAAAAATTCACTTGCAACGAAATCTCCTGAGAACACAAATATTCGCTTCCAAAGAAATCACCCCAGAGCTCAAAAAAATCTCTTCCAACGAAATAACTCCAGAGGACAGAAAACACGCTTCCAACGAAACGACCCCCTACTTAAAAAATTTGCTTCCATCAAAAAACCCAGAGAACACAAAAAAATCGCTTCCAACGAAATTACCCCAGAACACGAAAAATTCGCTTCCAACGAAATCACCCAAGAACACAAAAAATTTGCTTCCAACGATATTACCCCAGAAGACAAAAAATTCGCTTCCAATGAAATCTCCTGAGAACACAAATATTCACTTAAAAAGAAATCACACCAGAGCACAAATTTCGCTTCCAACGAAATCAACCTAAAACACAAAAAATTCCCTTTCAACGAAATCACCCGAGAACACAAAAAATTCGCTTCCAAAGAAATCATCCCAGAGCACAAAAAATTCGCATCCAAAAATGACTCCAGAGCACAGATAACACGCTTCCAACGAAATGACACCAGAACACAAAAAATGCGATGCCAATGAAATCACCCGAGAACACAAAAAATTGGCTTCCAACGTAATTACCCCAGAATACAAAAAATTCGCTTCCAACAAAATCACCCACAACACAAATATTCGCTTCCAAAGAAATCACGCCAGAACACAAAAAATTCGCTTCCAACGAAATCACCCTAGAACATAAAAAATTTGCTTCCATCGAAATCACCAGAGAAGGCAAAAAAATTCGCTTCCAACCAAATCACCCCAGAGCACAAAAAATTCGCTTCCAACGAAATGATTCCAGAGCACAGAAAACAGGCTTGCAACGAAATGACCCCATACTTCAAAAAGTTGCTTCCATCGAAATCACCCGATAACCCAAAAAATTCGCTTCCAACGAAATTACCCCAGGACACAAAAAATTCGCTTCCAACAAAATCACCCAAGAACACAAAAATTCGCTTCCAAAGAAATGACTCCAGAGCACAGAAAACACGCTTCCAAAGAAATGACCCCATACCTCAAAAATTTGCTTCCATCGAAATCACCCGAGAACACAAAAAATTCGCTTCCGACGAAATTACCCCAGAACACAAAATATTCCCTTCCAACGAAATCTCCTGAGAACACAAATATTCGCTTCCAACGAAATCACCCCAGAACACAAAAAAAAACCGCTTCCTAAGAAATGAATCCAGAGCACAGAATACACGCTTCCAACGAAATTACACCAGAACACAAAAAATTCGCTTCCAACGAAATTATCCCAGAACACAAAAAATTCCCTTCCAATGAAATGACTCCAGAGCACAGAAAATAGGCTTCCAACGAAATGACCCCAGAACACAAAAAATTCGCTTCCAACGTAATCACCCCAGAACACAAAAAATTTGCTTCCATCAAAATCACCCGAGTACACAAAAAATTTCCTTCCAATGAAATTACCCCAGAGCACAAAAAATTCGCTTTCAATGACTCCAGAGCACAGAATACACGCTTGCAATGAAATGACCCCATACTTAAAAAATTTGCTTCCATCAAAATCACCCTAGAACACAAAAAAAATCAATTTAAACAAAATCAACAGAGAACAAAAATAATCGCTTTCAACGAAATCACCCAAGAGCACCAAAAATTCCCTTCCATCGAAATCACCAAACATAAAAAATTTGCTTACAAGCAAAACACCCCAGAGCACAAAAATTCGCTTCCAACGAAATCACCCTAGAACATAAAAAATTTGCTTCCAACAAAATCATCCCAGAACACAAAAACTTCGCTTCCAACGAAATCACCCCAGAGCACAAAACATTCGCTTCCAAGGAAATGACTCCAGAGCACAGAAAACACGCTTCCAACGAAATCACCCCAGAACAGAAAAAATTCGCTTCCAACAAAATCACCTGAGAACACAAATATTGGCTTCCAACGATATTACCCTAGAACACAAAAAATTCGCTTCCATCGAAATCACCCGAGAACACAAAAAATTCGCTTCCAACAAAATCACCCCAGAACACAAAAAATTTGTTTCCAAAGAAATGACTCCAGAGCAAAGAAAACACCCTTCCAACAAAACCACCCCATACTTACAAAAATTCACTTCCAACGAAATCACCCCAGAGCAAAAAATTCTCTTCCAACAAAATCACTCGAGAACACAAAAAATTCGCTTCCAACAAAATTACCCCAGAACAGAAAAAATTCACTTCCAATGAAATCACCCTAGAACACAAAAAATTCGCTTCCAACGAAATGATTCCATAGCACAGAAAACACACTTCCAACGAAATCACCCCATACTTCAAAAAATTTGCTTCCATCAAAATCACCTGAGAACAGAAAAAATTCTGTTCCAACAAAATTACCCCAGAATAGAAATAATTTACTTCCAAATCAAGCCAGAGCACAAAAAATTCCCTTCCAATGAAATCACCCCAGAGCACAAATATTTGCTTCCAACGAAATCACCCGAGAACACAAAAACTTTGCTTCCATCGAAATCACCCGAGAACACAAAAAATTCGCTTCCAACGAAATCACCCCAGAAAAAAAAATTGCTTCCAAAGAAATGACTGCTGAGCACAGAAAACACGCTTCCAACAAAATCACCCCATACTTCCAAAAATTCGCTTCCAACGAAATCACCCCAGAACACAAAAAAGTTGCTTCCAACGAAATTACCCCAGAACATAAAAAATTCGCTTCCAATGAAATCACCCAAGAACACAAAAAATTAGCTTCCAACGAAATCACCTGAAACCACAAAATATTCACTTCCAATGAAATCACCCCAGAGCACAAATATTCGCTTCCAACGAAATCACCTGAGGTAACAAAAAATTCTCTTTCAACCAAATCACCCCAGAACATGAAAAATTAGCTTCCAACGAATTTTCCCCAGAACAGAAAAAATTCGCTTCCAACGAAATCATCACCGAGCAAAAAAAATTCGTTTCCAACCAAATCACACCAGAAAACAAAAAAATTCTGTTCCAACGAAATCACCCCAGAGCACGAAAAATTCATTTCTAACCAAATCACACCAGAACACAAAAAATTCGGTTACAACGAAATCACCCCAGATCAAAAAAAGTTCATTTCCAACGAAATCACACCAGAACAGAGAAAAATTCGCATCTAAAGAAATGACTCTGAAGGACATAAAACCCGCTTCCAAAACTTACCCCAGAACACAAAAAATTCGCTTCCAACGAAATAACTCCAGAGCACAGATAACATGCTTCCAACGAAATCATCCCATATTTCAAAAAATTCAATTCCAACGAAATCACCCCAGAGCACAAAAAACTCGGTTGCAACGAAATTACACCAGAACAGTGAAAAATTCGCTTCCAACGAAATCACCCAGATCACAAAAACTTTATTTCCAATGAAATCACACCAGAACAGAGAAAAATTCGCTTCTAACAAAATGACTCCAAAGGACATAAAAACCGCTTCCAACGAAATTACCAGAGAACACAAAAATTCGCTTCCAACGAAATCACCCCAGAACACAAAAAATTTGCTTCCAAAGAAATGTGTCCACAGCACAGAAAAAACGCTTCCAACGAAATCACCCCAGACCACAAATATTCGCTTCCAATGAACTGACCCCAGAACACAAAAAATTTGCTTCCAAAGAAATCACCCAAGAACACAAAAATTAGCTTCCAACGAAATCACCCCAGAATACAAAAAATTCACATCCAACAATATCACCCGAAAACACAAATATTTGCTTCCAACGAAATCACCCGAGAACACAAAAAATTCGCTTCCATTGAAATCACCCGAGAAGACAAAAAATTCGCTTCCAACGAAATCACCCCAGAACACAAAAAATTTGCTTCCAAAGAAATGACTCCAGAGCACAGAAAACACGGTTCCAACGAAATCACCCCAGAACATAAAAAATTCTTTTCCACAAAATCACCCGAGCACACAAAAAATCAGCTTCCAACGAAATTACCCAAGAACATAAAAAATTCGCTTCCAATGAAATCACCCAAGAACACAAAAAATTAGCTTCCAACGAAATCACCCGAGACCACAAAATATTCACTTGCAATGAAATCATCCCAGAGCACAAATATTCGCTTCCAACGAAATCACCCGAGGTAACAAAAAATTCGCTTTCAACCAAATCACCCCAGAACATAAAAAATTAGCTTCCAACGAATTTTCCCCAGAAGAGAAAAAATTCGCTTCCAACAAAATCATCCCAGAGCAAAAAAAAATTCGTTTCCAACCAAATCACAACAGAAAACAAAAAAATTCGGTTCCAACGAAATCACCCCAGAGCACGAAAAATTCATTTCTAACCAAATCACACCAGAACACAAAAAATTCGTTTCCAACGAAATCACCCCAGATCACAAAAAGTTCATTTCCAACGAAATCACACCAGAACAGAGAAAAATTTGCATCTAACGAAATGACTCCGAAGGACATAAAACCCGCTTCCAAAACTTACCCCAGAACACAAAAAATTCGCTTCCAACGAAATGACTCCAGAGCACAGATAACATGCTTCCAACGAAATCATCCCATATTTCAAAAAATTCAATTCCAACGAAATCACCCCAGAGCACAAAAAACTCGGTTCCAACAAAATCACACAAGAACAGTGAAAAATTCGCTTCCAACGAAATCACCCCAGATCACAAAAACTTCATTTCCAATGAAATCACACCAGAACAGAGAAAAATTCGCTTCTAACAAAATGACTCCAAAGGACATAAAAACCGCTTCCAACGAAATTACCAGAGAACACAAAAATTCGCTTCCAACGAAATCACCCCAGAACACAAAAAATTTGCTTCCAAAGAAATGTGTCCAGAGCACAGAAAAAACGATTCCAACGAAATCACCCCAGACCACAAATATTCGCTTCCAACGAAATGACCCCAGAACACAAAAAATTTGCTTCCAAAGAAATCACCCAAGAACACAAAAATTAGCTTCCAACGAAATCACCCCAGAATACAAAAAATTCGCATCCAACGATATCACCCGAAAAGACAAATATTTGCTTCCAACGAAATCACCCGAGAACACAAAAAATTCGCTTCCATTGAAATCACCCGAGAACACAAAAAATTCACTTCCAACGAAATCACCCCAGAACACAAAAAATTTGCTTCCAAAGAAATGACTCCAGAGCACAGAAAACACGGTTCCAACGAAATCACCCCAGAACACAAAAAAATTCTCTTCCAACGAAATCACCAAAGCACAAAAAAAATCACTTTCAATGATATCACTCGAGACCACAAAAAATTCGCTTCCAATGAAATCACCCCAGAGCACAAAAAATTCGAGTCCAACGAAATCACCCAAGAACACAAAAAATTGGCTTTCCACCAAATCACCCCAGAACACAAAAAATTCGCTTCCAACGAAATCACCCCAGAGCACAAAAAATTCTCTTCTACAAAATCACCCAAGCACACAAAAAATTAGCTTCCAACGAAATTACCCCAGAACATAAAAAATTCGCTTCCAACGATATCACCCAAGAACACACAAAATTAGCTTCCAACGAAATCACCTGAGACCACAAAATATTCACTTCCAATGAAATCACCCCAGAGCACAAATATTCGCTTCCAACGAAATGACCCGAGATCACAAAAAATTCGCTTTCAACCAAATCACTCCAGAACATAAATAATTAGCTTCCAACGAATTTTCCCCAAAACAGAAAAAATTCGCTTCCAACGAAATCATCCCAGAGCACAAAAAATTCGTTTCCAACCAAATCACACCAGAACACAAAAATTCTCTTCCAACGAAATCACCCCAGAGCACAAAAAATTCGCTTTGAACGAAATCACCCGAGATCACAAAAAATTCGCTTTCACCAAAATCACACCAGAACACAAAAATTTCATTTCCAAGGAAATCACCCCAGAGCAAAAAAATTCGCTTCCAATGAAGTCATCCCAGATCACAAAAACTTCATTTCTAAAGACATCACACCAGAACAGAGAAAAATTCGCTTAAACGAAATGACTCCAAAGATATAAAACCCGCTTCCAATGAAATAACCCCCGAGCACAAAAAATTCGCTTCCAACGAAATCATCAGCGAACAAAAAAAATCACTTTCAATGATATCACCCCAGAGCACAAAAAATTCGCGTCCAACGAAATCACCCAAGAACACAAAAAATTGGCTTTCCACCAAATCACCCCAGAACACAAAAAATTCGCTTCCAACGAAATCAACCCAGAGCACAAAAAATTCTCTTCCAACAAAATCACCGGAGCACACAAAAAATTCATTTCCAAAGAAATCACACCCGAACACAAAAAATTCGCTTCGAACAAAATCACCCGAGAACACAAAAAATTAGCTTACAACGAAATCATCCCAGAGCACAAAAAATTCGTTTCCAACGAAATCACCCCAGATCACAAAAAGTTCATTTCCAACGAAATCACACCAGAACAGAGAAAAATTCGCATCTAACGAAATGACTCCGAAGGACATAAAACCTGCTTCCAAAACTTACCCCAGAACACAAAAAATTCGCTTCCAACAAAATCATCAGAAAACACAAAAAATTTGCTTTCAACGAAATTAACCCAGAACACAAAAAACACGCTTCCAACGAAATCACCCCAGAACACAAAAAATTCGCTTCCAACGAAATTACCCCAGAGCACAAAAAGTTCGCTTCCAATGAAATCACCCGAGATCACAAAATATTCGCTTTCAACCAATTCACCCCCGAAAATAAAAAATTAGCTTCCAACAAATTTTCCCCAGAACAGAAAAAATTCGCTTCCAACGAAATCATCCCAGAGCACAAAAAATTTGTTTCCAACCAAATCACACCAGAACACAAAAAATTCCCTTCCAACGAAATCACCCCAGAGCACAAAAAGTTCGCTTCCAACGAAATCACCCGAAAACACAAAAAATTCGCTTACAACAAAATCTCCCCAGATCACAAAAAATTCATTTCCAAAGAAATCACACCAGAACACAAAAAATTCGCTTCAAACAAAATCACCCAAGAACACAAAAAATTAGCTTACAACGAAATCACCCCAGATCACAAAAATTCATTTCCAAAGAAATCACACCAGAACACAAAAAATTCGCTTTCAACAAAATCACCTAAGAACACAAAAAATTCGCTTTCAACCAAATCACCCCAGAACATAAAAAATTAGCTTCCAACAAATTTACCCCAGAACAGAAAAAATTCGCTTCCAACGAAATCACCCCAGAGCACAAAAAATTCGTATCCAACCAAATCACACCAGAACACAAAAAATTCACTTCCAACGAAATCACCACAGATCACAAAACCTTCATTTCTAACGAAATCACACCAGGACAGAGAAAAATTCGCTTTTAAGGAAATGACTCCAAAGGACATAAAACCCGCTTCCAACGAAATTACCCCAGAACACAAAAAATTCGCTTCCAACGAAATGAGTCCAGAGCACAGAAAACACGCTTACAATGAAATCACCCCATACTTCAAAAAATTCGCTTCCAACGAAATCACCCCAGAACACAAAAAAATTCGCTTCCAACGAAATTACCCCAGAACACAAAAAATTCGCTTCCAATGAAATCACCCCAGAGCACAAAAAGTTCCCTTCCAACGAAATCACCCGAAAACAAAAAATTCGCTTACAACGAAATCACCCCAGATCACAAAAATTCATTTCCAAAGAAATCACACCAGAACACAAAAAATTCGCTTCGAACAAAATCACCCGAGAACACAAAAAATTAGCTTCCAACGAAATCACCCCAAAACACAAAAAATTCGCTTCCAACGAAATCACCCCAGAGCACAGAAAATTCGCTTCCAACGAATTCACCCCAGAGCACAAAAAATTCGCTTCCAACGAAATCACCCCAGAGCACAAAAAATTCACTTCCAACGAAATCACTCGAGAACACAAAAAATTCGCTTTCAACGAAATCACCTAAGAACACAAAAAATTCGCTTTCAACCAAATCACCCCAGAACATAAAAAATTAGCTTCCAACGAATTTACCCCAGAACAGAAAAAATTTGCTTCCAACGAAATCACCCCAGAGCACAAAAAATTCATTTCCAACCAAATCACACCAGAACACAAAAAAATTCACTTCCAACGAAATCACCCCAGAACACGAAAAATTCGCTTCCAACGAAATTACCCCAGAACACAAAAAATTCACTTTCAAACAAATCACTCCAGAACATAAATAATTAGCTTCCAACAAATTTTCCCCAGAACAAAAAAAATTCGCTTCCAACGAAATCATCTCAGAGCACAAAAAATTCGTTTCCAACCAAATCACACCAGAACACAAAAAAATTCGGTTCCAACGAAATCACCCCAGAGCACGAAAAATTCATTTCTAACCAAATCACACCAGAACACAAAAAATTCGGTTCCAACGAAATCACCCCAGATCAAAAAAAGTTCATTTCCAACGAAATCACACCAGAACAGAGAAAAATTCGCATCTAAAGAAATGACTCTGAAGGACATAAAACCCGCTTCCAAAACTTACCCCAGAACACAAAAAATTCGCTTCCAACGAAATAACTCCAGAGCACAGATAACATGCTTCCAACGAAATCATCCCATATTTCAAAAAATTCAATTCCAACGAAATCACCCCAGAGCACAAAAAACTCGGTTGCAACGAAATTACACCAGAACAGTGAAAAATTCGCTTCCAACGAAATCACCCAGATCACAAAAACTTTATTTCCAATGAAATCACACCAGAACAGAGAAAAATTCGCTTCTAACAAAATGACTCCAAAGGACATAAAAACCGCTTCCAACGAAATTACCAGAGAACACAAAAATTCGCTTCCAACGAAATCACCCCAGAACACAAAAAATTTGCTTCCAAAGAAATGTGTCCACAGCACAGAAAAAACGCTTCCAACGAAATCACCCCAGACCACAAATATTCGCTTCCAATGAACTGACCCCAGAACACAAAAAATTTGCTTCCAAAGAAATCACCCAAGAACACAAAAATTAGCTTCCAACGAAATCACCCCAGAATACAAAAAATTCGCATCCAACGATATCACCCGAAAACACAAATATTTGCTTCCAACGAAATCACCCGAGAACACAAAAAATTCGCTTCCATTGAAATCACCCGAGAAGACAAAAAATTCGCTTCCAACGAAATCACCCCAGAACACAAAAAATTTGCTTCCAAAGAAATGACTCCAGAGCACAGAAAACACGGTTCCAACGAAATCACCCCAGAACATAAAAAATTCTTTTCCAACGAAATCACCCCAGAGCACAAAAAATTCGCTCTGAACGAAATCACCCGAGAACACAACAAATTCGCTTTCACCGAAATCACACCAGAACACAAAAATTTCATTTCCAAGGAAATCACCCCAGAGCAAAAAAATTCGCTTCCAATGAAGTCATCCCAGATCACAAAAACTTCATTTCTAAAGACATCACACCAGAACAGAGAAAAATTCGCTTAAACGAAATGACTCCAAAGCATATAAAACCCGCTTCCAATGAAATAACCCCTGAGCACAAAAAATTCGCTTCCAACGAAATCATCAGCGAACAAAAAAAAATCACTTTCAATGATATCACTCGAGACCACAAAAAATCGCTTCCAATGAAATCACCCCAGAGCACAAAAAATTCGCGTCCAACGAAATCACCCAAGAACACAAAAAATTGGCTTTCCACCAAATCGCCCCAGAACACAAAAAATTTGCTTCCAAAGAAATCACCCCAGAGCACAAAAAATTCTCTTCCACAAAATCACCCGAGCACACAAAAAATCAGCTTCCAACGAAATTACCCAAGAACATAAAAAATTCGCTTCCAATGAAATCACCCAAGAACACAAAAAATTAGCTTCCAAAGAAATCACCCGAGACCACAAAATATTCACTTGCAATGAAATCATCCCAGAGCACAAATATTCGCTTCCAACGAAATCACCCGAGGTAACAAAAAATTCGCTTTCAACCAAATCACCCCAGAACATAAAAAATTAGCTTCCAACGAATTTTCCCCAGAAGAGAAAAAATTCGCTTCCAACAAAATCATCCCAGAGCAAAAAAAAATTCGTTTCCAACCAAATCACAACAGAAAACAAAAAAATTCGGTTCCAACGAAATCACCCCAGAGCACGAAAAATTCATTTCTAACCAAATCACACCAGAACACAAAAAATTCGTTTCCAACGAAATCACCCCAGATCACAAAAAGTTCATTTCCAACGAAATCACACCAGAACAGAGAAAAATTTGCATCTAACGAAATGACTCCGAAGGACATAAAACCCGCTTCCAAAACTTACCCCAGAACACAAAAAATTCGCTTCCAACGAAATGACTCCAGAGCACAGATAACATGCTTCCAACGAAATCATCCCATATTTCAAAAAATTCAATTCCAACGAAATCACCCCAGAGCACAAAAAACTCGGTTCCAACAAAATCACACAAGAACAGTGAAAAATTCGCTTCCAACGAAATCACCCCAGATCACAAAAACTTCATTTCCAATGAAATCACACCAGAACAGAGAAAAATTCGCTTCTAACAAAATGACTCCAAAGGACATAAAAACCGCTTCCAACGAAATTACCAGAGAACACAAAAATTCGCTTCCAACGAAATCACCCCAGAACACAAAAAATTTGCTTCCAAAGAAATGTGTCCAGAGCACAGAAAAAACGATTCCAACGAAATCACCCCAGACCACAAATATTCGCTTCCAACGAAATGACCCCAGAACACAAAAAATTTGCTTCCAAAGAAATCACCCAAGAACACAAAAATTAGCTTCCAACGAAATCACCCCAGAATACAAAAAATTCGCATCCAACGATATCACCCGAAAAGACAAATATTTGCTTCCAACGAAATCACCCGAGAACACAAAAAATTCGCTTCCATTGAAATCACCCGAGAACACAAAAAATTCACTTCCAACGAAATCACCCCAGAACACAAAAAATTTGCTTCCAAAGAAATGACTCCAGAGCACAGAAAACACGGTTCCAACGAAATCACCCCAGAACACAAAAAAATTCTCTTCCAACGAAATCACCAAAGCACAAAAAAAATCACTTTCAATGATATCACCCGAGACCACAAAAAATTCGCTTCCAATGAAATCACCCCAGAGCACAAAAAATTCGAGTCCAACGAAATCACCCAAGAACACAAAAAATTGGCTTTCCACCAAATCACCCCAGAACACAAAAAATTCGCTTCCAACGAAATCACCCCAGAGCACAAAAAATTCTCTTCTACAAAATCACCCAAGCACACAAAAAATTAGCTTCCAACGAAATTACCCCAGAACATAAAAAATTCGCTTCCAACGATATCACCCAAGAACACAAAAAATTAGCTTCCAACGAAATCACCCGAGACCACAAAATATTCACTTCCAATGAAATCACCCCAGAGCACAAATATTCGCTTCCAACGAAATCAACCGAGATCACAAAAAATTCGCTTTCAACCAAATCACTCCAGAACATAAATAATTAGCTTCCAACGAATTTTCCCCAAAACAGAAAAAATTCGCTTCCAACGAAATCATCCCAGAGCACAAAAAATTCGTTTCCAACCAAATCACACCAGAACACAAAAATTCTCTTCCAACGAAATCACCCCAGAGCACAAAAAATTCGCTTTGAACGAAATCACCCGAGATCACAAAAAATTCGCTTTCACCGAAATCACACCAGAACACAAAAATTTCATTTCCAAGGAAATCACCCCAGAGCAAAAAAATTCGCTTCCAATGAAGTCATCCCAGATCACAAAAACTTCATTTCTAAAGACATCACACCAGAACAGAGAAAAATTCGCTTAAACGAAATGACTCCAAAGATATAAAACCCGCTTCCAATGAAATAACCCCCGAGCACAAAAAATTCGCTTCCAACGAAATCATCAGCGAACAAAAAAAATCACTTTCAATGATATCACCCCAGAGCACAAAAAATTCGCGTCCAACGAAATCACCCAAGAACACAAAAAATTGGCTTTCCACCAAATCACCCCAGAACACAAAAAATTCGCTTCCAACGAAATCAACCCAGAGCACAAAAAATTCTCTTCCAACAAAATCACCCGAGCACACAAAAAATTCATTTCCAAAGAAATCACACCCGAACACAAAAAATTCGCTTCGAACAAAATCACCCTAGAACACAAAAAATTAGCTTACAACGAAATCATCCCAGAGCACAAAAAATTCGTTTCCAACGAAATCACCCCAGATCACAAAAAGTTCATTTCCAACGAAATCACACCAGAACAGAGAAAAATTCGCATCTAACGAAATGACTCCGAAGGACATAAAACCTGCTTCCAAAACTTACCCCAGAACACAAAAAATTCGCTTCCAACAAAATCATCAGAAAACACAAAAAATTTGCTTTCAACGAAATTAACCCAGAACACAAAAAACACGCTTCCAACGAAATCACCCCAGAACACAAAAAATTCGCTTCCAACGAAATTACCCCAGAGCACAAAAAGTTCGCTTCCAATGAAATCACCCGAGATCACAAAATATTCGCTTTCAACCAATTCACCCCCGAAAATAAAAAATTAGCTTCCAACAAATTTTCCCCAGAACAGAAAAAATTCGCTTCCAACGAAATCATCCCAGAGCACAAAAAATTTGTTTCCAACCAAATCACACCAGAACACAAAAAATTCCCTTCCAACGAAATCACCCCAGAGCACAAAAAGTTCGCTTCCAACGAAATCACCCGAAAACACAAAAAATTCGCTTACAACAAAATCTCCCCAGATCACAAAAAATTCATTTCCAAAGAAATCACACCAGAACACAAAAAATTCGCTTCAAACAAAATCACCCAAGAACACAAAAAATTAGCTTACAACGAAATCACCCCAGATCACAAAAATTCATTTCCAAAGAAATCACACCAGAACACAAAAAATTCGCTTTCAACAAAATCACCTAAGAACACAAAAAATTCGCTTTCAACCAAATCACCCCAGAACATAAAAAATTAGCTTCCAACAAATTTACCCCAGAACAGAAAAAATTCGCTTCCAACGAAATCACCCCAGAGCACAAAAAATTCGTATCCAACCAAATCACACCAGAACACAAAAAATTCACTTCCAACGAAATCACCACAGATCACAAAACCTTCATTTCTAACGAAATCACACCAGGACAGAGAAAAATTCGCTTTTAAGGAAATGACTCCAAAGGACATAAAACCCGCTTCCAACGAAATTACCCCAGAACACAAAAAATTCGCTTCCAACGAAATGAGTCCAGAGCACAGAAAACACGCTTACAATGAAATCACCCCATACTTCAAAAAATTCGCTTCCAACGAAATCACCCCAGAACACAAAAAAATTCGCTTCCAACGAAATTACCCCAGAACACAAAAAATTCGCTTCCAATGAAATCACCCCAGAGCACAAAAAGTTCCCTTCCAACGAAATCACCCGAAAACAAAAAATTCGCTTACAACGAAATCACCCCAGATCACAAAAATTCATTTCCAAAGAAATCACACCAGAACACAAAAAATTCGCTTCGAACAAAATCACCCGAGAACACAAAAAATTAGCTTCCAACGAAATCACCCCAAAACACAAAAAATTCGCTTCCAACGAAATCACCCCAGAGCACAGAAAATTCGCTTCCAACGAATTCACCCCAGAGCACAAAAAATTCGCTTCCAACGAAATCACCCCAGAGCACAAAAAATTCACTTCCAACGAAATCACTCGAGAACACAAAAAATTCGCTTTCAACGAAATCACCTAAGAACACAAAAAATTCGCTTTCAACCAAATCACCCCAGAACATAAAAAATTAGCTTCCAACGAATTTACCCCAGAACAGAAAAAATTTGCTTCCAACGAAATCACCCCAGAGCACAAAAAATTCATTTCCAACCAAATCACACCAGAACACAAAAAAATTCACTTCCAACGAAATCACCCCAGAACACGAAAAATTCGCTTCCAACGAAATTACCCCAGAACACAAAAAATTCGCTTTCAAACAAATCACTCCAGAACATAAATAATTAGCTTCCAACAAATTTTCCCCAGAACAAAAAAAATTCGCTTCCAACGAAATCATCTCAGAGCACAAAAAATTCGTTTCCAACCAAATCACACCAGAACACAAAAAAATTCGGTTCCAACGAAATCACCCCAGAGCACGAAAAATTCATTTCTAACCAAATCACACCAGAACACAAAAAATTCGGTTCCAACGAAATCACCCCAGATCAAAAAAAGTTCATTTCCAACGAAATCACACCAGAACAGAGAAAAATTCGCATCTAAAGAAATGACTCTGAAGGACATAAAACCCGCTTCCAAAACTTACCCCAGAACACAAAAAATTCGCTTCCAACGAAATAACTCCAGAGCACAGATAACATGCTTCCAACGAAATCATCCCATATTTCAAAAAATTCAATTCCAACGAAATCACCCCAGAGCACAAAAAACTCGGTTGCAACGAAATTACACCAGAACAGTGAAAAATTCGCTTCCAACGAAATCACCCAGATCACAAAAACTTTATTTCCAATGAAATCACACCAGAACAGAGAAAAATTCGCTTCTAACAAAATGACTCCAAAGGACATAAAAACCGCTTCCAACGAAATTACCAGAGAACACAAAAATTCGCTTCCAACGAAATCACCCCAGAACACAAAAAATTTGCTTCCAAAGAAATGTGTCCACAGCACAGAAAAAACGCTTCCAACGAAATCACCCCAGACCACAAATATTCGCTTCCAATGAACTGACCCCAGAACACAAAAAATTTGCTTCCAAAGAAATCACCCAAGAACACAAAAATTAGCTTCCAACGAAATCACCCCAGAATACAAAAAATTCGCATCCAACGATATCACCCGAAAACACAAATATTTGCTTCCAACGAAATCACCCGAGAACACAAAAAATTCGCTTCCATTGAAATCACCCGAGAAGACAAAAAATTCGCTTCCAACGAAATCACCCCAGAACACAAAAAATTTGCTTCCAAAGAAATGACTCCAGAGCACAGAAAACACGGTTCCAACGAAATCACCCCAGAACATAAAAAATTCTTTTCCAACGAAATCACCCCAGAGCACAAAAAATTCGCTCTGAACGAAATCACCCGAGAACACAACAAATTCGCTTTCACCGAAATCACACCAGAACACAAAAATTTCATTTCCAAGGAAATCACCCCAGAGCAAAAAAATTCGCTTCCAATGAAGTCATCCCAGATCACAAAAACTTCATTTCTAAAGACATCACACCAGAACAGAGAAAAATTCGCTTAAACGAAATGACTCCAAAGCATATAAAACCCGCTTCCAATGAAATAACCCCTGAGCACAAAAAATTCGCTTCCAACGAAATCATCAGCGAACAAAAAAAAATCACTTTCAATGATATCACTCGAGACCACAAAAAATCGCTTCCAATGAAATCACCCCAGAGCACAAAAAATTCGCGTCCAACGAAATCACCCAAGAACACAAAAAATTGGCTTTCCACCAAATCGCCCCAGAACACAAAAAATTTGCTTCCAAAGAAATCACCCCAGAGCACAAAAAATTCTCTTCCACAAAATCACCCGAGCACACAAAAAATCAGCTTCCAACGAAATTACCCAAGAACATAAAAAATTCGCTTCCAATGAAATCACCCAAGAACACAAAAAATTAGCTTCCAAAGAAATCACCCGAGACCACAAAATATTCACTTGCAATGAAATCATCCCAGAGCACAAATATTCGCTTCCAACGAAATCACCCGAGGTAACAAAAAATTCGCTTTCAACCAAATCACCCCAGAACATAAAAAATTAGCTTCCAACGAATTTTCCCCAGAAGAGAAAAAATTCGCTTCCAACAAAATCATCCCAGAGCAAAAAAAAATTCGTTTCCAACCAAATCACAACAGAAAACAAAAAAATTCGGTTCCAACGAAATCACCCCAGAGCACGAAAAATTCATTTCTAACCAAATCACACCAGAACACAAAAAATTCGTTTCCAACGAAATCACCCCAGATCACAAAAAGTTCATTTCCAACGAAATCACACCAGAACAGAGAAAAATTTGCATCTAACGAAATGACTCCGAAGGACATAAAACCCGCTTCCAAAACTTACCCCAGAACACAAAAAATTCGCTTCCAACGAAATGACTCCAGAGCACAGATAACATGCTTCCAACGAAATCATCCCATATTTCAAAAAATTCAATTCCAACGAAATCACCCCAGAGCACAAAAAACTCGGTTCCAACAAAATCACACAAGAACAGTGAAAAATTCGCTTCCAACGAAATCACCCCAGATCACAAAAACTTCATTTCCAATGAAATCACACCAGAACAGAGAAAAATTCGCTTCTAACAAAATGACTCCAAAGGACATAAAAACCGCTTCCAACGAAATTACCAGAGAACACAAAAATTCGCTTCCAACGAAATCACCCCAGAACACAAAAAATTTGCTTCCAAAGAAATGTGTCCAGAGCACAGAAAAAACGATTCCAACGAAATCACCCCAGACCACAAATATTCGCTTCCAACGAAATGACCCCAGAACACAAAAAATTTGCTTCCAAAGAAATCACCCAAGAACACAAAAATTAGCTTCCAACGAAATCACCCCAGAATACAAAAAATTCGCATCCAACGATATCACCCGAAAAGACAAATATTTGCTTCCAACGAAATCACCCGAGAACACAAAAAATTCGCTTCCATTGAAATCACCCGAGAACACAAAAAATTCACTTCCAACGAAATCACCCCAGAACACAAAAAATTTGCTTCCAAAGAAATGACTCCAGAGCACAGAAAACACGGTTCCAACGAAATCACCCCAGAACACAAAAAAATTCTCTTCCAACGAAATCACCAAAGCACAAAAAAAATCACTTTCAATGATATCACTCGAGACCACAAAAAATTCGCTTCCAATGAAATCACCCCAGAGCACAAAAAATTCGAGTCCAACGAAATCACCCAAGAACACAAAAAATTGGCTTTCCACCAAATCACCTCAGAACACAAAAAATTCGCTTCCAACGAAATCACCCCAGAGCACAAAAAATTCTCTTCTACAAAATCACCCAAGCACACAAAAAATTAGCTTCCAACGAAATTACCCCAGAACATAAAAAATTCGCTTCCAACGATATCACCCAAGAACACAAAAAATTAGCTTCCAACGAAATCACCCCAGAACACAAAAAATTTGCTTCCAAAGAAATGTGTCCAGAGCACAGAAAAAACGCTTCCAACGAAATCACCCAAGAACACAAAAAATTGGCTTTCCACCAAATCACCCCAGAACACAAAAAATTCGCTTCCAACGAAATCACCCCAGAGCACAAAAAATTCTCTTCCACAAAATCACCCAAGCACACAAAAAATTAGCTTCCAACGAATTTACCCCAGAACATAAAAAGTTCGCTTCCAACGAAATCACCCAAGAACACAAAAAATTAGCTTCCAACGAAATCACCCGAGACCACAAAATATTCACTTCCAATGAAATCACCCCAGAGCACAAATATTCGCTTCCAACGAAATCACCCGAGATCACAAAAAATTCGCTTTCAACCAAATCACTCCAGAACATAAATAATTAGCTTCCAACGAATTTTCCCCAGAACAGAAAAAATTCGCTTCCAACGAAATCATCCCAGAGCACAAAAAATTCGTTTCCAACCAAATCACACCAGAACACAAAAATTCTCTTCCAACGAAATCACCCCAGAGCACAAAAAATTCGCTTTGAACGAAATCACCCGAGATCACAAAAAATTCGCTTTCACCGAAATCACACCAGAACACAAAAATTTCATTTCCAAGGAAATCACCCCAGAGCAAAAAAATTCGCTTCCAATGAAGTCATCCCAGATCACAAAAACTTCATTTCTAAAGACATCACACCAGAACAGAGAAAAATTCGCTTAAACGAAATGACTCCAAAGATATAAAACCCGCTTCCAATGAAATAACCCCCGAGCACAAAAAATTCGCTTCCAACGAAATCATCAGCGAACAAAAAAAATCACTTTCAATGATATCACCCCAGAGCACAAAAAATTCGCGTCCAACGAAATCACCCAAGAACACAAAAAATTGGCTTTCCACCAAATCACCCCAGAACACAAAAAATTCGCTTCCAACGAAATCAACCCAGAGCACAAAAAATTCTCTTCCAACAAAATCACCCGAGCACACAAAAAATTCATTTCCAAAGAAATCACACCCGAACACAAAAAATTCGCTTCGAACAAAATCACCCGAGAACACAAAAAATTAGCTTACAACGAAATCATCCCAGAGCACAAAAAATTCGTTTCCAACGAAATCACCCCAGATCACAAAAAGTTCATTTCCAACGAAATCACACCAGAACAGAGAAAAATTCGCATCTAACGAAATGACTCCGAAGGACATAAAACCTGCTTCCAAAACTTACCCCAGAACACAAAAAATTCGCTTCCAACAAAATCATCAGAAAACACAAAAAATTTGCTTTCAACGAAATTAACCCAGAACACAAAAAACACGCTTCCAACGAAATCACCCCAGAACACAAAAAATTCGCTTCCAACGAAATTACCCCAGAGCACAAAAAGTTCGCTTCCAATGAAATCACCCGAGATCACAAAATATTCGCTTTCAACCAATTCACCCCCGAAAATAAAAAATTAGCTTCCAACAAATTTTCCCCAGAACAGAAAAAATTCGCTTCCAACGAAATCATCCCAGAGCACAAAAAATTTGTTTCCAACCAAATCACACCAGAACACAAAAAATTCCCTTCCAACGAAATCACCCCAGAGCACAAAAAGTTCGCTTCCAACGAAATCACCCGAAAACACAAAAAATTCGCTTACAACAAAATCTCCCCAGATCACAAAAAATTCATTTCCAAAGAAATCACACCAGAACACAAAAAATTCGCTTCAACAAAATCACCCAAGAACACAAAAAATTAGCTTACAACGAAATCACCCCAGATCACAAAAATTCATTTCCAAAGAAATCACACCAGAACACAAAAAATTCGCTTTCAACAAAATCACCTAAGAACACAAAAAATTCGCTTTCAACCAAATCACCCCAGAACATAAAAAATTAGCTTCCAACAAATTTACCCCAGAACAGAAAAAATTCGCTTCCAACGAAATCACCCCAGAGCACAAAAAATTCGTATCCAACCAAATCACACCAGAACACAAAAAATTCACTTCCAACGAAATCACCACAGATCACGAAACCTTCATTTCTAACGAAATCACACCAGGACAGAGAAAAATTCGCTTTTAAGGAAATGACTCCAAAGGACATAAAACCCGCTTCCAACGAAATTACCCCAGAACACAAAAAATTCGCTTCCAACGAAATGAGTCCAGAGCACAGAAAACACGCTTACAATGAAATCACCCCATACTTCAAAAAATTCGCTTCCAACGAAA
Organism: Meriones unguiculatus; assembly: GCF_030254825.1. Lineage (NCBI taxonomy): Eukaryota > Metazoa > Chordata > Mammalia > Rodentia > Muridae > Meriones > Meriones unguiculatus. The sequence continues at coordinate 83,017,539 of NC_083353.1, forward strand.
TCACCCCAGAACACAAAAAAATTCGCTTCCAACGAAATTACCCCAGAACACAAAAAATTCGCTTCCAATGAAATCACCCCAGAGCACAAAAAGTTCCCTTCCAACGAAATCACCCTAAAACAAAAAATTCGCTTACAACGAAATCACCCCAGATCACAAAAATTCATTTCCAAAGAAATCACACCAGAACACAAAAAATTCGCTTCGAACAAAATCACCCGAGAACACAAAAAATTAGCTTCCAACGAAATCACCCCAAAACACAAAAAATTCGCTTCCAACGAAATCACCCCAGAGCACAGAAAATTCGCTTCCAACGAATTCACCCCAGAGCACAAAAAATTCGCTTCCAACGAAATCACCCCAGAGCACAAAAAATTCACTTCCAACGAAATCACTCGAGAACACAAAAAATTCGCTTTCAACGAAATCACCTAAGAACACAAAAAATTCGCTTTCAACCAAATCACCCCAGAACATAAAAAATTTGCTTCCAACGAAATCACCCCAGAGCACAAAAAATTCATTTCCAACCAAATCACACCAGAACACAAAAAAATTCACTTCCAACGAAATCACCCCAGAACACGAAAAATTCGCTTCCAACGAAATTACCCCAGAACACAAAAAATTCGCTTTCAAACAAATCACTCCAGAACATAAATAATTAGCTTCCAACAAATTTTCCCCAGAACAAAAAAAATTCGCTTCCAACGAAATCATCTCAGAGCACAAAAAATTCGTTTCCAACCAAATCACACCAGAACACAAAAAAATTCGGTTCCAACGAAATCACCCCAGAGCACGAAAAATTCATTTCTAACCAAATCACACCAGAACACAAAAAATTCGGTTCCAACGATATCACCCCAGATCACAAAAAGTTCATTTCCAACGAAATCACACCAGAACAGAGAAAAATTCACATCTAACGAAATGACTCCGAAGGACATAAAACCCGCTTCCAAAACTTACCCCAGAACACAAAAAATTCGCTTCCAATGAAATGACTCCAGAGCACAGATAACATGCTTCCAACGAAATCATCCCATATTTCAAAAAATTCAATTCCAAAGAAATCACCCCAGAGCACAAAAAACTCGGTTCCAACAAAATCACACCAGAACAGTGAAAAATTCGCTTCCAACGAAATCACCCCAGATCACAAAAACTTCATTTCCAATGAAATCACACCAGAACAGAGAAAAATAAGCTTCTAACAAAATGACTCCAAAGGACATAAAAACCGCTTCCAACGAAATTACCAGAGAACACAAAAATTCGCTTCCAACGAAATCACCCCAGAACACAAAAAATTTGCTTCCAAAGAAATGTGTCCAGAGCACAGAAAAAACGCTTCCACCGAAATCACCCCAGACCACAAATATTCGCTTCCAACAAAATGACCCCAGAACACAAAAAATTTGCTTCCAAAGAAATCACCCAAGAACACAAAAATTAGCTTCCAACGAAATCACCCCAGAATACAAAAAATTCGCATCCAACGATATCACCCGAAAACACAAATATTTGCTTCCAACGAAATCACCCGAGAACACAAAAAATTCGCTTCCATTGAAATCACCCGAGAACACAAAAAATTCACTTCCAACGAAATCACCCCAGAACACAAAAAATTTGCTTCCAAAGAAATGACTCCAGAGCACAGAAAACACGGTTCCAACGAAATCACCCCAGAACACAAAATATTCTCTTCCAAAGAAATCACCCCAGAGCACAAAAAAAATCACTTTCAATGATATCACTCGAGACCACAAAATTCGCTTCCAATGAAATCACCCCAGAGCATAAAAAATTCGCGTCCAACGAAATCACCCAAGAACACAAAAAATTGGCTTTCCACCAAATCACCCCAGAACACAAAAAATTCGCTTCCAACGAAATCACCCCAGAGCACAAAAAATTCTCTTCCACAAAATCACCCAAGCACACAAAAAATTAGCTTCCAAAGAAATTACCCCAGAACATAAAAAATTCGCTTCCAAAAAAATCACCCAAGAACACAAAAAATTAGCTTCAAACGAAATCACCCGAGACCACAAAATATTCACTTCCAATGAAATCACCCCAGAGCACAAATATTCGCTTCCAACGAAATCACCCGAGATCACAAAAAATTCGCTTTCAACCAAATCACTCCAGAACATAAATAATTAGCTTCCAACGAATTTTCCCCAGAACAGAAAAAATTCGCTTCCAACGAAATCACCCCAGAGCACAAAAAATTCGCTTTGAACGAAATCACCCGAGATCACAAAAAATTCGCTTTCACCGAAATCACACCAGAACACAAAAATTTCATTTCCAAGGAAATCACCCCAGAGCAAAAAAATTCGCTTCCAATGAAGTCATCCCAGATCACAAAAACTTCATTTCTAAAGACATCACACCAGAACAGAGAAAAATTCGCTTAAACGAAATGACTCCAAAGATATAAAACCCGCTTCCAATGAAATAACCCCCGAGCACAAAAAATTCGCTTCCAACGAAATCATCAGCGAACAAAAAAAATCACTTTCAATGATATCACCCCAGAGCACAAAAAATTCGCGTCCAACGAAATCACCCAAGAACACAAAAAATTGGCTTTCCACCAAATCACCCCAGAACACAAAAAATTCGCTTCCAACGAAATCAACCCAGAGCACAAAAAATTCTCTTCCAACAAAATCACCCGAGCACACAAAAAATTCATTTCCAAAGAAATCACACCCGAACACAAAAAATTCGCTTCGAACAAAATCACCCGAGAACACAAAAAATTAGCTTACAACGAAATCATCCCAGAGCACAAAAAATTCGTTTCCAACGAAATCACCCCAGATCACAAAAAGTTCATTTCCAACGAAATCACACCAGAACAGAGAAAAATTCGCATCTAACGAAATGACTCCGAAGGACATAAAACCTGCTTCCAAAACTTACCCCAGAACACAAAAAATTCGCTTCCAACAAAATCATCAGAAAACACAAAAAATTTGCTTTCAACGAAATTAACCCAGAACACAAAAAACACGCTTCCAACGAAATCACCCCAGAACACAAAAAATTCGCTTCCAACGAAATTACCCCAGAGCACAAAAAGTTCGCTTCCAATGAAATCACCCGAGATCACAAAATATTCACTTTCAACCAATTCACCCCCGAAAATAAAAAATTAGCTTCCAACAAATTTTCCCCAGAACAGAAAAAATTCGCTTCCAACGAAATCATCCCAGAGCACAAAAAATTTGTTTCCAACCAAATCACACCAGAACACAAAAAACTCCCTTCCAACGAAATCACCCCAGAGCACAAAAAGTTCGCTTCCAACGAAATCACCCGAAAACACAAAAAATTCGCTTACAACAAAATCTCCCCAGATCACAAAAAATTCATTTCCAAAGAAATCACACCAGAACACAAAAAATTCGCTTCGAACAAAATCACCCAAGAACACAAAAAATTAGCTTACAACGAAATCACCCCAGATCACAAAAATTCATTTCCAAAGAAATCACACCAGAACACAAAAAATTCGCTTTCAACCAAATCAGCCCAGAACATAAAAAATTAGCTTCCAACAAATTTACCCCAGAACAGAAAAAATTCGCTTCCAACGAAATCACCCCAGAGCACAAAAAATTCGTATCCAACCAAATCACACCACAACACAAAAAAATTCACTTCCAACGAAATCACCCCAGATCACAAAACCTTCATTTCTAACGAAATCACACCAGGACAGAGAAAAATTCGCTTTTAAGGAAATGACTCCAAAGGACATAAAACCCGCTTCCAACGAAATTACCCCAGAACACAAAAAATTCGCTTCCAACGAAATGAGTCCAGAGCACAGAAAACACGCTTACAATGAAATCACCCCATACTTCAAAAAATTCGCTTCCAACGAAATCACCCCAGAACACAAAAAAATTCGCTTCCAACGAAATTACCCCAGAACACAAAAAATTCGCTTCCAACGAAATCACCCCAGAGCACAAAAAGTTCCCTTCCAACGAAATCACCCGAAAACAAAAAATTCGCTTACAACGAAATCACCCCAGATCACAAAAATTCATTTCCAAAGAAATCACACCAGAACACAAAAAATTCGCTTCAAACAAAATCACCCGAGAACACAAAAAATTAGCTTCCAACGAAATCACCCCAGAACACAAAAAATTCTCTTCCAACGAAATCACCCCAGAGCACAAAAAAAATCACTTTCAATGATATCACTCGAGACCACAAAAAATTCGCTTCCAATGAAATCACCCCAGAGCACAAAAAATTCGAGTCCAACGAAATCACCCAAGAACACAAAAAATTGGCTTTCCACCAAATCACCCCAGAACACAAAAAATTCGCTTCCAACGAAATCACCCCAGAGCACAAAAAATTCTCTTCCACAAAATCACCCAAGCACACAAAAAATTAGCTTCCAACGAAATTACCCCAGAACATAAAAAATTCGCTTCCAACGAAATCACCCAAGAACACAAAAAATTAGCTTCCAACGAAATCACCCGAGACCACAAAATATTCACTTCCAATGAAATCACCCCAGAGCACAAATATTCGCTTCCAACGAAATCACCCGAGATCACAAAAAATTCGCTTTCAACCAAATCACTCCAGAACATAAATAATTAGCTTCCAACGAATTTTCCCCAAAACAGAAAAAATTCGCTTCCAACGAAATCATCCCAGAGCACAAAAAAATCGTTTCCAACCAAATCACACCAGAACACAAAAATTCTCTTCCAACGAAATCACCCCAGAGCACAAAAAATTCACTTTGAACGAAATCACCTGAGATCACAAAAAATTCGCTTTCACCGAAATCACACCAGAACACAAAAATTTCATTTCCAAGGAAATCACCCCAGAGCAAAAAAATTCGCTTCCAATGAAGTCATCCCAGATCACAAAAACTTCATTTCTAAAGACATCACACCAAAACAGAGAAAAATTCGCTTAAACGAAATGACTCCAAAGATATAAAACCCGCTTCCAATGAAATAACCCCCGAGAACAAAAAATTCGCTTCCAACGAAATCATCAGCGAACAAAAAAAATCACTTTCAATGATATCACCCCAGAGCACAAAAAATTCACGTCCAACGAAATCACCCAAGAACACAAAAAATTGGCTTTCCACCAAAACACCCCAGAACACAAAAAATTTGCTTCCAACGAAATCACCCCAGAGCACAAAAAATTCTCTTCCAACAAAATCACCCGAGCACACAAAAAATTCATTTCCAAAGAAATCACACCCGAACACAAAAAAATTCGCTTCGAACAAAATCACCCGAGAACACAAAAAATTAGCTTACAACGAAATCATCCCAGAGCACAAAAAATTCGTTTCCAACGAAATCACCCCAGATCACAAAAAGTTCATTTCCAACGAAATCACACCAGAACAGAGAAAAATTCGCATCTAACGAAATGACTAAAAAGGACATAAAACCTGCTTCCAAAACTTACCCCAGAACACAAAAAATTCGCTTCCAACAAAATCATCAGAAAACACAAAATATGTGCTTTCCACGAAATTAACCCAGAACACAAAAAACACGCTTCCAACGAAATCACCCCAGAACACAAAAAATTCGCTTCCAACGAAATTACCCCAGAGCACAAAAAGTTCGCTTCCAATGAAATCACCCGAGATCACAAAATATTCGCTTTCAACCAAATCACCCCCGAAAATAAAAAATTAGCTTCCAACAAATATTCCCCAGAACAGAAAAAATTCGCTTCCAACGAAATCATCCCAGAGCACAAAAAATTTGTTTCCAACCAAATCACACCAGAACACAAAAAACTCACTTCCAACGAAATCACCCCAGAGCACAAAAAGTTCGCTTCCAACGAAATCACCCGAAAACACAAAAAATTCGCTTACAACAAAATCTCCCCAGATCACAAAAAATTCATTTCCAAAGAAATCACACCAGAACACAAAAAATTCGCTTCGAACAAAATCACCCAAGAACACAAAAAATTAGCTTACAACGAAATCACCCCAGATCACAAAAATTCTTTTCCAAAGAAATCACACCAGAACACAAAAAATTCGCTTTCAACAAAATCACCTAAGAACACAAAAAATTCGCTTTCAACCAAATCACCCCAGAACATAAAAAATTAGCTTCCAACAAATTTACCCCAGAACAGAAAAAATTCGCTTCCAACGAAATCACCCCAGAGCACAAAAAATTCATATCCAACCAAATCACACCAGAACACAAAAAAATTCACTTCCAACGAAATCACCCCAGATCACAAAACCTTCATTTCTAACGAAATCACACCAGGACAGAGAAAAATTCGCTTTTAAGGAAATGACTCCAAAGGACATAAAACCTGCTTCCAACGAAATTACCCCAGAACACAAAAAATTCGCTTCCAACGAAATGAGTCCAGAGCACAGAAAACACGCTTACAATGAAATCACCCCATACTTCAAAAAATTCGCTTACAACGAAATCACCCCAGATCACAAAAAATTCATTTCCAAAGAAATCACACCAGAACACAAAAAATTCGCTTCGAACAAAATCACCCGAAAACACAAAAAATTAGCTTCCAACGAAATCACCCCAGAACACAAAAAATTCGCTTCCAACGAAATCACCCCAGAACACAAAAAATTCGCTTCCAACGAAATCACCCGAGAACACAAAAAATTCGCTTCCAACGAATTCACCCCAGAGCACAAAAAATTCGCTTCCAACGAAATGAAATCACCAGTGAACACAAAAAATTAGCTTCCAACAAAATCACTCGAGAACACAAAAAATTCGCTTTCAACGAAATCACCTAAGAACACAAAAAATTCGCTTTCAACCAAATCACCCCAGGACATAAAAAATTAGCTTCCAATGAATTTACCCCAGAACAGAAAAAATTTGCTTCCAACGAAATCACTCCAGAGCACAAAAAATTCACTTCCAACAAAATCACTCGAGAACACAAAAAATTCGCTTTCAACGAAATCACCTAAGAACACAAAAAATTCGCTTTCAACCAAATCACCCCAGAACATAAAAAATTAGCTTCCAACGAATTTACCCCAGAACAGAAAAAATTTTTTCCAACGAAATCACCCCAGAGCACAAAAAATTCATTTCCAACCAAATCACACCAGAACACAAAAAAAATCACTTCCAACGAAATCACCCCAGAACACGAAAAATTCGCTTCCAACGAAATTACCGCAGAACACAAAAAATTCGCTTTCAACCAAATCACTCCAGAACATAAATAATTAGCTTCCAACAAATTTTCCCCAGAACAGAAAAAATTCGCTTCCAACGAAATCATCTCAGAGCACAAAAAATTCGTTTCCAACCAAATCATCCCATATTCAAAAAATTCAATTCCAACAAAATCACCCCAGAGCACGAAAAATTCATTTCTAACCAAATCACACCAGAACACAAAAAATTCGGTTCCAACGAAATCACCCCAGATCACAAAAACTTCATTTCCAATGAAATCACACCAGAACAGAGAAAAATTCGCTTCTAACAAAATGACTCCAAAGGACATAAAAACCGCTTCCAACGAAATTACCAGAGAACACAAAAATTCGCTTCCAACGAAATCACCCCAGAACACAAAAAATTTGCTTCCAAAGAAATGTGTCCAGAGCACAGAAAAAACGCTTCCAACGAAATCACCCCAGACCACAAATATTCGCTTCCAACAAAATGACCCCAAAACACAAAAAATTTGTTTCCAAAGAAATCACCCAAGAACACAAAAATTAGCTTCCAACGAAATCACCCCAGAATACAAAAATTCGCATCCAACGATATCACCCGAAAACACAAATATTTGCTTCCAACGAAATCACCCGAGAACACAAAAAATTCGCTTCCATTGAAATCACCCGAGAACACAAAAAATTCACTTCCAAGGAAATCACCCCAGAACACAAAAAATTTGCTTCCAAAGAAATGACTCCAGAGCACAGAAAACACGGTTCCAACGAAATCACCCCAGAACACAAAAAATTCTCTTCCAACGAAATCACCCCAGAGCACAAAAAAAATCACTTTCAATGATATCACTCGAGACCACAAAAAATTCGCTTCCAATGAAATCACCCCAGAGCACAAAAAATTCGCGTCCAACGAAATCACCCAAGAACACAAAAAATTGGCTTTCCACCAAATCACCCCAGAACACAAAAAATTCGCTTCCACCGAAATCACCCCAGAGCACAAAAAATTCTCTTCCACAAAATCACCCAAGCACACAAAAAATTAGCTTCCAACGAAATTACCCCAGAACATAAAAAATTCGCTTCCAACGAAATCACCCAAGAACACAAAAAATTAGCTTCCAACGAAATCACCCGAGACCACAAAATATTCACTTCCAATGAAATCACCCCAGAGCACAAATATTCGCTTCCAACGAAATCACCCGAGATCACAAAAAATTCGCTTTCAACCAAATCACTCCAGAACATAAATAATTAGCTTCCAACGAATTTTCCCCAGAACAGAAAAAATTCGCTTCCAACGAAATCATCCCAGAGCACAAAAAATTCGTTTCCAACCAAATCACACCAGAACACAAAAATTCTCTTCCAACTAAATCACCCCAGAGCACAAAAAATTCGCTTTGAACGAAATCACCCGAGATCACAAAAAATTCGCTTTCACCGAAATCACACCAGAACACAAAAATTTCATTTCCAAGGAAATCACCCCAGAGCAAAAAAATTCGCTTCCAATGAAGTCATCCCAGATCACAAAAACTTCATTTCTAAAGACATCACACCAGAACAGAGAAAAATTCGCTTAAACGAAATGACTCCAAAGATATAAAACCCGCTTCCAATGAAATAACCCCCAGCACAAAAAATTCGCTTCCTTCGAAATCATCAGCGAACAAAAAAAATCACTTTCAATGATATCACCCCAGAGCACAAAAAATTCGCGTCCAACGAAATCACCCAAGAACACAAAAAATTGGCTTTCCACCAAATCACCCCAGAACACAAAAAATTCGCTTCCAACGAAATCACCCCAGAGCACAAAAAATTCTCTTCCAACAAAATCAACCGAGCACACAAAAAATTCATTTCCAAAGAAATCACACCCGAACACAAAAAATTCGCTTCGAACAAAATCACCCGAGAACACAAAAAATTAGCTTCCAACGAAATCACCCCAGAGCACAAAAAATTCGCTTCCAACAAATTCACCCCAGAGCACAAAAAATTCATTTCCAACAAAATGAAATCACCAGAGAACATAAAAAATTAGCTTCCACTGAAATCACCCCAGAACACAAAAAATTCGCTTCCAACAAAATCACCCCAGAGCACAAAAAATTCGCTTCCAACGAATTCACTCCAGAGCACAAAAAATTCGTTTCCAACGAAATCACCCCAGATCACAAAAAGTTCATTTCCAACGAAATCACACCAGAACAGAGAAAAATTCGCATCTAACGAAATGACTCCGAAGGACATAAAACCTGCTTCCAAAACTTACCCCAGAATACAAAAAATTCGCTTCCAACAAATTCATCAGAAAACACAAAGAATTTGCTTTCAACGAAATTAACCCAGAACACAAAAAACACGCTTCCAACGAAATCACCCCAGAACACAAAAAATTAGCTTACAACGAAATCACCCCAGATCACAAAAATTCATTTCCAAAGAAATCACACCAGAACACCAAAAATTCGCTTTCAACAAAATCACCTAAGAACACAAAAAATTCGCTTTCAACCAAATCACCCCAGAACATAAAAAATTAGCTTCCAACAAATTTACCCCAGAACAGAAAAAATTCGCTTCCAACGAAATCACCCCAGAGCACAAAAAATTCGTATCCAACCAAATCACACCAGAACACAAAAAAATTCACTTCCAACGAAATCACCCCAGATCACAAAACCTTCATTTCTAACGAAATCACACCAGGACAGAGAAAAATTCGCTTTTAAGGAAATGACTCCAAAGGACATAAAACCCGCTTCCAACGAAATTACCCAAGAACACAAAAAATTCGCTTCCAACGAAATGAGTCCAGAGCACAGAAAACACGCTTACAATGAAATCACCCCATACTTCAAAAAATTTGCTTCCAACGAAATCACCCCAGAACACAAAAAAATTCGCTTCCAACGAAATTACCCCACAACACAAAAAATTCGCTTCCAATGAAATCACCCCAGAGCACAAAAAGTTCGCTTCCAACGAAATCACCCGAAAACACAAAAAAATTCGCTTACAACGAAATCACCCCAGATCACAAAAAATTCATTTCCAAAGAAATCACACCAGAACACAAAAAATTCGCTTCAAACAAAATCACCCGAGAACACAAAAAATTAGCTTCCAACGAAATCACCCCAGAACACAAAAAATTCGCTTCCAACGAAATCACCCCAGAACACAAAAAATTCGCTTCCAACGAAATCACCCCAGAGCACAAAAAATTCGCTTCCAACGAATTCACCCCAGAGCACAAAAAATTCGCTTCCAACGAAATGAAATCACCAGAGAACACAAAAAATTAGCTTCCAACAAAATCACTCGAGAACACAAAAAATTCGCTTTCAATGAAATCACCTAAGAACACAAAAAATTCGCTTTCAACCAAATCACCCCAGAACATAAAAAATTAGCTTCCAACGAATTTACCCCAGAACAGAAAAAATTTGCTTCCAACGAAATCAACCCAGAGCACAAAAAATTCGCTTCCAAAGAATTCACCCCAGAGCACAAAAAATTCGCTTCCAATGAAATCACCCGAGATCACAAAAAATTCGCTTTCAACCAAATCACTCCAGAGCACAAAAAATTCGCTTCCAAAGAATTCACCCCAGAGCACAAAAAATTCGCTTCCAACGAAATGAAATCACCAGAGAACACATAAAATTAGCTTCCAACGAAATCACCCCAGAGCACAAAAAATTCTCTTCCAACAAAATCACTCGAGAACACAAAAAATTCGCTTTCAACGAAATCACCTAAGAACACAAAAAATTCGCTTTCAACCAAATCACCCCAGAACATAAAAAATTAGCTTCCAACGAATTTACCCCAGAACAGAAAAAATTTGCTTCCAACGAAATCACCCCAGAGCACAAAAAATTCATTTCCAACCAAATCACACCAGAACACAAAAAAATTCACTTCCAACGAAATCACCCCAGAACACGAAAAATTCGCTTCCAACGAAATTACCCCAGAACACAAAAAATTCGCTTTCAACCAAATCACTCCAGAACATAAATAATTAGCTTCCAACAAATTTTCCCCAGAACAGAAAAAATTCGCTTCCAACGAAATCATCTCAGAGCACAAAAAATTCATTTCCAACGAAATCATCCCATATTTCAAAAAATTCAATTCCAACGAAATCACCCCAGAGCACGAAAAATTCATTTCTAACCAAATCACACCAGAACACAAAAAAATACGGTTCCAACGAAATCACCCCAGATCACAAAAAATTTGCTTCCAAAGAAATCACCCAAGAACACAAAAATTAGCTTCCAGGGAAATCACCCCAGAATACAAAAAATTCGCATCCAACGATATCACCCGAAAACACAAATATTTGCTTCCAACGAAATCACCCGAGAACACAAAAAATTCGCTTCCATTGAAATCACCAGAGACCACAAAAAATTCACTTCCAAGGAAATCACCCCAGAACACAAAAAATTTGCTTCCAAAGAAATGACTCCAGAGCACAGAAAACACGGTTCCAACGAAATCACCCCAGAACACAAAAAATTCTCTTCCAACGAAATCACCCCAGAGCACAAAAAAAATCACTTTCAATGATATCACTCGAGACCACAAAAAATTCGCTTCCAATGAAATCACCCCAGAGCACAAAAAATTCGCGTCCAACGAAATCACCCAAGAACACAAAAAATTGGCTTTCCACCAAATCACCCCAGAACACAAAAAATTCGCTTCCAACGAAATCACCCCAGAGCACAAAAAATTCTCTTCCACAAAATCACCCAAGCACACAAAAAATTAGCTTCCAACGAAATTACCCCAGAACATAAAAAATTCGCTTCCAACGAAATCACCCAAGAACACAAAAAATTAGCTTCCAACGAAATCACCCGAGACCACAAAATATCACTTCCAATGAAATCACCCCAGAGCACAAATATTCGCTTCCAACGAAATCACCCGAGATCACAAAAAATTCGCTTTCAACCAAATCACTCCAGAACATAAATAATTAGCTTCCAACGAATTTTCCCCAGAACAGAAAAAATTCGCTTCCAACGAAATCATCCCAGAGCACAAAAAATTCGTTTCCAACCAAATCACACCAGAACACAAAAATTCTCTTCCAACGAAATCACCCCAGAGCACAAAAAATTCGTTTTGAACGAAATCACCCGAGATCACAAAAAATTCGCTTTCACCGAAATCACACCAGAACACAAAAATTTCATTTCCAAGGAAATCACCCCAGAGCAAAAAAATTCGCTTCCAATGAAGTCATCCCAGATCACAAAAACTTCATTTCTAAAGACATCACACCAGAACAGAGAAAAATTCGCTTAAATGAAATGACTCCAAAGATATAAAACCCGCTTCCAATGAAATAACCCCCGAGCACAAAAAATTCGCTTCCAACGAAATCATCAGCGAACAAAAAAAATCACTTTCAATGATATCACCCCAGAGCACAAAAAATTCGCGTCCAACGAAATCACCCCAGAACACAAAAAATTCGCTTCCAACGAAATCACCCCAGAGCACAAAAAATTCTCTTCCAACAAAATCACCCGAGCACACAAAAAATTCATTTCCAAAGAAATCACACCCGAACACAAAAAATTCGCTTCGAACAAAATCACCCGAGAACACAAAAAATTAGCTTACAACGAAATCATCCCAGAGCACAAAAAATTCGTTTCCAACGAAATCACCCCAGATCACAAAAAGTTCATTTCCAACGAAATCACACCAGAACAGAGAAAAATTCGCATCTAACGAAATGACTCCGAAGGACATAAAACCTGCTTCCAAAACTTACCCCAGAACACAAAAAATTCGCTTCCAACAAAATCATCAGAAAACACAAAAAATTTGCTTTCAACGAAATCACCCCAGAACACAAAAAATTCGCTTCCAACGAAATTACCCCAGAGCACAAAAAGTTCGCTTCTAATGAAATCACCCGAGATCACAAAATATTCACTTTCAACCAAATCACCCCCGAAAATAAAAAATTGGCTTCCAACAAATTTTCCCCAGAACAGAAAAAATTCGCTTCCAACGAAATCATCCCAGAGCACAAAAAATTTGTTTCCAACCAAATCACACCAGAACACAAAAAACTCACTTCCAACGAAATCACCCCAGAGCACAAAAAGTTCGCATCCAACGAAATCACCCGAAAACACAAAAAATTCGCTTACAACAAAATCTCCCCAGATCACAAAAAATTCATTTCCAAAGAAATCACACCAGAACACAAAAAATTCGTTTCGAACAAAATCACCCAAGAACACAAAAAATTAGCTTACAACGAAATCACCCCAGATCACAAAAATTCTTTTCCAAAGAAATCACACCAGAACACAAAAAATTCGCTTTCAACAAAATCACCTAAGAACACAAAAAAATCGCTTTCAACCAAATCACCCCAGAACATAAAAAATTAGCTTCCAACAAATTTACCCCAGAACAGAAAAAATTCGCTTCCAACGAAATCACCCCAGAGCACAAAAAATTCGTATCCAACCAAATCACACCAGAACACAAAAAAATTCACTTCCAACGAAATCACCCCAGATCACAAAACCTTCATTTCTAACGAAATCACACCAGGACAGAGAAAAATTCGCTTTTAAGGAAATGACTCCAAAGGACATAAAACCCGCTTCCAACGAAATTACCCCAGAACACAAAAAATTCGCTTCCAACGAAATGAGTCCAGAGCACAGAAAACACGCTTACAATGAAATCACCCCATACTTCAAAAAATTCGCTTCAAACGAAATCACCCAGAACACAAAAAAATTCGCTTCCAACGAAATTACCCCAGAACACAAAAAATTCGCTTCCAACGAAATTACCCCAGAACACAAAAAATTCGCTTCCAATGAAATCACTCCAGAGCACAAAAAGTTCGCTTCCAACGAAATCACCCGAAAACACAAAAAATTCGCTTACAACGAAATCACCCCAGATCACAAAAAATTCATTTCCAAAGAAATCACACCAGAACACAAAAAATTCGCTTGGAACAAAATCACCCGAGAACACAAAAAATTAGCTTCCAACAAAATCACCCCAGAACACAAAAAATTCGCTTCCAACGAAATCACCCCAGAGCACAAAAAATTCGCTTCCAACGAATTCACCCCAGAGCACTAAAAATTCATTTCCAACAAAATGAAATCACCAGAGAACACAAAAAATTAGCTTCCACTGAAATCACCCCAGAGAACAAAAAATTCGCTTCCAACAAAATCACCCCAGAGCACAAAAAATTCGCTTCTAACGAATTCACCCCAGAGCACAAAAAATTCATTTCCAAAGAAATCACACCAGAACACAAAAAATTCGCTTCGAACAAAATCACCCGAGAACACAAAAAAATTCACTTCCAACGAAATCACCCCAGAACACGAAAAATTCGCTTCCAACGAAATTACCCCAGAACACAAAAAATTCGCTTTCAACCAAATCACTCCAGAACATAAATAATTAGCTTCCAACAAATTTTCCCCAGAACAGAAAAAATTCGCTTCCAACGAAATCATCTCAGAGCACAAAAAATTCTTTTCAACCAAATCACACCAGAACACAAAAAAATTCGGTTCCAACGATATCACCCCAGATCACAAAAAGTTCATTTCCAACGAAATCACACCAGAACAGAGAAAAATTCGCATCTAACGAAATGACTCCGAAGGACATAAAACCCGCTTCCAAAACTTACCCCAGAACACAAAAAATTCGCTTCCAACGAAATGACTCCAGAGCACAGATAACATGCTTCCAACGAAATCATCCCATATTTCAAAAAATTCAATTCCAACGAAATCACCCCAGAGCACAAAAAACTCGGTTCCAACAAAATCACACCAGAACAGTGAAAAATTCGCTTCCAACGAAATCACCCCAGATCACAAAAACTTCATTTCCAATGAAATCACACCAGAACAGAGAAAAATTCGCTTCTAACAAAATGACTCCAAAGGACATAAAAACCGCTTCCAACGAAATTACCAGAGAACACAAAAATTCGCTTCCAACGAAATCACCCCAGAACACAAAAAATTTGCTTCCAAAGAAATGTGTCCAGAGCACAGAAAAAACGCTTCCAACGAAATCACCCAAGAACACAAAAAATTGGCTTTCCACCAAATCACCCCAGAACACAAAAAATTCGCTTCCAACGAAATCACCCCAGAGCACAAAAAATTCTCTTCCACAAAATCACCCAAGCACACAAAAAATTAGCTTCCAACGAAATTACCCCAGAACATAAAAAGTTCGCTTCCAACGAAATCACCCAAGAACACAAAAAATTAGCTTCAAACGAAATCACCCGAGACCACAAAATATTCACTTCCAATGAAATCACCCCAGAGCACAAATATTCGCTTCCAACGAAATCACCCGAGATCACAAAAAATTCGCTTTCAACCAAATCACTCCAGAACATAAATAATTAGCTTCCAACGAATTTTCCCCAGAACAGAAAAAATTCGCTTCCAACGAAATCATCCCAGAGCACAAAAAATTCGTTTCCAACCAAATCACACCAGAACACAAAAAGTTCGCTTCCAACGAAATCACCCGAAAACACAAAAAATTCGCTTACAACGAAATCACCCCAGATCACAAAAAATTCATTTCCAAAGAAATCACACCAGAACACAAAAAATTCGCTTCGAACAAAATCACCCGAGAACACAAAAAATTAGCTTCCAACGAAATCACCCCAGAACACAAAAAATTCGCTTCCAACGAAATCACCCCAGAGCACAAAAAATTCGCTTCCAACGAATTCACCCCAGAGCACAAAAAATTCATTTCCAACAAAATGAAATCACCAGAGAACACAAAAAATTAGCTTCCACTGAAATCACCCCAGAGCACAAAAAATTCGCTTCCAACAAAATCACCCCAGAGCACAAAAAATTCGCTTCCAACGAATTCACCCCAGAGCACAAAAAATTCATTTCCAAAGAAATCACACCAGAACACAAAAAATTCGCTTCGAACAAAATCACCCGAGAACACAAAAAATTAGCTTCCAACGAAATCACCCCAGAACACAAAAAATTCGCTTCCAACGAAATCACCCCAGAGCACAAAAAATTTGCTTCCAACGAAATGAAATCACCAGAGAACACAAAAAATTAGCTTCCAACGAAATTACCCCAGAGCACAAAAAATTCACTTCCAACAAAATCACCTAAGAACACAAAAAATTCGCTTTCAACCAAATCACCCCAGAACATAAAAAATTAGCTTCCAACGAAATCACCCCAGAACACGAAAAATTCGCTTCCAACGAAATTACCCCAGAACACAAAAAATTTGCTTTCAACCAAATCACTCCAGAACATAAATAATTAGCTTCCAACAAATTTTCCCCAGAACAGAAAAAATTCGCTTCCAACGAAATCATCTCAGAGCACAAAAAATTCGTTTCCAACCAAATCACACCAGAACACAAAAAAATTCGGTTCCAACGAAATCACCCCAGAGCACGAAAAATTCATTTCTAACCAAATCACACCAGAACACAAAAAATTCGGTTCCAACGAAATCACCCCAGATCACAAAAAGTTCATTTCCAACGAAATCACACCAGAACAGAGAAAAATTCGCATCTAACGAAATGACTCCGAAGGACATAAAACCCGCTTCCAAAACTTACCCCAGAACACAAAAAATTCGCTTCCAACGAAATGACTCCAGAGCACAGATAACATGCTTCCAACGAAATCATCCCATATTTCAAAAAATTCAATTCCAACGAAATCACCCCAGAGCACAAAAAACTCGGTTCCAACAAAATCACACCAGAACAGTGAAAAATTCGCTTCCAACGAAATCACCCCAGATCACAAAAACTTCATTTCCAATGAAATCACACCAGAACAGAGAAAAATTCGCTTCTAACAAAATGACTCCAAAGGACATAAAAACCGCTTCCAACGAAATTACCAGAGAACACAAAAATTCGCTTCCAACGAAATCACCCCAGAACACAAAAAATTTGCTTCCAAAGAAATGTGTCCAGAGCACAGAAAAAACGCTTCCAACGAAATCACCCAAGAACACAAAAAATTGGCTTTCCACCAAATCACCCCAGAACACAAAAAATTCGCTTCCAACGAAATCACCCCAGAGCACAAAAAATTCTCTTCCACAAAATCACCCAAGCACACAAAAAATTAGCTTCCAACGAATTTACCCCAGAACATAAAAAGTTTGCTTCCAACGAAATCACCCAAGAACACAAAAAATTAGCTTCCAACGAAATCACCCGAGACCACAAAATATTCACTTCCAATGAAATCACCCCAGAGCACAAATATTCGCTTCCAACGAAATCACCCGAGATCACAAAAAATTCGCTTTCAACCAAATCACTCCAGAACATAAATAATTAGCTTCCAACGAATTTTCCCCAGAACAGAAAAAATTCGCTTCCAACGAAATCATCCCAGAGCACAAAAAATTCGTTTCCAACCAAATCACACCAGAACACAAAAATTCTCTTCCAACGAAATCACCCCAGAGCACAAAAAATTTGCTTTGAACGAAATCACCCGAGATCACAAAAAATTCGCTTTCACCGAAATCACACCAGAACACAAAAATTTCATTTCCAAGGAAATCACCCCAGAGCAAAAAAATTCGCTTCCAATGAAGTCATCCCAGATCACAAAAACTTCATTTCTAAAGACATCACACCAGAACAGAGAAAAATTCGCTTAAACGAAATGACTCCAAAGATATAAAACCCGCTTCCAATGAAATAACCCCCGAGCACAAAAAATTCGCTTCCAACGAAATCATCAGCGAACAAAAAAAATCACTTTCAATGATATCACCCCAGAGCACAAAAAATTCGCGTCCAACGAAATCACCCAAGAACACAAAAAATTGGCTTTCCACCAAATCACCCCAGAACACAAAAAATTCGCTTCCAACGAAATCACCCCAGAGCACAAAAAATTCTCTTCCAACAAAATCACCCGAGCACACAAAAAATTCATTTCCAAAGAAATCACACCCGAACACAAAAAATTCGCTTCGAACAAAATTACCCCAGAACACAAAAAATTAGCTTACAACGAAATCATCCCAGAGCACAAAAAATTCGTTTCCAACGAAATCACCCCAGATCACAAAAAGTTCATTTCCAACGAAATCACACCAGAACAGAGAAAAATTCGCATCTAACAAAATGACTCCGAAGGACATAAAACCTGCTTCCAAAACTTACCCCAGAACACAAAAAATTCGCTTCCAACAAAATCATCAGAAAACACAAAAAATTTGCTTTCAACGAAATTAACCCAGAACACAAAAAACACGCTTCCAACGAAATCACCCCAGAACAGAAAAAATTCGCTTCCAACGAAATCATCCCAGAGCACAAAAAATTTGTTTCCAACCAAATCACACCAGAACACAAAAAACTCCCTTCCAACGAAATCACCCCAGAGCACAAAAAGTTCGCTTCCAACGAAATCACCCGAAAACACAAAAAATTCGCTTACAACAAAATCTCCCCAGATCACAAAAAATTCATTTCCAAAGAAATCACACCAGAACACAAAAAATTCGCTTCGAACAAAATCACCCAAGAACACAAAAAATTAGCTTCCAACAAATTTTCCCCAGAACAGAAAAAATTCGCTTCCAACGAAATCACCCCAGAGCACAAAAAATTCGTATCCAACCAAATCACACCAGAACACAAAAAAATTCACTTCCAACGAAATCACCCCAGATCACAAAACCTTCATTTCTAACGAAATCACACCAGGACAGAGAAAAATTCGCTTTTAAGGAAATGACTCCAAAGGACATAAAACCCGCTTCCAACGAAATTACCCCAGAACACAAAAAATTCGCTTCCAACGAAATGAGTCCAGAGCACAGAAAACACGCTTACAATGAAATCACCCCATACTTCAAAAAATTCGCTTCCAACGAAATCACCCCAGAACACAAAAAAAATTCGCTTCCAACGAAATTACCCCAGAACACAAAAAATTCGCTTCCAATGAAATCACCCCAGAGCACAAAAAGTTCGCTTCCAACGAAATCACCCGAAAACACAAAAAATTCGCTTACAACGAAATCACCCCAGATCACAAAAAATTCATTTCCAAAGAAATCACACCAGAACACAAAAAATTCGCTTCGAACAAAATCACCCGAGAACACAAAAAATTAGCTTCCAACGAAATCACCCCAGAACACAAAAAATTCGCTTCCAACGAAATCACCCCAGAGCACAAAAAATTCGCTTCCAACGAATTCACCCCAGAGCACAAAAAATTCATTTCCAACAAAATGAAATCACCAGAGAACACAAAAAATTAGCTTCCACCGAAATCACCCCAGAGCACAAAAAATTCGCTTCCAACAAAATCACCCCAGAGCACAAAAAATTCGCTTCGAACGAATTCACCCCAGAGCACAAAAAATTCATTTCCAAAGAAATCACCCCAGAACACAAAAAATTCGCTTCGAACAAAATCACCCGAGAACACAAAAAATTAGCTTCCAACGAAATCACCCCAGAACACAAAAAATTCGCTTCCAACGAAATCACCCCAGAGCACAAAAAATTCGCTTCCAACGAATTCACCCCAGAGCACAAAAAATTCATTTCCAACAAAATGAAATCACCAGAGAACACAAAAAATTAGCTTCCACCGAAATCACCCCAGAGCACAAAAAATTCGCTTCCAACAAAATCACCCGAGAACACAAAAAATTTGCTTCCAAAGAAATCACACCAGAACACAAAAAATTCGCTTCCAACGAATTCACCCCAGAGCACAAAAAATTCATTTCCAACGAAATGAAATCACCAGAGAACACAAAAAATTAGCTTCCACCGAAATCACCCCAGAGCACAAAAAATTCGCTTCCAACAAAATCACCCGAGAACACAAAAAATTTGCTTCCAAAGAAATCACACCAGAACACAAAAAATTCGCTTCCAACGAATTCACCCCAGAGCACAAAAAATTCATTTCCAACGAAATGAAATCACCAGAGAACACAAAAAATTAGCTTCCACCGAAATCACCCCAGAGCACAAAAAATTCGCTTCCAACAAAATCACCCGAGAACACAAAAAATTTGCTTCCAAAGAAATCACACCAGAACACAAAAAATTCGCTTCCAACGAATTCACCCCAGAGCACAAAAAATTCATTTCCAACGAAATGAAATCACCAGAGAACACAAAAAATTAGCTTCCAACGAAATCACCCCAGAGCACAAAAAATTCACTTCCAACAAAATCACTGGAGAACACAAAAAATTCGCTTTCAACGAAATCACCTAAGAACACAAAAAATTCGCTTTCAACCAAATCACCCCAGAACATAAAAAATTAGCTTCCAACGAATTTACCCCAGAACAGAAAAAATTTGCTTCCAACGAAATCACCCCAGAGCACAAAAAATTCATTTCCAACCAAATCACACCAGAACACAAAAAATTCACTTCCAACGAAATCACCCCAGAACACGAAAAATTCGCTTCCAACGAAATTACCCCAGAACACAAAAAATTCGCTTCCAAGGAAATGACTCCAAAGGACATAAAACCTGCTTCCAACGAAATCATCCCAGAACACAAAAAATTCGCTTCCAACGAAGTGACTCCAGAGCACAGAAAACACGCTTCCTACGAAATCACCCCAGATCACAAAAACTTTCGCTTCCAACGAAGTCACCCCAGATCACAAAAACTTCCTTTCTAACGAAATCACACCAGAACAGAGAAAACTTCGCTTAAACGAAATGACTCCAAAGCACATAAAACCCGCTTCCAACAAAATAACCCCCGGAAACAAAAAATTCGCTTCCAACGAAATCATCAGAGAACACAAAAACTTTGCTTCCAACGAAATCACCCCAGAACACAAAAAATTAGCTTCCAACGAAATTACCCCAGAACACAAAAAATTCGCTTCCAACGAAATCACCCCAGAGCACAAAAAATTCATTTCTAAAGAAATCACACCAGAACAGAGAAAAATTCGCTGAAACGAAATGACTCCAAAGCACATAAAACCCGCTTCCAACGAAATAACCACCGAGCACAAAAAAATTCGTTTCCAATGAAATCATCAGAGAACACAAACAATTTGCTTCCACGAAATCACCCCAGAACACAAAAAATTAGCTTCCAACGAAATTACCCCAGAACACAAAAAATTTGCTTCCAACGAAATCATCCCAGAGCACAAAAAATTCGCTTTGAACAAAATCACCCGAGAACATAAAAAATTCGCTTTCAACGAAATCACCCCAGATCACAAAAACTTCATTTCCAAGGAAATCACACCATACAGAGTAAAATTTGCTTCTAATGAAATGACTACAAAGGACATAAAACCCGCTTCCAACGAAATTAACCCAGAACACAAAAAATTTGCTTCCAACGAAATTACCCCAGAAGATGACAGTGCAGACACTCCTGATGTGATCTGAAAGACTAAGATCAGAAGGAAGGAGAGGAGGCTCTCCCCTATCAGGGGACTTGGGGAGGGGCATTCGTGAAGAAGGGCGAGGGAGGGTGGGACCGGGAGAGGAGGAAGGAGGGTCTGATGGGGGGATACAAATTGAATAAAGTGTAATTAATATAATAAAATAAAATTTTAAAAAATGCAAATACAGACAATGAAAGAACAATTCTAAACTTTATATGGAAAAACAAAACAAAACAAAAACCCAAATAGGTGTAAGAAAATCCTATACAATAAAAGAACTTCTGGAGTTATCTCCATCCTTGACACTAAGCTATTCTACAGAACAATAGTAATAAAACCTGCATGGTACTGGCACAGAAATATCCTGGTTGATCAATGGAATCAAATCGATGACCCAGAAATAAACACACATACTTACGGTCACTTGATTTTTTTATAAAGGAGACAAAACCAGACAGTGGATAAAGACAGCGTCTTCATCAAATAGTGCTGGTCTAACTAGATGTCTACATGTAGAAAAATACTAATAGATCTGAAAAAGATCTTCCTGAGCGAGCTATCCCAGAAGCAGAAAGATGCACACGGTATACACTCACTCATACAAGCATGTAATATTGGATAAACCTACTAAAATCTGTACACCTAAAGAAACTAATCAAGAGGGAGGACTCTTGCTAAAATGCTCAATTCCTATCCAGAAAGGCAAAGAGGCTGGACATCAGAAGAAGGAGAAAAGAGGGAACAAGTCAGGAGCCTGACACAGAGGACCTCTGAAAAGCTCTGCTCTGCAGACTATCAATGTAGATGCTGAGACTTATGGGCAACCTTTGGGCAGAGTGCAGGGAATCTTTTGAAAGAAGTGGGAAATAGTAAGATCTGGAGAGGACAAGAACTCCACAAGGAGAGTAACAGAACCAAAAAAATCTGCACACAGGGGTCTTTCCTGGGACTGATACTCCAACCAAGGACTATGCATGGAGATAACCTAAGACCCTTGCTCAGATGTAGCCCATGGCAGTTCAGTATCCAAATGGGTTCCATTGTAGTAGGAACAGGGACTGTCTCTGACATGAACTGATTGACCTGCTCTTTAATTACCTCCCCCCGAAGGGGGAGCAGCATTACCAGGCCACAGAAGAAGACAAGGCAGCCACTCCTGATGAGACCTAATTGACTAAGATCAGAAGGAAGGAAAAGAAGTCCTTCCCTATCAGTGGACTCAGAGAGGGGCATGCAGGCAGAGGGTGGAGGAAGGGAGGGATTGGGACGGGAGGAAGGAGGGAACCACAGGGGGGATACAAAATGAATAAAGTGTAATAATAAAGAAAAAAAATAAAAAAATAAAATCAGTTTAATAAAATAAAAAGATGGTGAAGAATAGGTCTTTAGTCCTGTGCTTATCTCAGCTCCACTGTGTTCACTGTTCAATGAACATTCTATTAAACTCTCTCACAATTCCTTTTGTTTAAAACACTCTTGTAGGAAGAGCAGCCTTGGTAGGCCACAGAGGAGGACACTGCAGCCAGTCCTGAAGATACTTGATAAGCTAGGGTCAGATGGAAGGGGAGGAGTTCCTTCCCTAGCAGTCGACTTGGAAAGGGACAAGGAGGAGATGAGGGAGAGAGGTTGGGTTTGGGAAGGAATGAGGGAGGGGTCTAAGGCTGGAATCCAAAGTAAATAACCTGTGAGTAATGCTAAAAAAAAAAAAATTAAAAAAGGGCCACAGAGTCCTCCTTCTTGATTAGGTTCATTAGTGTACAGATTTTAGTATGTTTATCCTATATTATATAACTAATATCCACTTAATTGAGTATATACTTTCTGTGTCTTTCTGCTTCTGGGATACCTCACTCAGGATGATCTCATTTAGGTCCCACCATTTGCCTGAAAATTTCATGATTTACTTGTTTTTAATTGCTGAGTAGTATTCCATTTTGTAAATGTAACACAATTTCTGTATCCATTCCTCAATGGAGGGACATCTGGGTTGTTTCCAGCACCTGGCTACTGCAAATAAAGCTGCTACAAGCATGGTTGAGCAAATGCCCTTATTGTATACTTGAGCATCTTTTGGATATATGCCTAGGAGTGGTATAGCTGGATCTTCAGGTAGCACTATTCCTAATTGTCTGAGAAAGCACCTGATTGATTTCCAAAGTGGTTGTACAAATTTATATTCCCTCCAGCAGTGGAGGAGGGTTCCCCTTTCTCCACATCCTCTCCAGCATGTGTTGTCACTTGACTTTTTGATCTCAGCCATTCTGATGGGTGTAAGGTGAAATATAGCATCGTTTTGAGATGCTTCCTTCATCAAGAAGGAAGATTCTCGCTATAACGCACAAACCTAATTCAGAAAGGCAAAAGAATGGATAACAGAAGGGAGAAAACAGGAATCAGGACAGGAGCCTTTCACAGAGGGATTCTAAAAGACTCTACCCTGTAGGGTATCAAAACAGATGCTGTGACTTATACCCAAACTTTGGGCAGAGTGCAGGGAATTTTTTTTTCAATGCAGTTTATTCAGGAACCTTGAACAATCATCTGACCCTGGGAAAAGCCAGCCCACAGCTTAAATAGCCTCTGGGTAGCCAACTTCAGCGTGCCATGTGGGCAATGCAGATAGGTCCACATACACGGAAGCAAGCCAGATCCTCAGCCTTAGCCAAATATGGAGTTGTTTGTGACAGAGAGCACTCACCATCGGGAAGGTGGAAGGCGGAAACCAGCTCCATCTTTAAGGCGCGGCATTCCGCAGCTCTCTACAGTTCCCCCTTTTTGTTTTAGACGCATCAGGCAAGAGTAGAGGTCTGGTCTCTGATATTAGAAATAAATTGGGACTTTTCACCGATGTTCATTTAGGTGTCATCCACCCAAAGAGCATCAGACCCTTCCGATACCTTTTTCTCAGAGGCGGGACCTGGGGCATTAACCTGCATGCAATTAGACATGCTCTTCTCTGGGTCAAAAGCGGCTGACCCTGAGTGCAGTGCTTAGCCTCGCATCCTGAGCGTAACATTGTAGCTTTTTATGGTAGCCAACCATGCTTGGGGAAAATGTCCTGCTTCAATGGCTGTAAAGGCCTGAATGGTCATGGCTGCATTACCTGTTGTGAGATTCTAATCTTGCATATATACCACAGGCAAACCAAGGAGACCAACACCAGAAGGCCTGCTAACGCTCCCATGCCCGCCCATTCCTTCAGATGATTCATGGCTGCAGCAATCCATGATGATAATCCTGTGGCTAGTCCTGCGTCCACTCTGGTAGAATTTACCGTGACAATGGCCACTCTCAGCTGCTCCATCGTAGTATCGAATTCTCCAGTCCAATTACCTAAAATATAGCTAGACAATCGTTTAGACAGATTTGCAGCACAGGAAAAATTCTCATGTTGTATGCTAGTGACACAAAATCCAGCATACTTTCATTGACAGCCAAGCTGAGCGATTTGCCATAGGGTATCAATTTGTTCTTGCACGAGGTCAAACCTCTGATTGAACACCATCAAGCCTCCTTATAGTTTTAGCATTAATTTCTTTTTGTACATCTCAGGCATGAGCTACATTGGCTAAAAGATTATTCAGGGTCTGAGCAGTCTGCACAGTATGACTCATGGCTAATGCCGCGGTGGTAGCTCCAACAGCCGCCAATGAGATGGCAGTAACAATGGCGGCTGTAATTCCAAGATCCCTTTTCTGTCTGAAGAGAGTCATAGCATGAGGGGCATCAATGGGCACAGGCACCCAGTGAGGCATGCGAGTAACCAGGGCATACCTAAATTCACTAGCATTCCAGCATTGGGCAAAAAAGCAAGTATCATTACCACAATTACTTGGCTCTATCTGGCTAACAAGGAATAAAAATGGGGGATATAAACAAACAGGTGTGGGTTTATAGGAAATATTATGAGAAGCCTTAACCCCCTCGTTGGAACATCCTGCGTCAGTTCTAGAACTAGCAGTGGTGGTGTCCAAGGTCTGAGTAGGTTCAGGAGACCATTGCCCCCAGGGGCGAGACGTGCTCCATGTAAATTGACTAACTCCATGTTTTCCTCCAGTTTTGAAAGTCATTTAAGGTTCTTAAATTATTTTTTTCCCTTTTTTTAAAAATTTTTCATCAATTACACTTTATTTACTCTGCATCTCCCCATAAGCCCCTCCCTCCTCCCCTCCCAATCCCACCCTCCCTCCTCCCTCTGCATGCATGCCACTCCCCAAGTCCACTGATAGGGGAGGTTCTCCTCTCCTTTATGATCTTAGTCCATCAGTTCACATCAAAAGTGGCTGCACTGTCATCTACTGTGGCCTGGTAAGGCTGCTCCCCCCCCCCAGAGGGAGGTGATCAAAGAGCAGGCCAATCAGAATATGTCAGAGGCAGTCCCTCTTCACATTACTATGTAACCCACTTGGACTCTGAACTTCCCTGGGCTACATCTGTGCAGGGGTTCTGGGTTATCTCCATGAATAGTCCTTGGTTGGAGTATGAGTCTCTGGGAAGTTCCCTGTGTTCAAATTTTCTTGTTCTGTTGCTCTCCTTGTGGAGACCCTGTCCTCTCCAGTTCTTACTATTTCCAGTTCTTACAAAAAATTCCATTCACTCTGACCAACAGTTGCCCATCAGGCTCAGCATCTGCTTTGATAGTCTGTAGGGCAGAGGCTTTCAGAGGCCCTCTGTGGTAGGTTCCTAGGTTGTTTCCTGTTTTCTTCTTCTGATGTCCATCTTCTTTGCCTTTCCGAATGGGGATTGGACATTTTACTTAGGGTCTTCTCTCTTGCTTAGTTTCTTTAAATGCACATCCTATGTTGTATGTCTATATGAGTGAGTATATGCCATGTGTGTCTTTTTGCTTTTGGGACAACTCACTCAGGACGATCCTTTCCAGGTCCCACCACTTACCTGCAAATTTCATGATTTCCTTATTTTTCATTGCTGAGTAATATTCCATTGTGTAGATGTACCACTATTGCTGCATTCATACTTCAGTTGAGGGGCATCTGGGTTGTTTCCAGCTTCTGGCTATTACAAATAAAGCTGCTACAAACATGGTTGAGCAAATGTCCTTTTTGTGTACTTGAGCCTCTTTTGGATATATGCCCAGGAGTGGTATGGCTGGATCTTGGGGAAGCACTATTCCTAGTTGTCTGAGAAACCGCCAGATTGATTTCCAGAGTGGTTGTACAAGTTTATATTCCCACCAGCAGTGGAGAAGGGTTCCCCTTTCTCCACAACCTCTCCAGCATGTGTTGTCACTTGAGTTTTTGATCTTGGCCATTCTCATGGGTGTAAAGTGAAATCTCAGGGTTGTTTTGATTTGCATTTCCCTAAAGGCTAATGAGGTTGAGCATTTCTTTAAGTGTTTCTCTGCCATTCAGTATTCCTCTACAGAGAATTCTCTGTTTAGCTCTGTTCCCCATTTTTTAAGTGGATTACTTGGTTTGCTGCTTTTCAGCTTCTTTAGTTCTTTATATATACTGGATATGAGTCCTCGGTCAGATAAAGGATTGGTGAAGATTCTTTCCCAATCTGTAGGCAGTTGCTTTGTTTTGATGATGGTGTCCTTTGCTTTGCAGAAGCTTTTCAGTTTCATGAGGTCCCATTTATTGATTGTTGCTCTCAGAGCCTGTGCTGTTGGTGTTCTGTTCAGGAAGTTGTCTCCTGTACCAATGAGTTCTAGGGTATTCCCCACTTTATTTTCTAGCCAATTTAATGTGTCTGGTTTTATGTTGAGGTTTTTGATCCACTTGGACTTCAGTTTTGTGCAGGGTGATAAGTATGGATCTATTTTCATTTTTCTACATGTACACATCCAGTTAGACTAGCACCATTTGTTGAAGATGCTATCTTTTTTCCATTGAATTGTTTTGGCGTCTTTGTCAAAGATCAGGTGTCCATAAGTGTGTGGGTTTATTTCTGGGTCCTCTATTCGGTTCCATTGATCCACTATTCTGTTTCTATGCCAGTACCATGCAGTTTTTAAAACTATTGCTCTATAGTACAACTTAAGATCAGGGATGGAGATACCTCCAGAAGATCTTTTATTTTGGAGGATTGTTTTAGCAATTCTGGGTTTCTTGTTATTCCATATGAAGTTGAGAATTTTTTTTCCAGGTCTGTAAAGAATTGTGTTGGTAATTTGATGGGAATTGCATTAAATCTGTAGATTGCTTTTGGTAAGATGACCATTTTAACTATGTTAATGCTGCCAAGCCATGACCATGGGAGATCTTTCCATCTTCTCAGATCTTCTTCTAATTCTTTCTTCAAAGACTTGAAATTTTTTTCATACAAGTCTTTGACTTCCTTGGTTAGGGTTACTCCGAGGTACCTTATGTCATTTGTGGCTATTGTGAAGGGTGTTGTTTCCCTAATTTCTTTCGCAGCCCTTTTGTCTTTTGTATACTGGAGGGCTACTGATTTTTTTGAGTTAATTTTGTATCCGGCCACTTTGCTGAAGGTGTTTATCAGCTGTAGGAGTTCCCTGGTAGAGTTTTTGGGGTCACTCACGTATACTATCATATCATCTGCAAATAGTGATAATTTGACTTCTTCCTTTCCATTTTGTATCCCCTTGATCTCCTTCAATTGTCTTATTGCTCTAGCAAGGACTTCCAGAACTATGTTGAAGAGATATGGAGAGAGTGGGCAGCCTTGTCTTGTCCCTGATTTCAGTGGGATTGCTTTAAGTTTCTCTCCGTTCAGTTTGATGTTGGCTATAGGTTTGCTGTATATTGCCTTTACTATGTTTAGATATGTGCCTTGTATCCGTGATCTCTCCAAGACTTTAAATATGAATGGATGTTGGATTTTGTCAAATGCTTTTTCAGCATCTAGGGAGATTATCATGTGGTTTTTTTTCTTTCAGTTTGTTAATATGGTGGATCACATTGATGGATTTCCATATATTGAACTACCCCTGCATACCTGGGATGAAGCCTACTTGGTCATGGTAGATGATATCTTTGATGTGGTCTTGTATTCAGTTTGCGAGTATTTTGTTGAGTATTTTTGCATCAATGTTCATAAGAGAGATTGGCCTGAAGTTCTCTTTTTTTTGTTGGGTCTTTGTGAGGTTTAGGTACCAAGGTGACTGTGGCTTCATAGAATGAGTTTGGTAATGTTCCTTCTGTTTCGATTTTGTGGAATAGTTTGAAGAGAACTGGAGTTAGCTCTTTTTTGAATGTCTGGTAGAATTCTGCGCTGAAACCATCAGGTCGTGGGGATGGGAGACTTTCGATGACTGCTTCTATTTCCTTGGGGGATATAGGACTATTTAATTGATTTACCTGGTCCTGATTTAACTTTGGTAAGTGGAATCGATTAAGAAAATTGTCCATTTCATTGAAATTTTCAAATTTTGTTGCGTATAGACTTTTGAAGTAAGTCCTAATGATTGTTTGGATTTCCTCAGTGTCTGTAGTTATGTCCCCCTTTTCATTTCTGATTTTGTTGATTTGGATGGTGTCTCGCTGTCTTTTAGTTAGCTTGGCTAAGGGTTTGTCTATCTTGTTGATTTTTCTCGAAGAACCAGCTCTTGGTTTCATTGATTCTTTGAATTGTTTTATTTGTTTCTAATTGATTGATTTCAGCCCTGAATTTGATTATTTCCAGCCATCTGTTCCTTCTTGGTGTGTCTGCTTTTTCTTTTTCTAGGTTTTTAAGTGAGCCATTAAGTTGCTTGAATGAACTGTCTCAGATTTCTTCTTGAAGGCACTTAGTGCTATGAACTTTCCTCTTAGCCCCGCCTTCATTGTGTCCCACAAGTTTGGGTATGTTGTGTCTTCATTTTCATTGAGTTCTAGGAAGATTTTAATTTCTTTCTTTATTTCTTCCCTGACCCAGCTGTCTTTTAGTAGTAAGTTGTTCAGTTTCCATGTATGTGTAGGATTTTTGCTATCTGTTGTTACTGAGGTTCAGCTTTATTCCATGGTGATCAGACAGGATATAAGGGATTATTTCAATC
This sequence comes from Meriones unguiculatus, assembly GCF_030254825.1. Taxonomy (NCBI): domain Eukaryota; kingdom Metazoa; phylum Chordata; class Mammalia; order Rodentia; family Muridae; genus Meriones; species Meriones unguiculatus. Next base: position 83,047,242 of record NC_083353.1, read on the forward strand.
TTCTTGTATCTGTTGAGGCTTGTTTTGTGATCAACTACGTGGTCTATTTTGGAGAAGGTTCCATGGGGTGCTGAGAAGAAGATAAATTCTTTTGTGTTTGGGTGTAAGGTTCTGTAAATGTCTGTTAGGTCCATTTGATTCATGACCTCTGTTAGAGATATTGTTGCTTTGTTTAATTTCTGTTTTGTTGACCTGTCCTTTGTTGAGAGTTGGGTGTTGAAGTCTCCCACTATTAGTGTGTGGGGATCTATGTGTGGTTTAAGTTTTATCAATGTTTCTTTTACAAATGTGGGTGCCCTTGTATTTGGGGCATAGATGTTCAGGATTGTGATGTCTTCTTGGTGGAATTTTCCCTTGATGAGTATGAAGTGTCCTTCCCCATCTCTTTTGATTAATTTTGGTTGAAAGTGTATTTTATCAGATATTAGAATGGCTACTCCTGCTTTTTTCTTGTGTCCATTTGCTTGAAAAGCTGTCTTCCATCCCTTTACCCTCAGGTTATGTCTATCTTTGTGACATAGGTGTGTTTCTTGTATACAATAGATTGCTGGGTTTTGTTTATGCATCCATTCTGTTAGTCTGTGTCTTTTTATTGGAGAATTAAGTCTATTGATATTGAGAGAGATTAATGACCAGTGGCTGTTAGATCCTTTGAATTTGATGTTGGCTGTGGTCATAAGGTTGTGTGCTTGGTTGCTTTTTGTTTTACTGTAGTGGGGTTAATTATTTCCTGTGTTTTCTTGAATGTAGCTAGATTTCTTGGGTTGTATTTTCCCTTTCAGTGCGTTCTGTAATGCTGGATTTGTATGTAGGTATTGTTGAAATTTGTTTTTGTCATTAATATCTTGTTTTCCTTGTCTATGAGGACTGAGAGTTTTGCAGGGTATAGTAGCCTGGGCTGACATCTGTGTTCTCTTAGGGTCTGCATGATATCCGTCCTGGCCCTTCTGGCTTTCATAGTCTCTTGAAAAGTCAGGTGTGATTCTAATGGGTTTGCCATTATATGTTACTTGGCCTTTTTCTCTTGCAGCTTTTAGTATTTTTTCTTTGTTCTGTATACTTATGGTTTTAATTAATATGTGGCGGGAGGATTTTCTTTTCTGGTCTAATTTATTGGGTGTTCTATAGGCCTCTTGTATTCTTATTGGCCTCTCCTTTAAGTTGGGGAAATTTTCTTCAATGATTTTCTTTAAAATATTTTCTGGGCCTTGGTGCAGGGAATCTTCTTTTTCCTCTATTCCTATTATTCTTAGATTTTGTCTTTTTATGTTGTCTTGAATTTCTTGGATGGTCTGTGTCAGGAATTTTTTAGATTTAACATTTTCTTTGACAGATACAACTATTTCTTCCATTGTATCTTCCACACCTGAGATTCTTTCTTCCATTTCTTGTAGCCTATTTGTTATGTTAACCTCTGTAGTTCCTGCTTTCTTCCCTAAGTTCTTTCTCTCCACAATTTCTTCCATTTGTTTTTTTTTTTTTAATTTTTCCAATTCTATCTTCAGGTCTTGAGCTATTTTGTTGGTTTCCTTCACCTGTCTGACTGTATTTTCATGTTTTTCCATCAATTCCTTCAGTTGTTTGTTTGAACAATCCACCTTTTCTTTTATTTCATTCAGTGATTTAAGCATTTCCTCTCTAAAGGTCACACACTGTTTGGCTGCAGCTTCCCATATTTCTTCACGGATGGCCATAATCTCCTTGTTTTTAATTTCCTCCATTTCTTTACGGATAGCCATGATCTGTTTGTTTTTATCTTCCTCTAATTCTTTTCGTATATTATTTGTTTCCTCTGTTATCTTCTTCATGAGCATAGATGTTAGGTCATCTCCTTGAATTTCATTTATGCTTGGGTGTCTAGGGCTATTTGCCCCTTGATATCTGGGTTCTGGAGATGCCATATTGCTCTGGCTTTTGTTGGTTGAACTTTTACGCTGTCCTCTACCCATTGGGCTATCTTAGTTGTTTGAATTTAGTTTCTGGTTGTTCCTGGACTCTTGTAGTGGAGAGAATCCCTTTGGCAGGAAGATGGTTTTTCCTGAAGGAAGCCTTCCCAGCTTTTTGGGTATAGTCATTTGTTGGAGACCTGCCCCGAGAAACTTCTGACCTTTTCTCATTCCCCCCACCCTGCTGCACCTGGTTGACCAACATCCTGCTTGACAGTTACAGAAATGTGCTAACTGTGCCTTGCCTTCCTATAATAACTGCAAAGTGTTCCAGGCCCCAGGCCAAGAAGATTCTGTAACTTCCACCCTGCCCCTTCCTGAGTTGAGCGGCTCTAAAGTAGGACTTTCCAACCTGCTCCTCCCTGAGTTGAGCAGCTCTAAAGTAGGACTTTCCAACCTACCCCTCCCTGAGTAAAAAGGATTCTGCACTGCGCTCCTCCCTCACCCCGCCCCTATCTAAGGTTGGCCTTAAAAGCCTACTTTGGTTCAATAAAATTTGACTCTTGACAAGTGCACATTTGCTTGAGTCCTTCCTTTCTCCCGCTCATCTTTTACAGGTTGCGACTCCCTTCGCCCCCACGAATAACTAGGTCCCACGGGTCGGGGCAGTCACTGGATGTCCAGTGTTTTTCAGGAGTTGCTACAGCTCACCTCAGGCATAGAGACCTGGGTAGTAACTGTGGTCCTGATTAGTCAAGAGGGCTCTCCTCTCACCGGGAGAAGTCCTGGAGACAGCTGCCCTCCTTCTGGGTTTCTTGCTGTAAATTTCGTCATCAGCTGCTGTAACCTGTGTGTCCCGTGGTTTGGTCGGTTTTGTTAGGGATAACTGGTTGCCCCTTGGAGCAGTATCTGGGGGTTGATCTCAGGGTTCCCAGTCTTTTGTAGGTCTGAGGTTGGGGCTCTGTGCCCCAGAACCCAAGAGGTAATCTGTGGTAGGTGAGTACTGCTCTGGTGTCTTGGGGCACACAGTTCTGCCTGTAAGGTGTAGTTTGTACAAAGCAGGCCTCTGGGCTGGTGGAGCGTGCGCCCACCTGCTAGTCTGCAGGAGCTGAGTTTCCAATCACTGTGTGCTCCCTGTTTGGGCCCAGATCTGTGATGGCTGGGGGTACTCACCTGTTTGCGATCTGCAGGCTGCTAGACTTTCCCTAGGTGACCCCAGCAGCATGGTTTCTTCCTTCCCTGTGGGGTCCTCTCTGGACAGGGGTTCCCAGTCCCCGTTGTACTGGGGAGCACAGCTTGTCTGTACCACTGAGCTGACCGCGCAGCTCTCCACGCAGCAGGAGCTCAGTTGTTATGGCGGCGGGTACCCGCCGTCCTAGAGACCTTCCGGGGAAAGACTGGGTGACCCGTGATCAGACTGGCAACTTTGCTTCCCCGTGGGGTTTTCTTGCCACTGGGACTCCCAGTCTCAGGCACCCTTGTGTCCACGGATCAGCCTGGGAAAGTGATTGGGACATGCACCCTTGGGGCTCCAGCCCGGAGACCCAAAGCCCGCATTACCTGGGATTTCTTCCGGGTTCTGGCTGGGTAGCAGTGAGTGGACCCGACCAATTTCCATGCCGTGGGAGCCTCCCCTCACCTGGGAAACATGATCGATATAGTTTCAGGGCTCAGAGTTCAGTCTCCTGGTCGCTGCATGGAGAGTGCTGTCCTGCTTCTCAGATGTGGTGCTCTCCTGGTGCTACCATCTTGGCTCCCCCGAGTGCAGGGAATCTTATGAAAGAAGTGGGAGATAGTAAGACCTCAAGAATACAGGAGCTCTACAAGCAGAGCAACAGAACCAAAAATCTGGGCCCAGGGTCTTTTTCTGAGACTGATACTCCAAACAAGCACCATGCGTGGAGATAACCTAGAACACCTGCACAGATGTAGCCCATGGCATTTCAGTGTCCAAATGGGCTCCCTTGTAATGTGAATGGGGGCTGTCTCTGAAAGAAAATGATTTGGCTTCTCTTTGATCACCTCCCCTTCAGGCCACAGAGGAAGACAATGCAGCCACTCCCGATGAGACCTGATAGAGTAGGATCAGATGGAAGAGGAGTAGTACCTTCCCTATTAGTGGACTTTGAGAGGGACATGGGTGGAGAAGAGGGAAGAAGGGTGGTTTGGGGAGGGAAATGTGGAGGGAGCTACAGGTGGGATACAAAGTAAATTAAACTGTAATTAATAAAAATGAGAAGAATTAAACATGTAAAAAAAAGTAAACCAAAAAATACTATGGCTGAGAAAAAAAAAATGGGGCACAGAACTAAACAGAGAATTCTCAACAGAGGAATCTCTAATGGCAGAGAAGCAATTAAAGCAAGTTGCTGAGGACTGGAGGTCCCATGCCCACATCTGGAGAACGGCAGAAACTGAGAATCCCATGACAGTCAGCTGCTGGCCACTGTGACACATTACCCCCAGGCTGTTAACTTACAGGATGGAGGCTTGATTTGATGTCAGAGTTTTCAGTCAATGGTTGCTTAAGTGTGTTGCAAGGCAGCTCATAAGGGCAGACAGCTGGTGGGGAAAAACATGCTTAAAGGCTTAGCCTTTATCTTGGGGAAATTTTCTTCAATGATTTTGTTGAAAATATTTTCTGGGCCTTGGAGAAGGGAGTCTTCTTTTTCCTCTATACCTATTATTCTTAGGTTTTGTCTTTTCATACTGTCTTGGATTTCTTGGACAGTCTGTGTCAGGAATTTTTTGGATTTAACATTTTCTTTGACAGATACATCGATTTCTTCCATTGTATCCTCTACACCTGAGATTCTTTCTTCCATCTCTTGTAGTCTGTTGGTTATGCTTACCTCTGTAGTTCCTGTTTCTTCCCTAAATTCTTCCTCTCCATTATTTCCTCCATTTGTGTTTTCTTTAATTTTTCCAGTTCTATCTTCAGGTCTTGATTTGTTTTGTTTACTTCCTTCACCTGTCTGATTGTATTTTCCTCTTTTTCTTTTAGTTCCTTCAACTCTGTTTCTTTTACTTGTTTCAGTGACTTAATTATTTCTTCTCTGAAGGCCGCAAACTGTTTGGCTGCATCTTCCCGTATTTCTTCATGGATGGCCATAATCTGCTTCTCTTTAATTTCCTCCATTTCTTTACGGATAGCCATGATCTGTTTGTTTTTATCTTTCTCTAATTCTTTACGTATTTTATTTGTTTCCTCTATTATCCTCTTCATTAGCATAGATGTTAGGTCATCTTCTTGATTTTCTATTATGCTGGGTTGTACCGGGCTGTTCGCCCCTGGATGGCTGGGTTCTGGAGATGCCATATTGCTCTGTGTTTTGTTGGTTGAGCTTTTTTGCTGACCTCTACCCATTGGGCTGTTTTAGGTGTTGGCTGTTAGTTTCTGTGCTTTCTGGAGTCCTGAGGTAGGGAGAATCCCCTTGGCTGGAAGATAATTTTTCTTGAAGGAGTCCTCCTCTGCTTTTTGGTTATGGTCACTGTATGGCCAGTGTTTCTCAAGAATTGCCACTGCTAGTCTGAGGGAGCTGAGTTTTCAATCACTCTGTGCTCCCTGTTTGGGCCCAGATCTGTGATGGCTGGGGGTACTCACCTGTTTGCGATCTTCAGGCTGCTAGACTTTCCCTAGGTGACCCCAGCAGCACGGTTTCTTCCTTCCCTGTGGTGCCTCTCTGGATAGGGGTTCCCAGTCCCTGTTGTACTGGGGCGCTCAGCTCTGTACTGCTGAGCTGAGCGCGCAGCTCTCCACGCGGCAGGAGCTTAGTTGTTATGGCGGAGGGTACCCGCTGTCCTAGAGACCTTCCAGGAAAAGATCTTGCCGTGATCAGACTGGCAACTTTGCTTCCCCGTGGGGTTTTCTTGCGACTGGGACTCCCACTCTTAGGCACCCTTGTGCCCACAGATCAGCCTGGGAAAGTGATTGGGACATGCACGCTTGTGGCTCCAGCCCGGAGACCCAAAGCTCGTGTTACCTGGGATTTCTTCCGGGTTCTGGCTGGGTAGCCGTGAGTGGACCTGACCTATTTGCATGCCGTGGGAGCCTCCCCTCATCTGGGAAACACGATCGATGTAGTTTTAGGGCCCAGAGTTCAGTCTCCTGGTTGCTGCATGGAAAGTGCTGTCCTGCTTCTCAGACACAGTGCTCTCCCGGCGCTGCCATCTTGGCTCCCCCAATTTTGAGTATTTTATTCCTTCATTTTCATTGAAATCGAATTTCATTGAAATTCTAGAAAGTCTTTAATGTCTTTCTTTATTTCTTCCTTATCCCAGCTGTCATTGAGTAGCAAGTTTTTCAGTTTCCATGTGCCTGTAGGCTTTTTGTTGTTTCCATTGTTGTTGAGGTCCAGCTTTAGTCCACGGTGGTCTAAATAGAATAAAGGGGATTATTTCAATCTTCTTGTATCTGTTGAGGCTTGCTTTGTGACCAACTATAACATCTATTTTGGAGAAGGTTCCATGAGGTACTGAAAAGAAGGTATACTCTTTTGAGTTTGGGTGAAAAGATCTGTAGACGTCTATTAGGTCCATTTGATTTAGGGAGTCTGTAAGTGCCTTTATTTCCCTATTTGGTTTCTGTCTAGTTGATCCGTCCCTTGGTGAGAGTGCGATGTTGAAGTCTCCCACTATGAAGGTATTGGAATCAATGTGTGATTTAAGCTTTAATAATGTTTCATTTACAAATATAGTTGCTATTGTATTTGGGGCATAAATGTTCAGAATTGTGATGTCCTTTGGAGGATTTTTCATTTGATGAGAATGAAATGCCCCTCCTTACCTTTTTTGCCTAATTTTGGTTGAAAGTCTATTTTATTACATATTAGGATAGCTAGTGCAGCTTGTTTCCTGGATCCATTTGCTTGAAAAATCTTTTTCCAGCCCTTTACTCTGATGTAGTGTTTATCTTTGTTGTATAGCTGTGTTTCTTGGATGCAGCAGAATGTTGGAACCTGTTTCTGCAACCATTCTGTTAGTCTGTGTCTTTTTATTGGAGAGTTGAGCCCATTGATGTTGATAGATACTAGTGAACAACGAATGTTACTTTCTTTTGATGTGGGGTTGGTGGTGTTGCTGTGTTTCATTGCTTGTATCCTTTGATTTTTTGTTGTGTAGTTATCCATGTCCTATGTTTCCTTGGATGTAGTTGTTTTCATTGGGTTGGAATTTCCCTTCTAGTATCCTCTGTAGGGCTGGGTTACTGTACAGATATTGTTCAAATTTGGTTTTGTCGTGGAATATTTTGAATTCTCCGTCTATGTTGACTGAATGTTTTGCTGGGTATAGTAGTCTGGGTTGGCATCTGTGGTCCCTTAAGATCTTCATGACTTCTGCCCAGGCCCTTCTGGCTTTCATAGTTACTGTTGAGAAATCTGGTGTGATTCTGATAGTTCTACCTTCCTATGTCACTTGGCCTTTTCCCCTTGCTGCTTTTAATTTTTTTTTGTTTTGTTTTGTTTTGTAGGTTCAGTGTTTTGACTATGATGTGACATGAAGAATTTCTTTTCTGGTCTAGTCTATTTGGTGTTCTGTAGGCCTCTTGTCTGTTTATGGACATCTCTTACTTTAAGTTGGGAAAATTTTCTTCTATGATTTTCTTAAAAATATTTTCTGGACCTTGGAGCCTGATGTCTTCTTTTTCATCGAATCCTTTTATTCTTAGATTTTGTCTTTTCATGGTATCCTTGATTTCTTGGATGTTTTGTGTTTGGAACTTTTCTGATTTTTTTTTGAGAGACATATCATTTTCTTCAAGTGCATCTTCAGCACCTGAGATTCTCTCTTCCATCTCTTGTATTCTATTGGAGATATTTACCTTTGTAGGTCCTGATCATTTCTCTATGTTCTCCGGCTCCAGGTTTTTCTCTGTTTGTGTATTCTTTGTTGATTCTAATTCTGTTTTCATGTCTTGCACCATTTCCTTCATGTGTTTGAATGTGGAGTCCTGCTTTTCAATGATGGCTTCTATTGTTTTGTTCATTTCCTCTCTATATGTCACTAAATGTGCCTCTACTTGTTTGGCTGTATTTGCCTGTATTTCTTTGAGAGCTTTGTTCATTTCTTCTTTCTTTGCTTCAATTTGTGTGGCCATTTCTCTGAGAGATTTGTTAATTTCTTCTTTATGAGCCTCTAATGGCTAGAAAAGCATAGTTTTAAAGTCATTTTCTTGTATATCTAGTGAATTGAAGTGTCCATTGATCTGGGTGTTGCTGCTGAAGCCATAATTTCCTGATTTTTTGTTGGTTGTGTTCTTATGTCAGACTCTGGCCATCTACTTATCTGTAACCCTCAAGTTTGTTCGTTGAGTCTGTACATCAGGCTAGGACCGTCTTTTTCTGGTTTCTGGACTGGTTTTCAGGAAGATGAGAGCGTTTCACTGGTTTGGGAGTGTGCATTGTGGTTTCAGCTTTACCTACGTGAGGAATATGACACTGCCACTATTCCCAGGTGCTTTTATCAGGCGCAGTGTTCGTGTGTGGATTCCCTGTTTATTGCAGTAGCCTCCAGGCCAGTTGTATGTAACTCTGTCTGGGATCCAGGAATTGTTTGCCTGGATATTACTGGTAGCCTTGCAAAGCAGAGGCTTCAGTGTTGGGATTGCTGTGCCAAGAATCCTTATGATGCCCACACTAGGGGTGTGGGTGGTAGGGATCTGTTGTCTGGTGCTTGTGTAGAGGGGCCCTGGATCTGGGGCTCTGCAAACATTCCCTTGAAGGCACACTCAGTCCCTTGCAGGACCTGTTGGAAAGCACAGCTCTCTACTATCTGATTTGATCCTGTTGAGGCAAATGTGGGTGTCGGCTAACAGACAGCTCAGTGGTGCTGTAGGAGCAGGTCTTGGTATCCACCTGCACTGTGTGCTGTGCTGGGCACAGCCCATTCTGGGCACCGTGCAGTGTGGTCTGTGGCGGACTCTGTAGGCCCCTTCTGTATCCTTCACTTCCACCAGGGAATGGTTTTGGTGGCTGATCCCAGGAAAGTGCTGGGATGGGGGTAGTGGGAGGAGTGGGGACTGAATATCCTCTTCCTGAGGCCAGGGTTCAGAGGCTCTTGTCTGTGGTGGAATCTGCAAGCCACCTCTCTGTCCTTTCCCTCCTCCAGGAAGGCTCATGGTGGCTGGTCCCCAGGGGGAGTACAGGAAAGGGTTGAGTTGAATGTTCTCACACCCAGATCCCTGGTCCAGGTATCTCTGCCAGAGCAGACCGCTGCCAGAGCTTAAGGTGGCTGGTCCGGGGGGAGTACCAGGTAGGGTTGAGTGTCCTCAGTCTCAGATCCAGAACCGGGTTTTCTCTGCAAGGAGCCGCCATGCTAGAACTTACTGCAGTTGGCAACAGGGGAGTGCCAGGAAGGGTTGAGTGGCCTCAACCCCAGGCCAGAGTTAGGGTTGCCTTGCCAGAGGCAGCTGGCTGCGCTGGACCCCAGGTGCTGTGGCCTGTGGCAGAATCCTTAGGTTGCCTCTCTCTCCTTCCTCTCTGCTATGATAAGCTTATGTTATCGGACTCAGGAGAGTGCCAGGAAGGGTTGGGTATTCTCAGTCCCAGATCCTGAGCCGGTTTTCTCTGCCAGGGGCAGCTGGTGCTAGAGCTTGGTGTTAGACCTTATTTTGGCTGGGCCCAGGAAAGTGTCAGGGAAGGGTTCAGTGACTTCAGTCCCAGATCCCGAGCCGGGGTTTGTTTGCTAGGAGCAGCTGGCTGAGCTGGGCTCAGTGTTCTGTGTCAGAACTCCCAGTGTGCTTCTCTATCCTCATGCTCCACCAGGGCAGGCTATGGCTGCAATCTCAGAGGAGTGCCCAAAAGTGTTCAGTATTCTCAGACCCAGATTCTGAGCCACGGTTTTCTTTGGTATGAGCTGCCACTGTCACTGGGGTTGGGGCTTGGGTGGTGTGGTCTGTTGCAGATTCTGATGGCCGCCTCCTCTGCCTCCTCCAAAGAGGGAATCTGGAGTTGGATATGGGCAAGTACCTAAGAATCCAGTCCCCAGGGGAGTCTGCCGGTGATCGAATTCTAGATGGACTCAGTTCATAGTTAGTCTCTTTCTCCCTGGAAGCCTTACTAACTCTGTTCAGGGTTCAGTAGCCCCTTCACTCACCAATTTCAGCGTGTCAGGTTCTTTGCCCCTCAGATAATGTACACGCTAGTCGCTGCCATCTTGGATCACTCTTCCTATTTGCATTTTTCTACATGTAGACATTCAGATAGACCAGGACCATTTGTTGAAGATGTTCTGTTTTTGTCCATTGCATGGTTTTGGCATCTTTGTCAAAGACCAGGTGTCCATAAGTGTGTGGATTTATTTCTGGGTCTTCTATATTTGGTTCCATTGATCCACCATTGTGTTTCTATGCCAGTACCATGCAGTTTTTATTACTGTTGCTCTATAGTAGAGCTTAAGATCAGGGATGGAGATACCTCCAGAAGACCTTTTATTGTTGAGGATTGTTTTAGAGATTCTGGGTTTCTTGTTATTCCATATGAAGTTGAGAATTTTCCTTTCCAGGTCTGTAAATGGAGCAAATGGGAATGCAGCCAATCCTGATGAGACCTGATAGGCTAGGGTTAGATGGAAGGGGAGGAAATCTTCCCCTATGAGGGGATTGGGGAAGTGGCATGGGAGAAGAAGAGGGAGGGACATGGCACCGGAAAAGGACAATGGAGCCCAGATACAAAGTGAACAAATTGTTATTAATAAAAAAATTTAAAAAAATTAAAAACAGGAAATCCCTTCCCTTCCAAAAAACCCATGAGAGAACTCCTACAGCTGAGAAACTGCTTCAGCAAAGTGCCTGGTTACAAAAGTAATTATTAAAAAATCAGTAGCCCTCCTGTACACAGACAACAAATGGGATGAGAAAGAAGTTACGGAAGCTACACCCTTCACAATAGCCACAAGTAATATCAAGTAGCTTGGTGTAATTCTTAGCAGTAAGTAAAAGAGCTGTATGGCAAGAACCTCAAGTCTCAGAAGAAAGATGATGGAAAGAACACATCAGATGATGGAAAGATGTCCCATGCCCATAGATAAGTAGGATTAACATAGTAAATATGGCCATCTTACCAAAGGCAAACTATGGATTCAATACCTACCCATTGAAATACCAATATAGACCATGAAAGAACAATTCTAAACTTCATATGGGAAAATCAAAGACCCCAAATAGCTTAAAAAATCTTATACAACGAAAGAACTTCTGGAGGTATCTCCGTCCTTTGCATCACTGTTGGGAGAAATCCTCACAGGGAATGAAGCAAAGGGGACAGACTTAGGCCACCCAGTATATCCCTGGAAAAGGTCCTGCAGACTGGCCCAACACAGAGACCTGCTGTGTACCAGATAGCCTGCTGTTACCAGGAGAGCGGTACCCACCTGCCACAGATTATTGCTTGGGTACTGGGGCACAGGGCCCCAACCTCAGACCTACAAAAGCCCCCAATCCCCGATATCAACCCCCAGATACTGCTCCAAGATGCAACCAGATATCCCTAACAAAACTGACCAAACCACTGGACAAACAGGTTACAGCAACAAATCACTAAATCTACAGCAAGAAACCCAGAAGCAGGGCAGCTGTCTTCAGAACTTCTCTGGGTGAGAGGAGAGCCCTCTCAACTGACAAGGACCACAGATACCACTGAGGTCTCTATGCCTGAGGTGAGCAGCAGCAACTCCTGAAAAACACCGGCCATCGAGTGACTATACCCAAAAAGCTGAAAAGACTTCCTTCAGGAAAAACCATATTACTCCAAGGGGATTCTCTCCACCACAGGATTCCAGGAACCACCAGAAACTAACTCCAAACACCTAAGATAGCCCAATGTGTAGAGGCCAGCATAAAAGCTCAACCAAGAAAAGACAGAACAATATGGCATCTCCAGAACCCAGTTTTCCAGGGGCAAGTAGCCCTGGATACGCCAGCAATATTGAAATTCAAGAAGACGACCTAAAATCTATGTTCATGAAGAGGATAACAGAGGAAACAAATAAAATGCATAAAGACCTAGAGGAAGATAAAAACAAAGAGATTATGGCCATCCGTAAAGAAATACAGGAAGTTGCAGCCAAACAGTTTGTGGCCTTTAGAGAGGAAATACTTAAATCACTGAAAGAAACAGAGGATTGTTCAAACAAACTGCTGAAGAAATGAAGGAAAATACAGTCAGACAGGTGAAGGAAATAAAAAAAAAAAAAAACGGCTGAAGATCTGAAGATAGAATTGGAAAAATTAAAGAAAATACAAATGGAGGAAATTGTGTTGAGAAAGAACTTAGGGAAGAAAACAGGGACTGCAGAGGTTAGCACAACCAATAGACTACAAGAGATTGAAGAAAGAATCTCAGGTGTGGAAGATAAAATGGAAGAAATAGATGTATCTTTCAAAGAAAATGTTAAATCTAAAAAATTCCTGACACAGACCGTCCAAGAAATTCAAGACAACATGAAAAGACAAAACCTAAGAGTAATAGGAATAGAGGAAAAGATTCCCTCCTCCAAGGCCCAGAAAATATTTTCAACAAAATCATTGAAGAAAATTTCTCCAACTTAAAGGAGAGGCCGATAAGAATACATGAGGCCTACAGAACACCTAGTAAATTAGAGCAGAAAAGAAAAACATCCCGCCTCATAATAATCAAAAAAGTAAGTATACAGAACAAAGAAAAAATACTAAAAGCTGCAAGGGAAAAAGGCCAAGTAACATATAATGGAAAATAAAAAATCCAAGGTGAAGGACACTGTGAAGCTCCATAAAACTATACTCTCACATATTTCTGTTGGCTCACTCACTTGTTTATTCATTTGTTTTAGATCATGATTCAAGTAGCTGAGACTGACATTGGACTTTCTGTGTAGTCAAGGATGGCCTTGAACTCTTGATCTTCCTGTCCCTTCTCCTTATATGCCAAGATTCCAGGCTTGTGTCAGTAACCTGGGTAGCAAATTAATTTCACATATATATTCGTTAATAATTCTGAAAACTGCTTCCCTGGCTAATTGTGGTAATCTACATAATGGAATATTACTCAGCAATAAAAAAAAAACATGGAATAATGAAATTTGCAGGTAAATTGTGGAATCTGGAAAAGATCATCCTGAGTGAGCTATCCCAGAAGCAGAAAGACACACATGGTATATACTCACCCATATAGACCTATAATAGAGGATAAACCTACTAAAATCTGTACACCTAAAGAAACTAACCAAGAGGGAGGACTCTTGCTAAAATACTCAATTCCTATCCAGAAGACAAAGAGGATGGACATCAGAAGAAGGAGAAAAGAGGGAACAAGTCAGGAGCCTGACACAGAGGACCTCTGAAAGGCTCTGCCCTGCAGACTATCAGTGCAGATACTGAGACTTATGGACAACCTTTGGGCAGAGTGCAGGGAATCTTAGGAACTAAGTGGAAAACAGTAAGATATGGAGAGGACAGGAACTCCACAACAACAGATCCAAAAATCTGCACACAGGGGTCTTTCCTGAGACTGATACTTCAACCCCGGACTATGCATGGAGATAACCTAAGACCCCTGCACAGATGTAGCCCATGGCAGTTCAGTATCCAAGTGGGTTCCATTGTAATAGGAACAGGGACTGTCTCTGATATGAACTGATTGGCCTGCTCTTTAATTACCTCCCCCTGAGGGGGTAGCAACATTACCAGGCCACAGAAGAAGACAATGCAGCCACTCCTGATGAGACCTAATTTACTAGGATCAGAAGGAAAAAGAAGAAGACGTCCCCTATCAGTGGACTTGGGGAGGGGAATGCATGAAGAGGGTAGAATAAGGGAGGGATTGGGACGGGAGGAGGGAGGGAACCACAGGGGGGATACAAAGTGAATAAAGTGTAATTAATAAAAAAATTAAAAAATAATTCTAAAAACTGCTTCTCTGCCTAAATAATAAATACACAGATGGCCTAGGTTGCACCTAAGCTCTCTGAAAACATATCTGTACACACAACTTCCTCATGCAAATACTGCCAGCAGCATTCTGCACTGTCACTGTCAAGTTTGAGGAATAACAATGCTCCAGCACAGGAATGCAGAGGCAGATGGAGTTGATATAGAATGCCTACCAAAAAAATGCATCTTACATGCACTAAGTGAAAGAGACAGGCTGCAAAGACTATGGATTCGTTTTATTTATGTAACATTATGAATGAGGCGCATTATTCAGTAGACAAAGGTTGAGTGATGTGAGAATCAGAGCAGGCATAGGTGGGAATATCAAAGTAGGTGCAGTTGAGAAATCTCAAGGAATTGGACTGTTGTATATTTGATGGGGATACGGGAGCAAAAGTACATATTTGTTAAAACACATGTAACTTTGTATTACAAGGGGTGATTTTTAAGATTTTGATATTCAGTGAAAGGAATGAACATGAGAATCTTTGAGGATTTTCCAATACGGCAGTGACAAAGTCGTACTATATCCGAGTGGCAAAAGATGAAAGAGTAACCTAGAGAGGAACCCCAAAACACTGACATTGGTGATTCACCCAGAGGGGAGGGGACGTACTGGGTACAGGGAATGCACGGTTACAGCCAAGACTGTCTACATGACATGAATGAAAACATGGTGATTTCCGCCTAGCATGGTGTGGGTCTGGAAATGCCTGTGCAGTGCTTCTAGCCTACTTGAGTGTGGGAAGCAGATCCCCTCCAACATCCAGACCCAGGATTACTCCTGCTCTCCTGCCTGGTTACTGAAGCCGGCAATTTACAGTATCTGCTTTGATACACTGCTAGGTAGACTCTTTCAGGGGCCCTCTGTGATAGGCTCCTGTCCTGTTACTTGTTTTCTCCTATATCCAATGTCCATCCCATTTGTCTTTCTAAGTGAGGATTGCTCGTCTTATCCTGGTTCCTCTTTCTTGTTTATCCTCTTTAGGTGTGTAGATTTCAGTATGTTTTTCCTATCTTATACGTCTATATAAGTAAGTATATACCATGTGTGTCTTTCTGCTTTTGGGATACCTCACTCAGGATGATCTTGTCTAGGTCCCACCATTTGCCTGCAAATTCCATGATTTCCTTGTTTTTGATTGCTGATTAGTATTCCATTGTGTAAAAGTACCACAATTTCTGTATCCATTCTTAGTTGAGGGACATTTGAGTTGTTTCCAGCTTCTGGCTATTACAAATAAAGTTGCTGCAAACATGGTTGAATGAATGTTTTGTTGTGTATTTGAGTATGTTTTTGATAAATGCCTAGGAGAGGCATAATTGGGTCTTGAGGTAGCACTATTCCCAATTGTCTGAGAAAGTGCCAGATTGATTTCTGAAGTGGTTGTACAAGTTTGCATTCTCACCAGCAGTGGAGGGTTCCTCTTTCTCCACAACCTCTCCAGCATGTGTTGTGTCTTGATTTTTTGATCTTAGCCATTCTGATGGTTGTCAGGTAAAATCTCAGGGTCGTTTTGATTTGCATCTCTCTGATGGCTAAGGATGTTGAGCATTTCCTTAAGTGTTTCTCTACCATTCTATATTCCTCTACTGTGAATTTTCTGTTTAGCTCTGTACCCCATTTTGTAATCAGATTGCTTGATTTGTTGCTTTTTAACTACTTTAGTTCTTTATATATTCTGGATATCAGCAGCCCTCTGTCAGATATAGGGTTGGCGAAGATCCTTTTCCAGTCTGTAGGCTGTCATTTGGTTCTGACAACAGTATCTTTTGCTTTACAGAAGCTTTTCAGTTTCATGAGGTCCTATTTATTGATTGTTGATCTTAGAGCCTGTGCTGTTGGTGTTCTGTTCAGGTAGTTGACACCTGTGCCAATGAATTCTAGGCTCTTCCCCACTTTTTCTTCTAACTGATTTTGTGTGTCTAATTTTATGTTGATGTCTTTGGTCCACTTGGAGTTTAGTTTTATGCAGGGTGATAAATATGGATCTATGTTCATTTTTCTGCATGCAGACATCCAGTTGGACCAGCACCATTCGTTGAAGATGCTGTTTTTTTCCAATGAATGGTTTTGGCTTCTTTGTCAAAACTCAAGTATCCATAGGTGTGTGGATTTATTTCTAGGTCTTCTATTCAGTTCCATTGATCCACTATTCTGTTTCTTTGCCAATACCATGCGGTTTTTATTACTATTGTTCTGTAGTACAACTTGAGATCAGGGATGAGATGCCTCCAGACAATCTCTTGTTTTACAGGATCGTTTTGGTATTATGGGTTTTTTTGTTTCTCCATATGATTGAGAATTTTTCTCTCAAGGTCTATAAAGAATTTTGTTGGTATTTTGATTAGAATTGCATTAAATCTGCAGATTGCTTTTGGGAGAATGGCCATTTTCACTATGTTAACCCTACTGAACCATGAGCATGGGAGATCTTTCCAACTTCGGATATCTTCTTCAATTTCTTTTTTCAGAGACTTGAAGTTTTTCTCAAACAGGTCTTTTACTTGCTTGGTTAGAATCATCCCAAGGTACTTTGTTATTAGTGGCTATTGTGAAGGGTGTTGTTTCCCTAATTTCTTTCTCAACCATTTTGTTTTTGGTATACAGGAGGGCTTCTGATTTTTTTTTTTTTTTGAGTTAATTTTGTATCCAGCCACTATGCTGAAGGTGTTTATCAGCAGAAGGAGTTCTCTGGTTGAATTTTTGCGGTCACTCATGTATACTGTCATATCATCTGCAAATAGTGAAACTTTGACCTCTTCCATTCGAACTTGTATTCCCTTGATCTTCTTTAGTTGTCTTATTGCTCTAGCTAGGACATCATGTACTAAATTGAAGAGATATGGAGAGAGTGGGCAGCCTTGCCTTGTCCCTGTTTTCAGTGGGATTGGTTTGAGTTTTTCTCCATTGAGTTTGATGTTGGCTATAGGCTTGCTGTATATTGCCTATACTATGTTTAGGTACATGCCTTGTATCCCTGATCTCTCCAAGACTTTAAACATGAATGGGTGTTAGATTTTGTCAAATGCCTGTTGAGCACCTAAAGAGATGATCATGTGGTTTTTCTCCTTCAGTTTGTTTATGTGGTGGATTACATTGATGGATTTCCGTATATTGAACCACCCCTGCATGCCTGGGATGAAGCCTACTTGGTCGTAGTGGATGATGTCTTTGATGTGTTCTTGGATTCTGTTTGCCAGTATTTTATTGAGTATATTTGCATCAATGTTCATAAGAGAGATAGGTCTGAAGTTCTCTTTTTTTGTTGGGTCTTTGTGAAGTTATGTTATCAAGGTGACTGGGGCTTCATAGAATGAGTTTGGTAGTGTTCCTTTTGTTTCTATTTTGTGTAATAGTTTGAGGAGTATTGGTGTTAGCACTTCTTTGAAGGTCTGGAAGAATTCTGCGCTGAAACCATCTGGTCCTGGGCTTTTTTTTGGAGGGGAGATTGTCGAGAACTGCTTCAATTTCCTTCAGGGATATAGGGCTATTCAGTCTTTCTACCTGATCTTGAGTTAATTTTGGTAGATGGAATCTACCAAGAAAATTGTCCATTTCATTTAGATTTTCAAATTTTGTGGCATATAGGCTTTTGTAGTGTGCCCTAATGATTGTTTGGATATCCTCAGTGTCTGTAGTTATGTCCTCCTTTTCATTTTCAATTTTACTGATTTGGGTAGATTCTCTCTGCTTTTTAGTTAGTTAGTTTGGCTAAGGGTTTGTCTATCTTGTTGATTTTCTGAAAGAACCAGGTTTTTGTTTCATTGATTCTTTGAATGCTTTTGTTTCTAATTGATTTATTTCATCCCTGAGTTTGATTATTTCCAGCCATTTGCTCCTCTTGGGTGTATCTGCTTCTCTTTTCCTAGGGTTTTCACTTGGGCCATTAAGTTGCTTGTATGTGATGTTACAAATTTTTTTCTTGAAGGCACTTAGTGCTATGAATTATCCTCTGAGCACTGCTTTCAATGTGTCCCATAAATTTGGGTATGTTATACCTTCATTTTCATTGAATTCCAGGAAGTCTTCAATTTCTTTTTTTTTTATTTCTTCCTTAACCCAGCTGTCATTGAGTAGTAAGGTGTTCAGTTTCCATGTGCCTGTAGGCTTTTTGTTGTTTCCATTGTTATTGAGGTCCAGCTTTAGTCCATGGTGGTCTAAATAGAATACAGGGGATTATTTCAATCTTCTTGTATCTGTTGAAGCTTGCTTTGTGACCAACTATAATATCTATTTTGAAGAAGGTTCCATGAGGTGCTAAAAAGAAGGTATACTCTTTTGAGTTTGGGTGAAAAGATCTGTAGATGTCTGTTAGGTCCATTTGATTTAGGGACTCTGTTAGTGCCTTAATTTCCCTATTTGGTTTCTGTCTAGTTGTTCTGTCCCTTGGTGAGAGTGGGGTGTTGATGTCTCCCACTATTAAGGTATTGGGATTAATGTGTGATTTAAGCTTTAATAATGTTTCATTTACAAACATAGGTACTCTTGTATTTGGGGCATAGATGTTCAGAATTGTTTTTTCCTTTTGGTGGATTTTTCCTTTGATGAGAATGAAGTGCCCCTTCTTATCTTTTTTTCTCAATTTTGGTTGAAAGTCTATTTTATTAGGTATTAGGATAGCGACTCCAGCTTGTTTTCTGGATCCATTTGCTTGAAAAACCTTTTTCCAGCCCTTTACTCTGAGGTAGTATTTATCTTTGTTGCAGAAATCTGTTTCTTGGATGCAGCAGAATGTTGGAACCTGTTTCTGCAACCATTCTGTTAGTCTTTGTCTTTTTATTGGAGAGTTGAGTCCATTGATGTTGATAGATAAGAGTGACCAATGAGTGTTATTTCCTTTTTTTTTGTGAAGTTGGTGGTGTTACTGTGATTCATTGCTTGTGGTTTTTTTTTTACTTTTTTTGTGAAAGTTATGTGTATCCTCTGTTTTCTTGGATGTAGTTGTTTTCATTGGATTGGAGTTTTCCTTGTAGTATCTTCTGTAGGGCTGAGCTGCTGTGTAGATATTATTTAAATTTAGTTTTGTCATGGAATATTCTGTTTTCTTTATCTATGTTGATTGAAAACTTTGCCGGTAGAGTAGTCTGGGGTTAGCATCTGTGGTCCCTTAAGGTCTGCATGACATCTGCCCAGGCCCTTCTGGCTTTTATACTTTCTGTATAGAAGTCTGGTGTGGATTCTGATAGGTCTACCTTCATATGTTACTTGTCCTTTTTCCCTTGCTGCCTTTAATATTTTTCTTTGTTCTATAGGTTTAGTGTTTTGACTACAATGTGAGGTGGAGAGTTTCCTTTCTTGTCTAGTCTATTTGGTGTTCTGTAGGCTTCTTGTGTGTTATGGACATTTCTTTCTTTAAGTTGGGAAAATTTTCATGTATGAATTTTTAAAAAAAAAACTATTTTCTGGACCTTGGAGCCTGGAACCTTCCTTTTCATCTATTCCTATTCTTCTTAGGTTTCGTCTTTTCAAGGCATCCTTGATTTTTTGGATGTTTTGTGTTTGAGAGTTTTCTGATTTTACTTTTTCTTTGAGATAAAGTATCAATTACAGCAAGTGTATCTTCAGCACCTGAGATTCTCTCTTCCATTTCTTGTATTCTATTGGTGATGCTTGCCTTTGTGGTTCCTGATTTTTCTCTAAGTTCTGCAGCTCCAGGGTTTTCTCTGTTTGTGTTTTCTTTATTGATTCTAATTCTGTTTTCATGCTTTGCACCATTTCCTTCATCTGTTTGAATGTGGATTCTTGTGTTTCTATGATGGCTTGTTTTCTTTATTGGTTTGTTTCCTCTCTATATACCACTAATTGTGCCTCTACTTGTGAGGCTACATTTGTCTGTATTTCTTTGAGAGCTTTGTTCGTTTCCTCTTTATTTGCCTCCACTTGTGTGGCTATTTCCCTGAGATTAGTTTGTTTGTTTGTTTGTTTGTATCCTCTTCATTTGCCTCCACTCGTGTGGCTATTTCTCTGAAAGATTTATTCCTTTCTTCTTTTTGTTCCTTTAATAACTGCATAAGCATAGCTTTAAAGTCATTTTCCTGTGCTTCCGCTGATATTAAAATATCCATTAATTTTTGGGGTTGCTGGTGGAGCCTTAATATCCTGATTTTGTTGGGTGTGTTCTTATGCCAATCTCTGGCCATCTGATTATCTGTAACCTTTACTGCTTGTTTTTGGAGTCTGTATTTTAGATTGGAACCGTCTTTCTCTGGTGTCTGAAATATTCTTCTGGAAGATGATAGATGTCCACTGGTTTGAGAGTGTGTGTTGATGCTTCAGCTGTTCCTAAGGGAAGAAAAGCTGCTGTCACAAAATCGCTATTGTGGGGGAGCAAGCATGTGCATGTATTTGGAAGTGTGTCTTGAAGGAGAGAGTGCTAGGGAGTGTAGGCGCTTGAGATGTGGGGAAGGGGAGCAAGCATAGGAAGGGATGTGGTTGCTAATGCTGGTAGCAGGTACAGATTGTAGGCACAATGCATCTGCCCGATTTCCTGAATACATCAGTGGTCTACAGTCTGTGGCAGGCCCTGCGGGCTGGACTCTGCGTTCTGTGGCATGCACTGTGGGCCTGGCATTGCACTCTGTGCTAGGAGTTGTGGGCACAGTGGACTGGACTCTGACCTCTGAGTTGGGCACTGTGGGCCTCCTCCGCTGCCTCTGCCTCCACCAAGGAGGGAGAAGGGAAGCCTGTCATGGGGAAATTCTGGGGGATTGAGTACTCTCTGTGTCAAATCTCAAGCAGAGAGTTCTGTGCTTGGAACAGCCGGCACTGTGCTCTTACAAGGAGCAGCGTGCGCTGGGGCCCACGTGCTCTTCCTCTGCTGCCTCCACTGCCTCTGCTGCTGTCTCCATGTCTAGGAATTGAGTCCCCAGGAGAAAACCACAGAGAAGCCTGTGGTTGACCTGCATCCTATTGCTCTCAGTTCACGGTTCGTCCCCTTTTTCCCCGGAAGCCTTGGTGTTGTTTTTGGTTCAGCTGTCTCTGCACTCACAAATTTCAGACTTTCAGATCCTCTATCCCTCAGATACAGTATGCAATGATCGCCACCATCTTGGATCTCCCTATTTCCTTGTTTTTAATTGCTGAGTAGTATTCCACTGTGTACATTGAAGGAGTCTGGTAATTGGAATTCTGTCTCCTGGCCTTTGCAGGTGCGGGTCTTATCTAAGTTCTATGTATCAGAGACTGTCCTTGGCAGTCTCTGCAAGCTGGGTGTTCTGAGCCTGAGAAGTAGGTAGCAAGCTCCCTGCAACCTTGGGAACAAAAGAGCAAACTATGTGTAACCTTGAGTGAATACTTGGATGCCTTGCCAGGTGGCACAGATATGTTGCTACTGCGACAAAAAATTTGCTTGTACCATTTCCTTTACAAGTGTTGTTTGCATGTTCAGTAAACTGAGACTTGATCAGGAATCTGTCTTGTCTCCATTCTTCACATCGCTGTCCCCCCATTTCCATTCTCTCTTTCAGGTGGATCCTGTTCGACTAGCCTGTAGCATGGGTCAGTATATGTACCACAATTTCTGTAACCATTCCTCAACTGAGGGACATCTGGGTTGTTTCCAGCTTCGGATTATTACAAATGAAGCTGCTACAAACATGGTTGTGCAGTGTCCTTGTTGTGTACTTGAGCATCATTTGGATCTATGCCTAGGAGTGGTATAGCTCAGTCTTGAGGTAGCACTATTCCTAATTGTCTGAGAAAGTGCCAGATTGATGTTCAAAGTGGTTGAACATCCCAACAGGAATGGAGGAGGGATCCCCAACACATCCTCCCAGCATGTATTGTCACATGAGTTTTTGATCTTAGCCATTCTGAATGATGAAAGGTGAAATCTCAGGGACATTTTGAGAAGGTAATCAAGAAGTAGGACTCTGGGTAAGATGGTCAATCCTCATGTAGAAAGGCAGAGAGGATGTACTTCACAGGAAGGAGAAAACAGGGAACAGGAAAGAGGCCTACTACGGAGCGACTCTGAAAGACTCTACCCTGCAGGGTATCAAAGCAGATGCTGAGAATAATAGCCAAACTTTGGGCAGAGTTCAGGGAATCCTATAAAAGAAGGGGAAAATAGTAAGACCTGGAGAGGACAGGAGCTCCATAAGCAGAGCAACAGAACCAAAAATCTGGGCCCAGGATCCTTTTCTGAGATTGTTACTCCAAACAAGCACCATTCATGGAGATAACCTAGAACCCCTGCACAGATGTAACCCATGGCAGTTCAGTGTCCAAGTGGGCTCCCTAGTAATGGGAATAGGGGCTGTCTCTGATATGTAATGATTTGCCTGCTCTTTGATCACCTCCCCCTCAGGCCACAGAGGAAGACAATGCACCCACTCCTAATGAGACATGATAGACTAGGATCAGAAGGAAGGGGATGAGGACCTCCCCTATTAGTGGACTTGGAGAGGGACATGTGTGGAGAAGAGGGAGGAAGGGTGGTTTGGGGAGGGAAATAGGGAGGGATCTACAGGTGGGATACAAACTGAATTAAAGTGTAATTAATAAAAATGAAAAAAATTAAATACGTAAAAAATTAAACCAAACAATACTATGGTGGTGAAAAAAAATTGGGCACAGAACTAAACAGAGAATTCTTAACAGAGGAATCTCTAATGGCAGAGAAGCAATTAAAGAAATGCTCAATTTCCTTAGTCATCAAATAAACGCAAATCAAAATGACTCTGAGATTCCATCTCACATCAGTCAGAATGGGTAAGATCAAAATCTCAAGTCACAGCACATGCTGGTGGGGGTGTGGAGAAAGGGGAACCCTCCTCTTGCTGGTGGGAGTGTAAACTTGTACAAACACTTTGGAAATCAATCTGGTGCTATCTCAGAAAAGTGGGAATAACTTTTCCTCAAGATCCAGCAACACCTCTCCTGGGTATATACACAAGAGGTGATCCACCATACATCAGGTCATTTGCTCAACTATGCTCATAGAAGCTCTATTTGTAATAGCCAGAATCTGGAAACAACCTAGATGTCCCTCAACCAAAGAATGGATAAAGAAACGGTGGCACATTTAAACAAAGGAATACTGTTCAGCTATTAAAAACAAAGAAATCATGAAATTTTCAGGCAAATGGATGGAACTAGAAAAGATCATCCTGAATGAGGAAACCCAGATCCAGAAAGAT
Organism: Meriones unguiculatus; assembly: GCF_030254825.1. NCBI lineage: Eukaryota > Metazoa > Chordata > Mammalia > Rodentia > Muridae > Meriones > Meriones unguiculatus. The sequence goes on from NC_083353.1 coordinate 83,070,177, forward strand.
GTACACAGTATGTACCTACTTTTAAGTAGATTTTAGCCATATAGTACAGGATAAGTAGACTGCTAGGCACAGACCCAAAGAAGATAAGCAATAAGAACTCCCAGGGGAAGATACATAAATTTCACTCAGAAAGGGAGGTAGAATAGACAGAGGTAGTGGTTGAAGGGAGGGAACAAAGTAGAAGAGGGAATGCGGAGAGTTAAGTGGGTGGGGATAACACCAGGAGAGAAAAAGTCAGAGAGGACAGAAGGCCAGTAGAGAAAAGAGAACCATTCTTCAACCATGCCCCAGGGGGCATCTGGGTTGTATCCAGCTTCTGGCTATTACAAATAAAGCTGCTACAAACATGGTTGAGCAAATGTCCTTCTTGCAAACTTGAGAAGCTTTTGGATATATGCTTCAGAGTGGTATAGCTTTACCTTGAGGAAGCGTTATTCCTAATTGTCATAGAAAGCACCAGATTGATTTCCAAAGTGGTTTTACAAGTTTATATTCCTACCAGCAGTGGAGTAGAGTTCCCCTTTCCCCACATCCTCTCTAGCATGTGTTGTCACTTGAGTTTTTTGATCTTAGCCATTCTGATGGGTATAAGGTGAAATCTCAGGGTCATTTTGATTTTCATTTCCCTAATGACTAAGGATGGTGAGCATTTCTTTAAGTGTTACTCTGCCATTCAATGTTGCTCTATTGAGAATTCTCGGTTTAACTCTGTAACCCTCAGTTGAGGAATGGATACAGAAATTGCGGTACATCTAAACAATGGACTATGACTCAGCAATAAAAACAAGGAAATCACAAAATTCGTGGGAACTGGAAAAGATCATGCTAAGTGACATATCCCAGAAGCAGAAAGACACACAGGGTATATACTGCCTCATAAGTGGTATTAGATATATAATGTAGGGTAAACATACTAAAATCTGTACACCTAAAGAAACGAATTTTTGAAGGAGGACTCTGGCTAAGTTGCTTAATCCCCATTCAGAAAGGCAAAGAGGATGGACATCAGAAGTGGGAGAAAACAGGGAACAGGACAGGAGCCTATCACAGAGGACCTCTGAAAGACTCTACCCTGCAGGGTATCAGAGCAGATGCTGAGACTTATAGCCAAACTTTGGTCAGAGTGCACGGAATCTTATGAAAGAAGGAGGATAGTAAGAACTAGAGAGGATAGGAGCTCCAAGGAGAGCAATAGAATCAAAATATCTGGGCCCAGGGATCTTTTCTGAGATTGATACTCCAACCAAGGATCTTTCATGGAGATAACCTAGAACCCCTGCACAGATGTAGCCCATGTCAGTTCAGTGATCAAGTGGGTTCCATAGTAATGGGAACAGGGATTGTCTCTGACATGAACTGATTGGTCTGCTGTTTGATCACCTCCCCCTGAGGGGAAAGCAGTTCTATCAGGCCACAGAGGAAGACAATGCATCTGCTCCTGATGAGACCTAATAGACTAGGATGAGAAGGAAAGAGAGGAGGACGTCCCCTATCAGTGGACTTGGGGAGGGACATGGGTGGAGAAGGGAAAGGAGAGTATGGTTGGGAGGGGAGGAGGCAGGGAGCTACAGTTGGGATACAAAATGAACTAGCTGTAATTAATAAAAATAAAAATAATTCCATACTTACAAAAAGAAGAAAAGAAAAGAGAACCTGAGGATCAGGGTCTCTCTGTGACAAGATGGAGACCTAAGTCAATTAGGGCTCCTTGGAGAATATGAGGGGGATTCAAGCAGAGAATCCTAGTAGCAGAGACCCTAGAGAATGAAAACTAACTAAACTAGTCTTCTAATAAAGGACAGGAAACACAACCTCCCCCATGAAAGCAACAACCCAACATTTACCTTTCAGATGCGCAGGGATAAATGTAGAGCAGCTAGAACAGACTGAGAAAACACCTAACCGACATCTGGCCAACCACTCTAATGGCGAGTGCCACCCCTGACCCTGTGAAGGATACTCTGCAAATTTGCACACAGGACCCTGACAGAGGGGTCTTCTGAGACCTCAAAAGAGATGCTGAGACTCACAGCCAAACATTGGTCTATGTGCAGGGAGGCTTGGGGACTAGTGGGAGGAAAGAGAAAAGGAGCAGGAAGTAACAGGAGCTCCACAAGAAAAACAACAGGGACAACTCACCAGGGCCCAGAGGGATTTGCTGAGACTGAAGCATCCACCAAGGACCATGCATGAACAGGACCTAGGCCCTTACAAAGATGTAGCAGATGGGCAGCTTAGGCTTCAAGTGGGTCCTCTAGTAAGGGAAATGGGGACTTCATTGGACAAGGGCTCACTTGCTAGCTTTTTAGATCACTTTCCCCTGGCATGACTGCCTTGTCAGGACACAGGGGAAGAGGACACATTCAGTCCAGATGCAACTAGATGATCTCATGTGCATGCATGTGGTGTGTGTGTGTGTGTATGTGTGTGTGTGTGTTTGTGTGTGTATGTGTATGTGTATGTGTTAGTGGTATTAGATGCACATTGAATGTGGGCTGTGATTTACTCGAAGGTGCACCCGCTCCTTCCTCTGCATGTAGCTGAAAGGCCTTTAGCTCTCTTTCCACCTGGTAAACTTGTAACTCACCTGTCAAGGCCCACCCATAGCTCCACTCACCTGAAAAACCTGCCTTGACCCACCTGGCTTCTGACCATGACTCTTGGCTTCTTCTTCATCATCCCTTTGTCAAATATTCATCAAGCAGCAAAGGGTGCTGGATGCTGCAGCAGTTAGAGATACAGAGGGCCAGATAGTCTCTGCTGATCTTCTGACTGAGTCAGATATGTATCCCTGCACAGGCACAGGCCTATATCTGACTATAGCATATTTAACTGTGTTCCTTTCTTGGGCTTCCACTGCTGCTGGGGTGGTCTTGGCAGACCCCTTCCCATCCTAAAAGGTGTCAGCACTCACACTATCTGCATCTCCATTATAGTCTAATCTCCTCATGCCAAAGGTCCTTCAACTCTGATTACACAACTGCACAGGGCTTATGTGAAACAGGACCACGGCTTGCTGAAGAGATCACATATTTTGGAGTCACTAAGCCTGGGGTTTGGTCCCAACTCTGCTGTTTCTTAAACTCTTTATCCAAGAGAGTTTTTCATGTGTGTGTTTGTTTAGTGTGCTCTGCAGCTAGTAACTTTCAGGTCACTTATTCACTAGGGGGCTGAGATTTCTGAGGGTGAAATGGAATCTAATCTATCCCAAGATCCAGAGCCACAGGAGATCAAATTTCTGGAACTGGCTGCAGAAGTTCTTTGTTGTAGATCCCTCTTAGCCTAGAGTCCCTCTCTCCATTACAGCCTGTACTTGGGTCCTTAAAAGGGACATCTCCCATGATCCAGTATTACATCTTCAGGCAAGACAAGCTTCCCTGGCCAGAGTACACTTGGATCCAAGCTTTGTCGCCACCTGCTGGAGTCAGAAGAAATGGCCACCCATGACCCAGGAATTAGGCAGACAGCAAGAGTATAGGAAGCCCAACCTCCTCCTCTAGCCTCTGTAGGCTCATACAGCTGCACACCCTAATATACACGCATGCACACACAACCCCTAAACACACACACACACACACATACACACACACACACACACACACACACACACACACACACACACACACACATACACACGGAAATGCAGAGAAATAAAGAAAAACATGACAGGCTCCAGAAAACCTTTTATTAGGGGATTAAGTGGTGCTTAGGGGCTGTGCTAGGCAGACTATTGGTAAGGAATGAAGGAAGTAGGATGGTGCTCAGAGAGAAAGCACAGCAGATATGGCAGAGTGGCTTGTGGAGAACCTCAAGCAGCAGCAAAGGCCTCTAACAAAAAGTTGTCCTGGCACAGGGTGATGAAAGCACTCACAACCCACACTGAAGACCCCCACACTTGTCCCCTTCACAGAGGCTGCTATGCTGCACTGACTTGTCCTGCATGCTGGCCTGTTCCCTGACCACCAAAGACATGGATGTGACTCCCAGGTGATCCTCTCCAGACCCTGAGAAAACCCAGCCCATGGGGAGGAACAGTCAGAAATAAGCAGTCTGAAGGAAATGGCAGAAGTCACCCTCGGGTGCATTGTGACGGGATGAGGGCTTCCTCCTGCAGAGGACACGCAAAGGTTCTGAGTAGGACTGTGGCCTTGTCCAATAGGGGACTGTCTAGGTGAGGTGAGTCTCCAGTGTGTTGCTATCCAGCACTCCACTGCATTGTGACCACCTCCATATGGACAGCCCCATTGTGTATCTGGTAGGAGGGCACTGGGTCTCTCTCATGAAAGCTTCTGGCTCTCCTGCCTTGGAGTTATTGCCTCCGTGTCCTGACTCCCAGGGTGGGATCAGGTAGGACAAGTCACTGAGGACTGAAGACCCCATTCCCACAACTGGAGAAGAGCAGAAACTCAGAATTCTATGACAGTCAGCTGCTGGCCACTGTGACCCATTACCCCCAGGCCGTTAACTTACAGGAGGGAGGCTTGATTTGATGTCAGACAATGGTTGCTTAACCATGTTGCAAGGCAGCTCATAATGGCAGAGGCAGGTGGGGAAAATCATGCTCCCATCCTGACATGCAGGAAGCAAGAGAGGGATTTGCAGGAGGTCATGTTCTCTTCTTCAAGGCCTTGCCCACAATAACACCATGCTTCCACTTATATCCAGAAGGTCCATTTACCTCCCTGCAGCACCACAAGCTGGGGACCAAGCTTTTACATGGGCTTTGGTGACAGCTAAACTCCAAACTAGGATCTTCCATCTGGCTCAGGGTGGAAATGGATCCTACTTCTGTTCTGTGAAACCATGAAAGTGCTGTCAGGGTCTTCATCTCTCCAACTCAGAAACAGGGCCTGGCATGGTAGTCCTGCCTCTGGTTCTCCCAAAGTGCTGTGTTTTGGAAAAGGAATGCTCAAGTCTTCAAGAGCGAGACTCTAAAGTGTTCTTGTCCAGAGCTTTAGAGAGGGTAACAATAACAGGGAAGTCCCCTGCTACATAATGATGGAGTCAGGAACAGACCTGCACCCTGTCAAAGACCCAACTACTCACCTGTCAGATGGGGAAGGCAGTGCTTACCTTTCAGGGTGTTGTGGGATTAAGGAAACAGTAGGTAGAGGGTGCTTTGTTGCACAGTGAGTGCTCTCTAAGTAAGCCAGATGAGGTCTCCCTTTGTGTATTCTCACTAGAGGACGCCCTGCAGGATGTCATGTTCGTGGCCCATGGAGACGTTCAAGTGATGTCTCCAAAGTGAATGAATGCTGTTGTCATTGTAGACAAAGCTCTGGTGAAAAAGTATTGCCTACTGTGATGATAGAGTTGCTCTCTGGCTTTTGACTGAGCACAAAACCTGCATTTCATATTGTTATTTATATGTAAGGTTCATATCTGTGATGATTCTGTGCAAGACACAATGTTTGGGTTACCATTCTTCCCCTGCTTTTATGAGCTTTCCTAGTAAGAAACATCTCTGAGGCTGCGATAGAAGCCATACACCTATCCAGCCCTCTCCTGAGCCCTATCCAGGATGCTCTGGCCCCCTTGGGTAGCTTATGTGCAGCTCTTCTTTTCTCTAGGTATAAATGCCCAAGTCCAGGACCCAGCATTCTCTCTAGATCCAGCCAAACTACTCAAAATATGAAGGCAGCTGTGGTACTTCTCATCTATGAGGCAGAGCTGTGCACCCTAGAGGTTTAAACAGGGAGCTCTGAGAGGGAAAAGCAAAGTCTGGATTGGGACAGTGCCTTCAAATAAACCAGGACCAGGATGACATTTCGGTGGGAAGCATGACAGAGCTGGGCATCAAGTCCATGGTCCAGCTACAGTGTGTTGGGCGGGGGTGTGGGAGAAGCATGAGGGGCTTGGTTTTCATTTTCTTCTGAACAAAGAAAGTAAGTGCTAAGATCCATCAGGACATGCAACTCAAGAAGAAAGAGGACTGACTGTCTCTTAGGTTCCATTGTCTTGAGATTTTGTGACATGTATGCATTTGGGTAACAAACCTTGTGTAAAGTTACTAACTGTTTCAATCCACTCTATTGTGTTTATCTTGTTGTAGACTCTGAGTGAGAATAGGCTCCAGACTTTTAGTTTTAAAACCAGAACACTCACTATGATCTTTGACGGCTATTTTTCTTTTCCTTCCTCCCTTACACCTGCCTTTTCTGCCTTCCTCCTACCTTCACCCTCCTTTTCTGCTCACCCTCTCTTCCTTCTTTATTTATGTCTACAAACATATCTAAAATAATGTTTCTATACTGATTTGGCATGTGAGGCAGTAGGTTTTGTAATATTTTCCTTTCCCTCCACAATTTGGCAGTATATCTTAAAAATCTGTTGTTTTACTTTTCTCATTTTAATAGTTTTTCTCATATTTTATTGGTTCTTTAAGAATTTCATACAATTTTTTAATGTTTTTTTAAGTTATATTTTTTTATTTTTTAATGTTAGTTACAGTTTATTAACTTTGTATTCCTACTGTATCCTGCTTCCTCTTTCCCTCCCAATCCTACCCTCCCACTCTCATCTCCTCCCTGCCCCTTTCCAAGTCCACTGATAAGGGAGAACCTCCTCCCCTTACATCAGATACTGGTTTATCAGGTGTCTTCAGGACTGGCCAAAAGTCCTCCTCTGTGGCCTAGCAAGGCTGCTTCTCCCTGGGGCAGGGGGGCAGGGATGTCAAAGAGCCTGCCATCGAGTTCATTCATTTCAGATACAGTCCCTGTTCCCCTTATTAGGGTACCCACTTGGATACTGAGCTACCAAGGGCTATATCTGAGCAGGGGCTCTAGGTTGCATCCATACATGGTCCTTGTTTGGAGAAACATTCTCATAAAAGACCCCTGTGCCAGATATATTTGGTCCTTGTGGAACTCTTGACCTCGATGGATAGCCATTCCATAGAGCTTGATTGCCCCATCAGGCGCCACACCTTAAAAAAAACAAAACAAAACAAAACAAAACAAAAAAACGAAAAACAAAACCTGATTCTGACTTTCCTAGCAGCTACCAGTAATCAATATCTCCTTAATCAGAGGTGGGAAGGCATGCCACCTTCTTAACAAGGCTGGGATTTTATCTCACAGGTGTTGTGCACGCTGTCACAACTGCTGTGGGTTTATCTACGAAATTGCCCAGCCGTGCCCAGAAAACTTGTATTCATCTGCTGCTTCTGGTCCCTGCAGTCTTTCTGCACCCACTTTTACCATGATCCCTAAAATTTAGCTGGACGGAGGAGGGGGAGAGACTAGATGTCCCAATTAGGGGTGAGCATTCACCACTCTCTATACCTTTACCAGTTGTGTGTCTCTGTGTTACCCTCTTTCTACTGACAAAAGGAATGATGAGAGTAGAGAGATGTGCTAACCCACGAGCAGTGTGAGAAGTCTTTAAGAATCTGTTTAATACTATGCCATTTTAGAAACGTAAGAGTAGGATCTCCCCTAAAGCCTCTTATTTATGTGGCCACAGGATCTTGTTCCTGATAATGGTGCCAGCTATTGTTTTGAACTTGTGGAGTGGGTCTTAGAGCTAATCAAAAAGTGATTGTTAGTCCCATGACTCTGATGCCTCCACTGCCCCAGCAGACATGTGTTGTCAGCCCTGTCATTGCTGTAGTTCACAGGCTCCACTGCTCAGCAAGTCTTCTGTCGTGTTGCACAGGAAGTCATTGTATGGAAGTCATCTGTCCATCCATTCCTTTGTTGGGGTATGACACAGTTTACAGTGACTGTGAAAAATGCTGTAAAGCACAAGACTAAAGGCCTGTGAGGACATATGTTATCATGTGATTCATGTAAAACCAGGGTTGTGATTGCTGGTTGAGATGGTGAGTGTGTGATAGAGTAAGATCTGCCACACCTTTCTCAGAAGGTTCTGGGTTTGTCCTTCCCTCTGACACTCAGTGAATGTTACAATTCTGATGACTGACAAGCATCTCGCTGTGGCTCTAATGTTATTCACCTTGTTCTACAGATTCTTTTCATGTGCCTATTTGCTTCTTCTTTATCTTATTTTTTGAGGAGTTTGTTTATGTTTTCCTCTCTCTTTTGAGACATAGTAGTTGAATACTGGATTAGATTTTATTGTATCCAAGACTAACCTTGAATTTGTGACCCTTGTACTTCAGGCCCCTAAATGCTAGGACCATAGATATATACCCATATCTCTCTTCTCAAAATTTCTACATGTATCAGTTATATCATTTCTTTTATTTCCTCCTGTATGCTTGACCTGTCAATAGCTACGAACGTTCCTTTATGTCACACTGAGTATATAAATTTTCATTTTGTTAACAGCTGGCTCAAAGTCTAGAAATTCTACAGAGCTTAATAGTTTCCAGGTTGACTATTTCCATCACTGTACATTTTTGTTTAATTTTATTGTTTGTTTGTCTGTCAAGATGAGCTCTCACTCTGTTCCTTGGGTGTCCTAGAACTCACTATAATAGACCAGGCTGGACTTGAACTCAAAAAGATGAGGCTGTCTGTGCCTAACAAGTGTTGGGATTAAAAGTATGCGCCAGTATACTCAGTTCATAACTCAGCTTTTAATTTATTTTTTAAAAAAATCCCAAATTAAAAATAATAAAATCAAAGTATGATTATAGTTGTCATTAGATCTGGAAAATGAAGTGCTATTAAATCTGTCCCATATTATTGAGTTGATCTTCTGAAATAATGTATGGTGCCTATTTCTATCATGTTCATAAGATACACCTGTGACAGAAATTTATACTGCATTTGGTTTTATAAGTAAACACATATGACAAGTGTGTTGCTTCCATAGCATTGAGTGCTGTCACAGCTGGATGCCTCTTATGTCTGACCTATTCTGAGTTTTAGAGGTTAATTCCATAAGAAACCTGATCCGAAAATCACATCACTGGTGATAAAGGGGAGGCTGAGAGCTTTTTCAGTTAAAGGCTGTTGCTTTGAGACAGGTTATTGTATATCCCAGGTTAGCCTTACCTCACTGTAGATTAGAGGCCTGAAAACCTCTCAAAGGCTGCACACAGACCGTGGTCCCTCCTGGATCCAGGAAGAACTTCTCTGCTTGGTCTGAGGAGCTGAGACTAAGACAAAGACCATGAAAACATGCTCAGTGTTTGGAGGAAATCTGTTATGTTCTAAAACTTGAAAAATTGTATTTTGACACTTTAGGAGTCCTTTGTTTAATTTTACTTCACTGCTGGATTAAAGCAACTGAACACATTTTTTAGATACTTTTATATATTGATTTTTCTATTTATTACAATTTATTCACTTTGTATCCCAACTGTAGTACCTTCCTCCAGCCTCTCCCAATACTGCCCTCCCTCCCTCTTCTCCTCCCATGCCATTCTTCCAGTCTACTGATAGGGGAGGTCTTCCGCCCCTTTCATCTGATCCTTGCTTATCGGGTCTCATCAGGCCTGGCTGCATTGTCTTCCTCTGTGGCCTGGCAAGGCTGCTCCCTCACTCTCCTGAGAGTGGTGATGAAAGAGCCAGCCACTGAGTTCATGTCAGAGAAAGCCCCTGTTCCCCTTACTAGGACACCCACTTAGAGACTAACCTGGCATAGGCCACATCTGTGTAGGGGTACTAGGGTACCTCCAAGAATGGTCCTTCATTGGAGTATCAGTCTCAGAAAAGACCCCTGGGTCCTGATTACTTGGTTCTGTTGCTCCCCTTGTGGAGCTCCTGTCCCCTCCAGGTCTTCCATACCCCCCTTCTTTCATAAGATTCCCTGCAATCTGTGCAAAGTTTGGCTAGGAGTCTCAGCATCTGCTTCAATACTCTGCTGGGTAGAGTCTCTCAGAGGCCTTCTTTGGTAGGCTTCTATCCTGTTCCCTGTTTTCTCCCTCTTCTGATGTCCATCCCATTTTTCTTTCTGAATGAGGTTTGAGCATCTCACCCAGGGCCTTCTTTATAGATTAGCTTCTTTTGGGATACAGATTTTAGTATGTTTATCCTATATTGTATGTCTAATATCCATTTAGGGTGTGTATATACCATGTGTGTCTTTATGCTTCTGGGATACCTCACTCAGGATGATTTTATCTACTCCCCACAATTTGCCTGCAAATTTCATGATATCCTTTATTTTTAAATTGCTGAGTTGTATTCCATTATGTAAATGAGCCACAATTTCTTTCCATTCCTCAGTTGAGAGACTAATGGGTTGTTTTCAAATTCTGGCTATTACTAACAAAGCTGCTCTGAATATAAAAAATGGGGTACAGCCTAAACGGAATTCTCAACAGAGGAATATCAAGTTGCAGAGAAACACTTAAAGCCATGCTCGACATCCTTAGTCATCAGGGAAATGCCAATCAAAACGACCCTGTGATTCCATCTTACACCCATCAGAATGGCTAAGATCAAAAACTCAAGTGACAACACATACTGGAGAGGATGTGGAGAAAGGGGAACCCTCCTTCCATGCTGGTTTTCCACCAACCAATTTGGAAATATATCTGGTGCTTTCTGAGACAATTAAGAATAGTGTTACACCAAGATCCAGCTATATTCAAAACAGGCATATGTCCAAAAAATAACTCAAGTATTCAACAAGGACATTTGCTCAACCGAGCACACTTTGAATATGATAGAGCACACACAACACAGGCATTTCCCATCTTCAGCATACCTCTTGGTGTCGTTTACATTTTTGCCATCCGCCCCCAACCAGCAAGACACCCATGGCCTTCCCTCCTGAGCTGAGGATGACACTCTGATTTTGTTTCCACTCTCAAAGTTTTCAAACTCTTTCTGCTCCAAGTAGTCCACACAGAATTCGTTCTGCCTAGACTCTCATGACAGTCAACATGGTGGCTTCATGCCCATCTGTGTGGGACCATGTGCACAAGCTCCTTCTCTTTTAAAGCCGAGTAACAATCCAGTGTAGAGAGGCTGAAGTCTGTTTATCGGTCATCAGGACTGCTTTTTATACATAGACTCCTCTCTCTCTCTCTCTCTCTCTCTCTCTCTCTCTCTCTCTCTCTTTCTCTCTCTCTCTGTGTTTGTGTGTGTTTGTCTGTCTGTCTCTTTCTCTGTGTATTTGTGTGTTTTCTGGTTATATGGTAAATATAATAATAATTGCTTACATACCTAATTTGGCAAAACAGAGAGAACTGAGGAAATTGAATGATTGAGGAATATCACAAGTTGTCCGATATTTTTAAGTATTATGGGTAATCCAGGGAATGACAAGTGAGATCCACTATCCATGTCTCTTTTCAAAACACACAGGAGTGAATAAAACACTTAGGAACCTGCCATGTGGCTCTTCTTTTATTTCTGGCTTCCACATATATTATAATATATAGGTTTAACAGCAACAGAAAGAATAACTCTCTTTTTTCTCTTTTTTCTTTAACTTGAAGCTGACATAATCACAGTACATGGATCTGATGCCAGTGCACCAGTTCATCTTAAAAGAACTTATCCATCCTTAAAAAAATCATATGTTCAATGTCCTCCCATAACATTTCAAAATGTGAATTACATGTTTTTCAGTGCTGAGGATCAAAAAAGGACTGACTGAGGCATAGCTATGACCTACAAGAAACACAATAAAATGAAATATGGGATCATTACTTGGATATAAGAAGTAGGAGAGAATGCTGTTCAAGGTGTACATCACCACAAAGAAGCTCATGAGGCACAGAATGGTCTGTGTTGCTCTGTGTTCTGGGGATGATTTAAGGGATCGGTTGGTGCTGTGGAGAAACTGGGACTGTTTCTTATGTCTGTATAGGAAAGTCACCATGTACGCACTGGAGATGGCCATGAGACCTACAAAGATGACATCTCTGAGAACTAATAGTGTATGAAATGTTTGCCAGACAGAGTAACGCATGGGTGTAAGACAGCAAGACTGAGTGATATATGTAAAACCAGGTGAGGTCAGATTAGGTGTTGCAGCTATGTATTTTATAAGGGGACTGCTAATGGTTGAATAAAAAATACTCAGGAAAAGAAGGCAACCTAGCATGTGGTATGGAGATTTATGTTTGAACTTTGCTAGACAGGAATTTCTTGGGCTGAGCGTGATGGCCTGGAGGATGCTGAGCAGGCTAGTGGCACAAAGAGAGAGGCTCCTAAAAGTCCTGTACAAGAGCATAACAGATTTGCATGTGGAGTCACTCCATCTCTTCCCTGGAATAAAAATGTCTGAAGCTATTAAACTCATGACTAGCAGCATCAGTATGTGGATTAGGGCCAAGAGACTGATGGGCAGATCAGTGAGTCTGAGTCTCTGTCCACGAATGAACTTGAGGACCTGGAAGAGAAGAAGGATGATGTTGCCTGAAAGCCCAATTCCAGCTTCAAAATACAGAGTGTTTCTTATCTTAGTTTTATAAGACACTTCATTGATTTTGATCATTTTCAGGCTTAAAGACACAGGTAGGAACTATGGAGGGGAAACAGCCAGTGGATTCCTTATTCCAAATCTCGCCTTGCTCATCAGCGGCAGGCAATGGCAGCTCCGCTCCTCTCAGGAATTTGTGTTGATGTTTCACAGCTCAGTGTTGTTCCATCTAATATTGCCTCCACCTCAATAGGTCAGAAGCCATGTTCAATTTCTCCATTGTTGCACACTTCCGTGCCCCATCCGTACATAAGCTTTCTCCGTACTGAAAATTGTCATGTGCAGTGGAAGTAATCTTTCCTACTGTTTCCTATTTGAGGTCTCCTGAGGCAAAAGCAATGTCTTACTTGTCTTTCATCTGCATCATTATGATTGACAGACACATAGCTGCTCTGCAGTTTTTGGTGAAGTTCAATGAGGATTGCAAAGAAAGTAGAAATGAGACCCTCAGTTGAAGCAGTGCCCTTGTCTTAAACAGACCAAGAGCAATTTTATTTCAGTCTCATTGTTCTGCTCATTTACTGCAGACCTTGTGCTCTTCATGTGGTTCTGCAGGGAGGATTAGGAGTGGACACTATGATTCCAGACTATTTCAGATCCTACCCATTCCTGCCATTTTCTGTGTGTGACCCTGACCAGTCTAGTGTTGAGCTGCAGCTCTATAACATAAGACAGTTGTGTGCCTGTGTCAGGGAGATGTGTAAGAAGATGAAGCCTACATACCAAGCATGGAGGTGTTCCCTGCACGGGGTGAACTCTGTGGAAGTGTAGGCTGCTGGCTTTATTCTCATGAGGTCCCCTCACGTTTGTGAGTTAGGATAGTTAATGCAGTTATGAAAACAACTCTTTTGACTTTCCTGGCCTGAAACAGAGAAGATTAAATATGAAAGCAGTAGACTATCTGAACAATCCCTTTGCAGAGCATTCTGGTAGCATTTTAGGCCCTCTCTGTGAATCTCACCTTGTAACTGTGTCTGAGCTGTGTTCTGACATCACAGCAAGACAAAAGCCTCTGTGAGAAGAGTCCAGTTATCAGAGGCTTCCAGGAACATGGTCCAGTATTTTTTCTTCTTCAGCATGTGAAAATAAATATATAAATAGAAATAGAATTATAATTACAGTAATTCCAGGGTCATTCCCATTGTAAGGTATTAATAAAAGAAGAATTATCCAGCTCATCCCGAAAGATGGGTTGCACAGGCATCTGGTATTTCATACCTCCTTGAAGAAGCAGTGATATTCTCAGACTCATGTGGCCCTAGCCTCAGACATACACCAGATGATTTGGGGAAGCGTCTTCTGGAAGATTCTTTCTCATGCAATATAGGCACTTAATTTAAATCAAGTAACATACTCCTGAATTATGTAATAATACAAAAATTCCAGTCATGTAGTAAAATATAAATATCACCTGAAATTCAAGAGTATATGTTGATATTATCCTGTTTAGACCATGGAACGTGTTAGACATGAAGGGAAAACAGAAGAGTTCAAGCTCCAGTACATGTAGCACAGGCTAATTGCTCAGAGCAGGAGTCCAGCAGTTAGGCTTGGTGTGTGGGAAGGACTAACTTCCTATCATGATAATATGCGTTTGATTCTAGAGATTTACATTCTGGAAAGGAAGTAACAACTCCAAGGACCCTAAATCGTGTGCTGTAGCATACATACCTCTGCCTCCTGCTTCCAAATAAATAAATGAAATGAAAGAAATCAGAGCAGGAGTAGACAGTCAGTTTAAACAATTAGAATCTGGGAGATGGCTGTATATCTAAGATTTCTTACTCCTCTTTCAAAGGGTCCCAGTTTCATTCCAGGGTTCACATGACATTCTCAAATCACCTGTAGTACCAATTCCAGGGGATCCAAAACTACTTCTGAGGTCTATAGGCACCAGGCACATTTTTGGTGAAAATACATATATGCATGGAAAACACTCATACACATAAAATAAAATAAATTTCCAGGCACGCTGTAATCCCAGCAACTGAGGAAGCAGAGGCAGGGAGATCTCTGTGTATTCAAAGCTAGCCTTGTGTACAAACTAAGTCCAAGCCAGCCAGGCTACACAGAGAAATCCTGTCTAGGAATGCCAAAAAAAAAAAAAAAAAGAAAGAAAGAAAGAAAGAAAAAAAGGGAAAGGGGGAGGAAGCAGGGAGGGGGCGGTCCTGGGAAGGGAGGAGGAATGGGGCTACAACAAGAATATAAACTAAATTTTAAAAAAGAAAGAAATAATAAAAATAGAGATTTCCTTAATAAAATTACATAGCACAATAAACTTTTATAAGAGTAATACTAAAAATAGAGTTTTAAATACATATTACTGACTAATTCTCCTTGAGTTATTTTTTTATATATAACATGTGGGATACATTGCTCAATCTCATTCTCAGTAAGCAGAGGTCAGAAACAAAACCAAAAAATATATAGGAGACAGAGAGAGAGAGAGAGAGAGAGAGAGAGAGAGAGACAGAGAGCTTTAAACCTTCCACACAGCTCATCGTGAAATTCTGCAAACAGTACATTTCACCCTCTGAAATCAGGGTAGGGAACTCTGTTATCTTCACTATACTTTGCAAGCTGCAGCTGCAAACTCTGAAGAAAATGCGAACAATCTCATAAAACCATGACTTTAGTGGATGAGGCACAGAAATCATTGGACAGCCTTATTTTTCTGGAAGTGAACATCACAGAAGTCTTTTTGATCCAGAAGACAGAGCAAGAAGGTGGCATGCCATCTTGTAACGACAAGTACTACCTGGCCAGGAGAGACACAGACATTTCTGAAGTCGTCCTACTCTCTCCTAATGTTGCACCACACTTTTATCAATCAGACATACAAATCAACCTTGTGTGGTGTAAAAATCTTTAAATTACATATGATGTGAAGAAATTTGTGCAACATCCGTAATCATGCTATGGGGAGCCTTCTGGTGAAGAGGAACTTCTCAGAGAACCTTAGAAATGGAATTCTCTGCACTGCCCTCCCGGGTGAGCCTTGTCAGCTCACAGCAGCCTAGCAGAGCATGGTCTAGGAAGTCACGGACAGAAACTCTCCACCCTCAGCAGAATCATTTAAGACACACTCTTCATTAACTGGCTCTGTTTGTTTTCTTGTGGAGCTCCTGATCCCTCCGAGTCCTTCTGTCCTTCCCCTCACTCCCTGTGCTCTGCCCAATGTTTGGCTGTGTGTCTCTTCATCTCTTTCAATCTGATGCTGGGTATATCCTCTCAGAGGACAGCCATGCTTGGGGATACCAAATAACCAAACAAGGACTATGTATGGACTGGACCTTGGGGGCAGAGCACTTTCCCAGATGGATGTGGCAGGGGAAGACTCTGCGCCTGAGGAGATCCTGCACAACTTAGGTGAAGGGGTTTTTAACACATCTCTGCAGACTGTGGTTTTCATGTTTGTTGAAGGTCAGAAGTTCCCGCTGGGGAGCATGGAAATGAGGCATCCCCAGGGAGCATCTTACCTGCCTGTTGGTCTCACTCACTCTGTCTTGGGCAACAGCCATCTGAGAAGGGCTGAGCACAAACTTTGAGTTCCCTTGTAACACCTGAGAGAGGGATCAAAAAAGTTTATGACATATAGACAACCCTGACTTTTCTCACTTCACTCCTCAGAATTAATTCAGACAAATTTTTATTTACTATGATGCTTCTATTCTGAGATGTTTCTCCCGGGCCTCCCATGACTTCCCATGGTCCTAAGTGTGCTTTCCCTACAATCTGGGGTAGTCCCCTTTGAGAGAATGTGGCTTCAATTTAGTATTCTTTGTTTCCTGGTTTCTGATATGTGTTTCAGGATTTCAGGTGCAGTAAATTTTAAGAGTGAATTTAAAAAGTAATGAAACGAGAAACAGAAAAGTAGAGGCAAAACTCAAAGCTGAGGTTATCACAGGCAGGTGAAACATAGCTGAGGCTGAGGCCATGTCTGACTGGACCTGAATCTCTGAAGAGCAGGAATGGACACCTCATTCTCACTGAAGACTTCAGGAAGAGGTTGTGCTTTGCCTGAGTGGAACTATATGCTCTGTGTCTCAGTCTCCACAGCAGGCATGGTGCACACACCTGCACCCAGGACTCAGGAGAGGAGGAAGGAGCATACTTAGATCAAGACTAGCCTGGGAAACTCACAGAGACCTTTTTGAGAAAAACAGTCATTTTAGGGAGACCCTCAAATACACAGGTATTAGAATTAGGAAACAATACTTTAATACAGCTGATTTCAATTTTTTTAATTAATACATATATAATAGATGGAAAATAGTAGCTTTCAGAGAGAATTTCAAACCTGGAAGACACAAGAGGAAATATGAAGATCATAGAGTGTACGTTTACAGTTTAAAATGGCAAGTGGACACTCCTGAGAGGGGTGGAAACTCTAGAAGATAGGTACAGAGAACTTCAAAACAAGGTGGCAAGTGCCCATAATCAGGAAGGATTAAATAAAAAAGGCTTTAAAATATGAAGTGAGAGTCAGTCCTTGAATAAGCCTTTGAACTCTTGTAATCAGGTGGGCTCATCCAGGGAGGAGGAAGCCACAGCCTGTTTTCACTGTGAAAACATGGTCACCACCGTCCAGCCTCATCCCTGACACCACCCTCCTCTGTCTGTCACAGACAAGTCTTCTGCCTTACACTCTGACACATTTACCCCTGGTACTCTGTCCCTACACACCAACTCTGGGAAGCTCTGAAGATGGGGGTGGGAGGGTGCCCTAGGACTCTCTCTCTCTGTCTCTGTCTGTCTGTCTCTCTCTCTTTCTCTCTATGTGTGTATGTGGGTATGAGAGAGACGTGTGTGCTGTGCACATGTGCCTGGGGCTCCTTCTCATGTGTGGAGGCCAGAGATCATCTTCAGTTGTCTTAGTGAGCACACCAGGAGCACAGAATACTCAGGAAAGCAGAAATGACCAAGAGAAACCTAAGGCTCCTTCGTTAGAGCCAGTCATAGGGCTGTCCCCTAAAAGATGTCAGAGGTAACTGACCCTGCCCTGCAGAGGTCAAAATAAGGCAGGACTACAGATACTGTGTCATCCTGTAGTAACTGCAATCAGAGAAGGAGAGACCTGTAGCACCTGACATCCTGAATGGGCCTCAAAAACTGACAAGTGTGCAGGACAGTGACCTCAACCTGTGGTCTGGAGGGAAGTGGATAGTGGAATGGAGGAGCAAACCCCTCTGCAGATGCCCTGCAGGTTGGGCACTTACAGTCTTGTGGGTCCTCTAATCCAGGAAGAATTAGGTAGGAAGGACAGCTCTGTTCCCTCTTCCTCAACATGAAGTCAGACTGCCCATCTCCTGGGGTTGAGGGGATGTGTAAAGCACATGGTTTATGTCAGGAGTGACTGGCATAATGTTAGGTGGTGTCCATCCACCCTAACATTCATAAAGCTATGATTTCCACCATTACAGAGGTCACCTTTACCATGTTGTCATCACTCTCTTCCCCTCTGGAGATAATGTAAAACAGACCGTGAGGATGAGAAGGGGAACTGACTCTTCCACCTGCAAGTGGGTTGGGGTGAGCCAAAACTGAACAATGTGCTGTTTGCTACACAACTCTTTCTGGAAAACTAGGAAGATTCAGGGAGATGCTGGCGTATCAGGTTAGAAAGCCACCACCAAGCAGATGTCAGTGCTGTGCCCAGAGAGGACATGAAGTGCAGGAACTGCAAGAATACCATGGCAAATGCCTGGAGAACATCTGGGCTGCTTTGGAACACTGAAGCCAGTGTGGTTACCTCTCAGGGTCCAGACTTGCAGCTAGGACAATGATTAATATTTTTACATGCATCCCAAATTAACAGGAAAGTAATTTTTAGACCTGTCTGTCAGCCCATGAGTCCCACACCTGCAGCAGACTCCACTTGCCTTTCCAGCTCAGTGAGGAAACACTGGCTAAGACCAATGCTCTGCTGCACAGCTCTGACTCTCCATGATGTTAGCAGTAAGAAGACGGGTGCTCGTGCCTGTCTGTTCTGATGGGTTTATGAAAAGATATAGACTGAGAAAATCTGAAACCAAGCCCAGAGCAGGAGAGGATTAGGTTTGGTTGACACCCTGAATTCTCCGACTAGAGTATCAGAAAAACTGATGGACACAGAGGTTGTTTTTCTCAAGCTCTTGGGTTTTGGATCCTGGCTCTTTAAACAGCAGGAGGGGAAACTACCATGTGTCCTTTTTGTATAAAATATCTAGTATTCCAGCACCTCCTCACAAATGTCCTCTTAGAGGACATGGTTTGTTGTGTGGTAAACAGACAGTGAACCAAGAGCATTAGTGTGCAGTTTAAGAAAATGAATTGGGACAAATGACTTCAAGAGAAAATATTGGTGGGAAACTTGAAGTAAGAGGAGATGTCCTCTAGTAGATGGTGTTGATATGAGAAGGAATATTTACTTTCAAACACAATGAAATAATTTTAATTTCTTAAATTACAGTAGTCACATAATAAATAGTTCTGTATCAATATGACAAGCAATAGTAAATATTTTTAATGAAAATATAAAGTGAAAAAATCAACATTCATAGTAGGCATATCAATAATTAAGTGTAAATCACAAAACACTGTATCTGAGGAGCACTGAACATAGTGCTTCATTGTGAGTCATTAAATTCACTCGAACATAAATATAGAACATTGATATTTCTACTAAAAATTCCTAACTAATTTCAGGAGTTTCAGGAAATATCCTAGGAAGAAAACATTCTTGTTGTCCATGCAGAACACAGTCCCCTGTGCTGAGGGGCTGTCGGAGCTCAGTGTCTCCTCTGCAGATGCTGAAAACTTCCCTGCAGCCCAGTACTCCTCCTCCCACAGCCTGCCTGAGTCCTGACTTCTGATTCTGCACTTGGGTGCAGAGCACTTACCTGCTAGGATGCAGCAGGGGAGGACTCTGTGCCTGAGGAAATCCTGCACAGCTTAGGTGAAGGGGTTTTTAACATATCTCTGCAGACTGTGGTTTTCATGTTTGTTGAATATCAGGAGTTCCCGTTGGGGAGCACGAAAATGAGGCATCCCCAGGGAGCATCTTACCTGCCTGTTGGTCTCACTCACTCTGTCTTAGGTAACAGCCATCTGGGGAGTGCTGAGCATAAACTTTGACTTCCCTTTTCACACCTGAGAGAAGAACAAGAAAATTTATGACATGCAGACAACCCTAACTTTTCTTACTTTACTCCTTTGACTTAATTCAAACCAATTTTATTCACTATGATGCTTCTTTTCTGAGATGAGGACTCCTGAGTCTCCCAAGATTTCCCATGGTTATGAGTGTGCTTTCACCTTTATCCTGGGGCAGTTTATCCCATAGACCATGTGGTTTCCATTTAGGGTTGATTCTGTGTTCCCTGTTTTCTAAAATCTGCTTCAGATTTCAAGGTCTGAGTAAATTTTAAAAGTTAATCTAAAAAGAAATGAAATGGAAAACAGAGAAGTAGAGGCAAACTCAGAGCTGAGGTGGTCACAGACAGGTGGACCATAGCGAGGTTGAAGCCATGTCTGACTGGACCCCAGTCTCTGAGGAGCAGGAATGGAGACCTCATTCCCCTGAAGACTTTAGGAAGAGGCTGTGTTTTGCCTGAGTGGAACTATATACACTGTGCCTCAGTCTACCCTGCAGGCATGGTGCACAAAGTTTCACCCAGGACTCAGGAGAGGGAGAAAGGAACATACTTAGTTCAAGACCTATCTGGGATGGAAACTCTAGAAGAAATGTACAGAGAATTTCAAATCAAGGTGGCAAGTTCCCATCATCAGGAAGGAATAAATAAAAGGGTGCGATCAAATATGAATTGAGAGCCATTCCTTGAATAAGCCTTTGAACACACATGTAATCAGGTGGGGCTCATCCAGAGAGAAGGAAGCCACAGCCTGTGTTACTGGAGAAACATGGTCACCACAGTCCAGCCTCATCCTGGACCCTGCCCTCCTCTGCCTGTCACAGGCCAGACTTCTGCCTTACACTCCAGCATGGTGTGTCCCATTGACTATCCATTTACGCCTGGTACTCTGTCCCCACACATAGTCCATGGGAAGCTCTGGAGATGGTGATGTGCAGGTAAGAGGAGCTGTGTTTTGGAGGAGGGAAGAAACACTCTTCGGAGAAGCTGGAAAGGTCTGAGAGCCTGAGTCAGTTATACTGTGACTTGCTGTGATTGCAGGCACGTGGGCCCTCCTTTCCAGGTCCTCATTCTCAATCTCTCTCTCTCTCTCTCTCTCTCTCTCTCTCTCTCTCTCTCTCTCTCTCTCTTTGTGTGTGTGTGTGTGTGTGTGTGTGTGTGTGTGTGTGTAAGAGAGAGATGTGTGTGCTGTGCTCATGTGCCTGAGGACTCCTTGCATGTGGAGGCCAGGGATCATCTTCATTTGTCATCTGTTTCTCTCCTTATTTGTTGAGACAAAGTCTCTCCCTGAACCTGAGCACCACTGTTTCAACTAGAATGAGGGAGCAGTGAGCTTCCTCCTCTCTGAGCAGGGATGACAGGTCAGTTCAGGCATACAGGCATAAATCTATGTGCCACATTTAACATGGGTGTCGGGGATCTCGTCTCCAAACCTCATGCATGTACAAAAATCATTTTTCTCCAGGGAGCCCTCTCCCAACTCCCTTCCTAATGTCAATACACTAAATTGTTCTATATCCACTGACAGTGAGGATGAAATAAGATGGAAGTCACAGTCTCTGAAGACTGGACTCTACATCTCTAAATTAAATAAGATGCTGCAGAAAGTGACTAGTTCGCAGATGATGGATTTCACAGAAGCTTTCAGAGAGGCCCTAGAGTGTAGCTGTTAGTATGTTCATGGCCAGAGCTCTAGAGTGTGTCAGTTCTGTTACATAATGATGGAGGCAGGAGCAGACCTGCATCCTGTCAGAGAACCCATTACTCATCTGTCAGATGGGGAGGGCTTACTTCCCAGGGTGTTGTGGGGTTAAGGAAGTAGTAGACAGCAGGCACTTTGTGTCCAGTGAGTGCTGTCTAAGTAATCTCTGTGAAGTCTGCATTTATGTATCCTCCCTTGAGGACACTATCCGTGTGCCTGCCCCATGGTAGGCACAGCAAAAGACATCGCTGAGAGAGTAGATGTGGCTGCTGTTACTGTAGACAAAGCTGTGATGAGAAATATCAGTTACTGTGATAATAGAGCTGACCTTTGGCTTTTGACTGAGCATAAAATCTACATTTGCCTTTGAGGGTCAGAAGAGGCCGGAGTGATCTGGCAAATACTGATGAAGCTGAATCTTCTGGGCCGTAGGTTTTCTGCATTCTCATGTCCTCAGCATTACTCTTGACATTTTAGTACTTGTGGTGGTTAAATCTCATTCCATTTTGTTTATATGTTATCCACTGTCAGGCAGTGTGCCTTATGAAAAATGAAGAAAGTACATGTAACTTAATCTTTTAGCAGTTTGTCTCCTCTCACAATGATTGTGCTATGAAGGAAATCAGTAAAAATAATCCAAGAAGGTGGTGATATTCAAGTATAACCAATGACTTTCCCAGGTGTGGAATGTGTGTTTAGCACTGACACATTCCTGTGAGCTGCTCTTTCAAGATATTGAGTTACACAGTCACCTATGTGAAATACACATGTGACAGGATTTGACATATCATTTCTAATGTCAAATAATACTTCAACATCATGTCTTTATGGCTGAAAAAGGCCCCTTCCACATCTTGTGCATATTCCAGAAGGCATAGGAATTCATAAACATGATATAACTTGATAGGAGAAATGGTCTCTAAAGGTTTGAGAAAATCCAGTGTAAAGATATTGTATAATTTGGGGGCCTTTTCTAATCACCTGTTCTAGATCCCAAATAATGGAGAACACTCCTGGATCTCCATAAATGATGTGAAAACATAATTTACACAGTCCTTCGGCTAGTGTTTCCAGCAGCATTCTTCACAGTCACTGTAAAGCATGAAAAGTGATGATGGCCCAACAAAAGAACGGATGGAGAGATGGACTTCCATACAGTGACTTTTTGTGCAGTACAAGAGAAGAGTAGGCTAGTTATAAATCATATTAAGTGAAAGGAGACTACAAAGGCAATATTTACTGGTTCACTTCAGAAGATAATCCTTCCAAGCAACATTGTTGGGCAGGCAACAAATAAGTGAGTGTTGATGGCTGATGCAAGGGAGGTGTGTGAATGAAGAAAATGTGCATTGGGGGCTGTCAAGGCGAAGGGTGTGTTCTGTCACAGGAAGATTGCTCCGTAACTATATACACACATAGAATTTATATCACAAAGGGTTAACCTCAGCATTTATAAACTTAAAAAAATACAATCTTTCTAAGTGATGTTTTCTGTGAAAATAAAAAAATCCAATGATTAAGGACATTGTGAAGCTCCACAGAAACTGTTCCTTCAGCAGGAGCATCTTGCTGTTGCCTCACTTACTTGTTTGTTCCTTGTTTTTTATTTTTTTTTGTTTGTTTGTTTGTTCGTTTTTTTAAGACAGTGTTTCAAGTAGCCCAAACTGGTATCACACTTTCTGTATAGTCAAGAATGGTGTTGAACTCCTGATCTTCCTGTCTCTACTTGTTGAGTGCTGAAATTAAAGGCTTGTGCCAGTATACCTGAGTAATTTCTTACATGGGTAGCCATTAATAATTCTAAAATGATTGCTGTGTGGGGCCTTTTTTTTTTTCATCAATTACACTTTATTCATTCTGCATCCCCCCATAAGCCCCTCCCTCCTCCCTTCCCAATCCCACCCTTCCTCCTCCCTCTGCTTGCATGCCACTCCCCAAGTCCACTAATAGGAGAGGTTCTCCTCTCCTTTCTGATCTTAGTCTGTCAGTTCACATCAAAAGTGGCTGTATTGTCCTCTACTATGGCCTGGTAAGGCTGCTCCCCCCCAGAGGGAGGTGATCAAAGAGCAGGCCAATCAGATTATGTCAGAGGCAGTCCCTCTTCTGTGTGGGGCCTTTAAGAGGACAGTTATTCTATGTTCCTGTGTAAACACAGCAGAGTAATGTTGTCAGGGGCTGGCTCTCCCCCAAGCGGTTGGCTCTCCCCCATGCAGTTGGCTCTCCCCCTGGCTGGGCCAGGCACTGGTTGGATATCCCCTCAGTCTATCTTTAATATTTGCACATCTTGTAGGCAGGTTAAATTTTAGTTCAAAGGTCTCGTGGATGTACTGGTGTTCTCCTCCCACCACTGTAAGCTCTGCTGTGGCAGCCCATTTGGAGTTATTGGCAAATTGGAATACGCATCTGTGCAGTGGAACTCGGCCTTTCGGCCCCAGTTACTTTCTAAGCTTGGAGGCTAAGAGATTGACCCTGGCAATTTCACAAGAAGGTTCTGACCATGAGAACTAGATAGTAAATTCCTTGCTACCATAGTAACCAGATAGCAGGCTCTGTGTAACCTTGAGTGAGCTCTCCTACATTTTGACCAAGTAAAGCTCCTACGTGAGAAACTGCTTATACTTTTTTGCCTACTTAAGTGTTAACCTGATGTTCATTAAATTGACACTTTGATTAGCATGTAGACTTGGTGTCCTTCTCTGTGTCGCCCTGTCTCTCTCTTCCAAGCCCTCTCTCAGGTGGTATTCAGGTGTCACTGCTGGTCGGTGACACTCTGCCTTGCTAAAAGGTGGCCTCCTCGTTTTTTTTGTCCCATTCGGCTAGGACGCTCAGCTAGAGACATCCTTATATCCTCTTACAGTCAAATATTATGCTGAGCTTGGGGAGTCTTGTGGAAGAGTGGGGCAGGGGAGAATGGAAGGACCCAGAGGGTACAGGATGCCACAAGAGGACCAACAGAGTCAACTAACCTAGAACCAGAGGGGCTTGCAGAGACAAAAGCACCAGCCAAGGAGCATTATGGACTGTACCTGGCCCCTCTACACACGTGTAACTGGTGAGCAGTTTGATCCTCATGTGGGTCCCCTAGTGAGTTGAATGGGTGCTGTTTATGGCATGGACTCTGTTGCCTGCTTTTGATCACTTCCCCCTTGCCGGGCTTTTTTGCCTGGCCTCAGTGGATGAGGATGAGCTCAATCTTAATGCGACTTGATGTGCTTGGATGGGTTGGTGGGGGTGTTCCCCTTTCCTAAGGAGAAGAGGAAGGGTGACATGGGGAATAGGGTTGGGGGAACCTAGAGGAGAAGAGGCCGGGGGCTCTGATCAATATTAAAGTGAATTATGAATGAAAAAGAAATTTTAAACTAATTCTAAAGTGACTTCTCTCTCTAAACCATAAACAAACCGATGGTCCAGGTTGCACCTAAACTCTCTGAAAGCTCATTCCTATACGCATGCCCTGCATGCAAGTGTTGCTAGCAGCATTCTTCACAGTCACTGTCAAGTGTGAGGGATAATGGTTCTCCAGCACAAGAATGCAGAGGCAGATGCAGTTAACATTGAATGCCTAGAAAACAAAACGCATCTTATGTGCTCTAAGTGAAAGGAGATAGACACCAAAAGCTGTAGGTTTATTTATATAAATTTATATAAGTTATATAAATGACTTCATTTATATAATAGTCTTTATGGGAAGCATTATAGAGCAAACAAAGGAGGAATGAGGGTCAGGGCAGAAGTAGGTGGGTAGATCAAAGTAGGTGCAGTTGAGGAATCTCCAGGTGATGGACCTTTCTGTATTTGAGGGGATAACGGAACAAGACTATATATTGTTGTATATTGCAGGATATTTGATCTCATTGTTAACCCTGAGACTGTGACTATAAAAACCTGTCTCTTGTTTGGTGTGGTTCATCCCTAGCACACACCTGAAATCTAAGAGCTTTCTGTTTATTGTAGACAGGTGATTATAGTTCATCCCTAGCACACATTTTTGATCCAAGAGGTTTCTGTACACAGGATTTAATAAAGTGAGAGAAGAAGGAGCCTTTTGACTTCTGGTGTTTGGCTTTTTCCTCCTGGACTGTTGGAAAAGATATCATGCCTATTCTCCTCCGATGTCAGCTGAACTAGGAAGCTTTGAGTTTGGGCTTTTGGGGTTTTGGCTTTTTCCTTAGTGCTGAGTAGGAAGGTCAGCTGGGTGCTTTCTCTGACAGTCTGACCCTCTGGTTTTTCAAGCCAGGTCTTCATCTTCTACATTGCTCTCAACATTCTTATCTTCCAATCTCCTACAGAACAGCCCATGGAGCTCTCAAAACCTAATGGCTTTTCTAGCTCAAAGTGCAAAACTCCTTCTACAATCCTCCTTAAAACATGGTCACATCTGTCACAACAATATTCCACTAGGCTGATACCAACTTCTTTGTTAGGGTTTCTATTACTCTAGACAAAACACTGCGATCAAAGAGCAAGTTGAGGAGAAAAGGGGTTTTGTTTTCTTTCGTATTGTTGCTCATTTCTGAAGCAACTCAGTAAGCAACGAACCTCCATGGCCTCTGCATTAGCAGAGGATCCTGCTGTAGTTGAGTTCCTGTCCTGACTTCCTTCAATAATGAAAAGCATAAACCATTAAAGAAGAAAAAATTTGGGAAATTTTAGAAGTTGACACACTAGTACTGAATCATTAGGTTTTCATATACAGCTTCAGAAACGTGGAACTAGTATGAAAAGGAAGAGATTTTGATTATACAATTAATGACAAACCTTGGTACCTTCTGTTGTTTGTTTGGCCGATTGGCCTACCCTCCTGATCAGGCAGGAAGGTATCCAGAAAACCCACAACTCCAAGGCCTGGTCACAGAAACAAGGGCTGGGAAGGTATCCCAGTTCTGGGGTGGGACAGTGTCCCAAGGGTATCCTGAGGCACAGGAGCCCAGGAACCACACAACTCTGAGAGAAGACCTCCTCAACAGAAACACTGCAGCTCCCAGAGGAGGGTTATCCCAATCCCTGATGAGCTGAGGGGCCTAGGAGCCTATGCTCTCTTTCTTATACAGACAATGCAGCCCCCAGAGAATGGTCACCCCAACCCCTGATGAGCTGAGGAGCCTAGGATCCTAAGATCCACTCCTTCTCCAGCCTTTGCAGTTCCCAAAAGAAGATTGCCTCAAGCCCTGATGAGGAGTCCAGAAGGAGCTTTGCTCCCTCTTAGCTCTTCTTCTTCTTCTTCTTCTTCTTCTTCTTCTTCTTCTTCTTCTTCTTCTTCTTCTTCTTCTTCTTCTCCTTCTCCTTCTCCTTCTCCTTCTCCTTCTCCTTCTTCCTCTTCCTCTTCCTCTTCTTCCTCCTCCTCCTCCTCTTCCTCCTCCTCCTCCTCCTCTTCTTCTTCTTCCACCGAGTGAGTCATAGGCAGTAAATCTCTTAACAGAGATTTATTGAAATGACCAATCCAGGAGAGGAGGGTGGAATCCAGGAGCAGAAGGATGAATCCAGGAGTGGCTGCCTATGCTTCTGGAAGAAGGAAGCAGAGAACTGTGACAAATACAGCCATTGTGTAGGAATTCTTATGGGGGGGGGAGTTTTCTGGAGCAGGGATTTCCAGAGTGTGGATTGCTGGGATTTCAAGTCCTGAGCTTTGGGAGTTCAAGGATTGGTGGGCTTTTCTGTTCAGGGACTGGTCAGTTTTCTTGCTCAGACATTGGTGGGTTTTTTTCCCAGTCTTTATTTGCTTAATCTGGGGTGAGTCCTACTGAGGGGTTGGAGATGACAGTTACCGAGGTAGGGATTCCGGGAGCTGGGCATCAGAGGTCTGACCACTTTCTGCCTTGAGGGATTCTCACATATACAAAGTGTCCAAAATTAACAAGGGGTTCACTGTGAAGGCAGTAAACTGAAGCAAGAAAGCAGGAAAGGTTGTCCTTATCATTGATGGCTCCCATGGAGGTGGCAGTAGGCATTCTGAGGCAGGAAAGGTGTCCTGTTCCCATAGGATGAGACAGAAAGAGTCACAATGGAATGCTCCCAATGAGGAGTTCTTTAAGAGTTGCCTGCCATTTTGTCCCCTGCCTCCACAGCCCCAGGGAGGGAAGGAGGGGCTGACTGCCCTGAGGTGGGTAGGAGAAGTGGCAGAGAGCCACACTTGCTACTATGTATTTAATTAGTCTCTAAACATAGCTGTTGGGAGGATACAGTGGGCTGTTCAGATTCACCCTCAGCATGCCCCAAGTGGGGAGAGGTGGCAGTGGGTCATCACAGTTTGTGGGGCCTCAGGATTGATTGGGGTGGCCAGCTTAGTGGGTTGCCCCATTCCTTGGGGCAGGGGGCAGATTGGAATGGCTGAGGCTTGGAATTGCCTCAGCCTGGGTGTCGGCTACAGGGGGCTTACAGGTTGCAGGTTGCATCAGCCCCAGCCTTTCACCTTCCTGAAGGCTAAGCAAGCAGTTTTCAGAATCCTGATATTCTATCTTTTACAGAATTGTAATAAAAATAGGAATTATATTGAAACAAGGGTTCATGACAAAGAAACAGGAAAAAAAAACATTTTGTCTGTGTGATCTGCCTGAGCAGACTCAATACTGTAGAAAAATAAAGAACAAATTGCCTTCACTTAAGCAAAAACCTGTAAAGTATTTTGAGAATCAAAGGAAAGGATGGTGGTTTTATGTTAAATATAAAAGAAAAGGAGAAGAAGGAAAGGAAGAAATAAAAAAGAGACTGAGAGTTTGGGCTTCTGAAGAAAGATGAGCTTGATATTAATATATAGTAGGAGATAACTTCTGATCTATTAATTATGTGTCAAACTTAAACAAAATCAAGCTCAAACAGAATCATCTTGTCTAACATTTTTGTAACCACAGGACTCTACAACACCAATCTTAAGGAAACAACTTGGAGTTAAGGGAAAACAGGTTTTCATTATAATAATAACTTTTAGTTCTAATGAAATTTGCAGTTTGCTCACTTTGTTTCTTTAATTTCTTTTTTATTAGTTTTTCTTCACCTTTGAGTTTATTTTCTTTTTAAAACACCTTGTAACTCAGTGTTTAGCCCTTTTTGTCTGAGAATCCAGCCTTCAAGTGAGCACTAGCAACATCTACTTCCTTTCAAGTGTCAGCTTCTTTTTTATCTTATATATTTTTTCTTTTTTTCCTTTATTAATTACACTTTATTCACTTTGTATCCCCCCTGTGGTTCCCTCCCTCCTCCCCTCCCATTCCCTCCCTTTCTCCACCCTCTGCATGCATGCCCCTCCCCAAGTCCACTGACAGGGAGGTCTTCTTTTCCTTCCTTCTGATCCTACTCAATTAGGACTCATCAGGAGTGGCTGCATTGTCTTCTTCCGTGGCCTGATAATGCTGCTTATTCCTCAGGGGGAGGTAATTAAAGAGCAGGCCAATCAGTTCATGTCAGAGACAGTTCCTGTTCCTATTACAATGGAACCCACTTGGATACTGAACTGCCATGGACTACATCTGTGTAGGGGTCTTAGGTTATCTCCATGCATAGTCCTTGGTTGGAATAGCAGTCTCAGGAAAGACCCCTGTGCTCAGAATTTTTGGTTCTATTGCTCTCCCTATGGAGTTCCTGTCCTCTCCAGATCTTACTGTTTCCCACTTCTTTCCTAAGATTCCCTGCACTCTGCCCAAAGGTTGCCCATAAGTCTCAGTATCTACTTTGATAGTCTGCAGGGTAGAGCTTTTCAGAGGTCCTCTGGCTCCTGACTTGTTCCTTCTTTTCTCCTTCTTCTGATGTCCAGCCTCTTTGCCTTTCTGGATAGGAATTGAGCATTTTAGCAAGAGTCCTCCGTATTAATTAGTTTCTTTCGGTGTACAGATTTTAGTAGGTTTATCCTATATTATAGGTCTATATGGATGAGTATATACCATGTGCATCTGAACATAAAAAATGGGGTACAGCCTAAACAGAATTCTCAATAGAGGACTATCAAGTTGCAGAGAAACACATAAAGAAATGCTCAACATCCTTAGTCATCAGGGAAATGCCAATCAAAATGACCCTGTGATTCCATCTTAAACCCATCAGAATGGCTAAGGTCAAAAACTCAAGTGACAACACATGCTGGAGAGGATGTGGAGAAAGGGAAACCCTCCTCCACTGCTGGTGGGAATATAAACTTGTACAACCACTTTGGAAATCAATCTGGTGCTTTCTCCGACAATTAGGAATAATGCTTCCTCAAGATCCAGCTATACCACTCCTAGGCATATATCCAAAAGATTCTCAAGTACACAATAAGGACATTTGCTCAACCATGTTTGTAGCAGCCTCATTTGTAATAGCCAGAAGCTGGAAACAGCCCAGATGCCCCTCAGTGGAGGAATGGATGCACAAATTGTGGTATATCTACACAATGGAATATTACTCAGCAATAAAAAACAAGGAATCATGAAATTTGCAGGTAAATGGTGGGATGTGGAAAAGATCATCCTGAGAGAGCTATCTCAGAAGCAGAAAGATGCACATGGTATATACTCACTCACATAGACATATAATATAGGATAAACCTACTAAAATCTGTATACTTACTAAAATCCAAACTAATTCTTATGTCTTCTGGAATAGGCAGAAGATGTGGCAAGGGCCTTTTTTTATCCATAAAGACATGAGGTTGAAGTATAATTTTACCTCAAAAATGATACATCAAATCCTGTCACATGAGTATTTCACATATGTGACAATACTGTGTGTCACTCATGTGTCAGTGCTAAGTACACATTCCAGATCTGGCAGTCATGGATTAAACTTGTATATCAGTAGGAGTTTTACTAAAGAAGATAACTCAACCACTGTGTGTGGTAAAAGTTTATTTTTTATTAAAAAAATAGATTAAAAAAGTTTAGATTTTTTTTTATTAAGTCATACTGCCTGACAGTGGGTCACATGTAAACAAATTTAATAGGAATTAGCCACTACAAGCACTAAAATGTCAAGGGTAATGCTGAGGGCACGAGAATGAAGAGAACCTACAGCCCAGAGGCTTCAGCCTCATCAGTATTTGCCAGATCACTCCAGCCTCTTCTGACCCTCAAAGGCAAATGTAGTTGTTATGCTCAGCAGCCTGGAGTAAAAATGTATAGCAGCCTAGAATTGTACGATACGTTCTAGATAGAATGAAGAGATATTTTTCAGACAGGCTTTATTCCCCATCACTGTCTTTTACGGTGTGTTTAACTGTGCAGCATATACTGCACTCTCCCAGAAAGACTGTCCTCTAAGTGGTTGTGTGAACCACACAATATATGCAGCAGAAAAATCTATTATTAGGTGCACTGCATGCTACATAAAAATGGAATGGAGAAAGTTCTTTTATGTGAGGAAGAGATAACCTAAAGAGAACTTCTCAATAAAATGACATTATCAGTGAATATACTGGCTCATGCCTGGTTAGTTAAATGACGGTACATGTAGGAACGAAACCTTCGAAGGCTGACCGACCACATTCAGACAAGGTAAAAGAGGACTGAAGTTGTGTCAAAAAAGATAATTGACCTTAAAGATTGCTGTAATAGATGGTTGTTGATACGTCCTTCATTGGAGAAATTTTCCACATGACATGTAAAGATTTTAGTGTTTATATCGAAAATAACACACTGGAAAATAAATTTAAAATGTAATGTTGAGATTGCATTTTTGAAGTGCAGCAGGAGAAGCTACATTTGAAGATGACTTTTCTTTAGTAACATAATTTAGTATTTTGTCATTTGCAGAGCTAACAATCATGGGACCAAACAGCAGATTTCACTGGTACTTATAAGGAGAAGTAAGTGTTTTGAGTTTGAGCTAAAAAAAAATTGGTCAGATAGCCAAACTGAGATGCCCTGTGTGTAACTCATTCTAAGTTGTCCGCCACCAAATAAAGGACTTTTGTTTGACATAAACAAACCAAAGAGCAGCTCTATTATCACAGAGACTGATGTTTCTCACCACAGCTTTGTCTATAGTGACAGCAGCCACACCTACTCTGTCAGAGATAGCTTTTGCAGTGCCTACCATGGGCCAGCACACACAGACGGTGTCCTCCAGGGAGGATACATAAAGTCAGACTCCACCGAGATAACTCAGACATCACTCACTGGACACAAAGTACCTGCTGTCTACTACCTCCTTAACCCCACAACACCCTGGGAAGTAAGCCCTCCCCATGTCACAGATGAGTAATGGGTTCTCTGACAGGATGCAGGTCTGCTCCTGCCTCCATCATTATGTAACAGAACTGACACACTCTAGAGCTCTGGCTTTGAACAAGTACTAACAGCTACACTCTAGGGCCTCTCTGAAAGCTTCTGTGAAATCCATCATCTGTGAACTAGTCACTTTCTGCAGCATCTTATTTAAATTAGAGATGTAGAGCCCAGTCAAAAGAGACTGTGACTTCCATCTTATTTCATCCTCACTGTCAGTGGAGATAGAATAATTTTGTGTATTGACATTAGGAAGGGAGTTGGGAGATGGCTCCCTAGATAAAATGATTTTTGTACATGCATGAAGTTCAGAGATTAGATCCCCAAAACCCATGTTAAATGAGGCATACAGATTTATGCCTGTATGCCTGCACTAACCTGTCATCCCTGCTCAGAGAGGAGGAACCTCACTGCTCCTCTATTCTAGTTGAAACAGTGGTGCTCGGTTCAGGGAGAGACTTTGTCTCAACAAAAAGTGGAGGAGAGAAACAGATGACAACTGAAGATGATCCCTGGCCTCCACACACAAGAAGGAGTCCACAGGCACATGAGCACAACACACAAATCTCTCTCTTACAAACACACACACACACACACACACACACACACACACACACAGAGAGAGAGAGAGAGAGAGAGAGAGAGAGAGAGAGAGAGAGAGAGAGAAAGTTCTAGAGCACCCTCACATCCCCATCTTCAGAGCTTCCCAGAGTTTGCGTGAAGGGACAGATAACCAGGGGTAAATGGAGAGTCAATGGGACACATCATGCTGGAGTGTAAGGCAGAAGTCTGGTCTGTGATAGACAGAGGAGGGCAGGTCCAGGACGAGGCTGGACCGTGGTGACCATGTTTTCTCAATAACACAGCCATTGTCTGGAGGAGCCCCAACCGATTACACATGTCTTCAAAGGCTTATTCATTCATATTTTAAAGCATCCATTTACTTATCTCCTCCTGATGATGGACACTTGCCACCTTGTTTTGAAGTTCTCTGTACCTATCTTCTAGAGTTGCCATCCCTCTCAGGAGCATCCATGGGCAATTTTAAACTGTAAATGTACAGTCTATGATCTTCATGTTTCCTCTTGTTTCTTCCATGTTTGAAATTCTCCGAAAGTTACTATTGTATATATATATATATATATGTGTGTGTGTGTGTGTGTGTGTGTGTATTAATTTATACATTGAGATTAGTTACATTAAAGTAATGTTTTCTTATTCTAATATCTGAGTATTTGTATTTGAGGGTTTACCTAAATTGACTACTTTTCTCAACAAGGATTCCGTGAGTTTCCCAGACTGGTCTTGACTAAATATGTTCCTTCCTCCTCTCCTGAGTCCTAGATGCAGGTGTGTGCACCATGCCTGCAGGGGAGACCGAAGCACAGTGCATATAGTCTGCTCAGGCAAAGCACAGCCTCTTTCTGAAGTCTTCAGTGAGAATGAGGTGTCCATTCCTGACCCTCAGAGACTGGGGTCCAGTCAGACATGGACTCAGCCTTAGCTATGTTACACCTGCCTGTGACCAACTCAGCTCTGAGTTTTGCCTCTACTTCTCTGTTTTTCATTTCATTTTTTTTACATTCACATTGTAAAATTTAAAATTTACTCACACTTGGAATCCTGAAACACGTATCAGAAACCAGGAAACAAAGAATCAATACTAAATGGAAGCCACATTCTCTCTGATAGGATTATCCAGGAAAAGGTGAATTTCACAGAGTGTGGGGAAAGCACACTTAGGACTATGGGAAGTCATGGTGGGCCCAGGAGTCCTCATCTCAGAATAGAAGCTCACAGTGAATAAAAATTTGTCTGAATTAATTCTGAGAGTGAAGTGAGAAAAGTTGGGGTTGTCTATATGTCATAAACTTTTTTGATCCCTCTCTCAGGTGTTACAAGGGAACTCAAAGTGTGTGCTCAGCCCTCCCCAGATGGCTGTTGCCCAAGACAGAGTGAGTGAGACCAACAGGCACGTAAAATGTTCCCTGGGGATGTCTCATTTCCATGCTCCCCAGTGGGAACTCCTGACCTTCAACAAACTTGAAAACCACAGTCTGCAGAGATGTGTTAAAGACCCCTTCACCTAAGCTGTGCAGGATCTCCTCAGGGGCAGAGCTCTCCCCTGCCACATCCATCTGGGTAAGTGCTCTGCCCCCAAGTGCAGAATCAGAAGTCAGGTCTCAGGCAGGCTGTGGGAGGAGGAGCACTGGGCTGCAGGGAAGTTTTCAGTATCTGCAGAGGAGACCATGAGCCCTGACAGCCCCTCAGCACAGGAACTGTGTTCTGCATGGGCAACAGGAATGTTTTCTTCCTAGAAATTTTCCAAAAAATAGTTTATTTTTTATTATTGGAAACATCAGTGTTTTATATTTATGTTTGACTGAATTAAATGACTCACAAGGAAGCACTATATTTAATGCTCCTCAGATGTAGTGTGTTTTAGTGATTTAAACTTACTTATTGATATGCCTGACATGAAAGCTGATTTTTTTTCATTTTATATTTTCATTAAAAATCTTTACTG
This sequence comes from Meriones unguiculatus, assembly GCF_030254825.1. NCBI lineage: Eukaryota > Metazoa > Chordata > Mammalia > Rodentia > Muridae > Meriones > Meriones unguiculatus. The sequence goes on from NC_083353.1 coordinate 83,104,080, forward strand.
TTACTTTTGTCATATTGATACAAAACTATTTATGATATTTATGATTTGACTACTGTAATTTAAGGAATTAAAATATTTTCATTGTGTTTGAAAGGAAATATCTTTAAAAAAAGAAGATTCATAAACCATATAATATATTAACCTCATAGTCTTATGAATCAAGAAATTGGAGGTAGATAAAAAATTAGATAGATAGATAGATAGATAGATAGATAGATAGATAGATAGATAAATGTGCCCTTCAGATTACTCAAAGAAGGAAGCAGTTGAATTTGTACATTGTAAAACTACCTATTAATTTCTGTATTCTTGGGGTCTACATCCAAGGAAGTTTTCTATTTATGCAGATATGTTTGGTCAGTGGGCTGTTTTTGGTCTTAGCACACAGAGAGAGACAGAGAGACAGAGGGAGGGAAAGAGAGTTGCACACACAACTTAGTTTGAGGAATATTAATTATTCAGGAAGCTGCCCTTCAATATTTTTCTTTTGGTGCTTCCAGAGAGTTCTTACTGTAGATATGACTGAAATAAATTCTCAGGGGAGCTACATTTTGCATCTAGCTTTCATATAAATTTAACTTTTTCTTGCTTTCTCTTTTGATACCAATATTGGATTTTCTCACCTATTAAGGATCTTAGGGACATGCACCTTACATATAGCACCTTTTTTTTTCATTTTTTTACACTAATTACATTTTAGTCACTTTGTATCCCAGCTGTAGCCCCCTTCCTCATTCTCTCCCAATCCCACACTCCTCCCTCATCTCCTCCCGTGTCCACTGATAGGGAGGTCTTCCTCACCTTCCAACTGGCCCTAGCTTGAAAATGGTATCTTCTATAACCTGCCCTATGTTGGGAACAAGATCTTTCTACTTGTTCTGTAACTAGCATGGAAATAAAAAAAAAGAAAGAAAAACTATTTTACTGAGATCAGTAAATCATCTTAGGTTAGAAATAGCTGTGCAGGTTCACTGTTCATCCTTCCAGTTCAGTCTTTAGTCTTCCTCTGGGATTTCACTTAGCTTATCTTTAATACTTAAATACACACCTACATACGTGTGTGTGTGTTGTTGCTGTTGTTTTAAATGTTTTATTTTGATAGTTTTAAAGCCTTCTATTCTGTTAAATGTTTGATTAAAGTATGTCATATATTTTGTATTTATACTAAGAATTTATTCTAGTGAGTAACTCAGCAATTAAACATAATATAGGGGAAGTTACTTGAATGTTTTGTATACTGTTTTGTAGGTAATAGAAATAAATATGATAATTTTCTATTTCCTATTATAAAAAAAAGAAAGGAAATATCTTTCTTGTATCAACACCATCTACTACAGGACACCTTATGTTACTTTGAGGATCTTACCAATATTTTCTCCTACTGTCATTTGTCCTCATTCAGTTTCAGAAACTGCAGAATAATGTTCTTGGCTCATTGTGACCTACACAGTAAAATATGTCCTCTGAGATGACATCCATGAGGAGGCGCTGAAATACTAGATATTTTATACACAGTGGACACATGTTAGTTTCCCCTCCTGCTGTCTAAAGAGCCAGGATCCAAAACCAAGATCTTGAGAAGAACAAAGTCTGTGTCTGTGTCCATCAGTCTTTCTGGTGTTCTGGTCAGAGAACTCAGGGTGTCAGCCAAGCCTCATCCTGTTCTACTCTGGGCTTGGTTTCAGGTTTTCTCAGTCTATATCTTTTCATAAACCCATCAGAACCGACAAGCACGAGCACCGTCTTCATTCCTGCTAACATCATGGAGAGTCAGAGCTGTGCAGCAGAGCGTTGGTCTTAGCCAGTGTTTCCTCACTGAGCTGGAAAGAAAGGCAAGTGGAGTCTGCCTCAGGTATAGGTCTCCCAGGCTGACAGATAGGTCTAAAAATTACTCTCCTGCTCATTTGGGGTGCATGTAAAAATATTGGACAACATCCTAGCTGCAAGTCTGGACCCTGAGAGGTACCCACACTGGCTTCAGTTTTCAAAAGCAGCCCAGATGTTCTCCAGGCATTTGCCATGGTGTTCCTGCAGTTCTTGCACTTCATGTCCTCTCTGAGCACAGCACTGACATCTGCTTGGTGGTGGCTTTCTAACTTGATCTGATCCCTGAATCTTTCTAGTTTTCCAGAAAGAATTGGGCAGTAAACAGCACATTGTTCAGTTCTGGCTCACCCCAACCCACTTGCAGGTAGAAGAGTCAGGTCCCCTTCTCATCCTCACGGTCTGTTTTACATTATCTCCAGAGGGGAAGAGAGTGATGACGACATGGTAAAAGTGACCTGTGTAAAGGTGGAAATCACAAGCACACTGTTTTATGAGTGGAAGGGTGGACAGGCACCACTCATTCCTGATATAAATCATGTACTTTACAGATCCCCTCAACACCAGGAGATGGGCAGTCTGACTTCATGTTGAGGAGAAGGAAACAGAGGTGTCCTTCCTACCTAGTTCTTCCTGGAACCGTGCACCCAGGAGGTGATAAGTGCCCATCCTGCAGGGCATCTGCAGGGGGGTTTCCTCCACCATTCCACTATCCACTTCCTTCCAGACCACAGGTTCAGGTCACTCTCCTGCACACTTGTAAGTTGTTTGAGGCCCATTGGGGGATGTCAGGTGCCACAAGGCTCTCCATATCTGATTGCAGTTACTGCAGGATGACACGGTATCTGCAGTCCTGGCTTATTTTGACCTCTACAGGACAGCATCAGCTACCTCTGACACCTTTTAGGGACAGCCCTATGGCTGGCTCTAACGAAGGGAGCCTCAGGTTCTCTTGGTCATTTTTGCTTTCATGAGTAGTCTGTGTTCCTGGTGTGTTCACTAAGACTTTTAATTTTCATACACTTCATGTGGTATCAATTTTCCAAACTTGTGTCACATGCTCTTTGACTTATTTCTTTCTATAGAGAATGCCACCTGTCTCTGAATCAAGTTTTGTTTTTATTGTGCAGAAGGTGATTTGGGTTCACAATACAACAGGTTATCCTAGGACACTCACAGGGAAATCACTCTCAACCTGTGTGATTGGGGAGTGTAAGTTAAATGATGTTGCTGAGGGTGTAGGCCTTCTGTCCTTGACTTCCTAGGCCATGCTCTGCTAGGCAGCTGTGAGCTGAGATGGCTCATCCGGGAGGCAACAGTGCAGAGACTTCCATTTCTATGATTCTCTGCTGAGTTCCTCTTCACCAGAATGCCCCCCATAACATGATTACAGATATTACACAAATTTCTTCACATCATATATAAGTTAGAGTTTTTTACACCACACTAGTTTGATTTGTATGTCTGATTGATGAAAGTGTGGTGCAACTTTAGGAGATAGTAGGACGACTTCAGAAATGTCTGTGTCTCTCCTGGCCATGTGGTACTTGTCATAACAAGATGGAATGCCACCTTCGAATCAAGAAGACTTCTGTGGTGTTCACCTTCAGAAAAATGAGGTTTTCCAATGGCTTCAATGCCCCACACACTAAAGTCATGGTTTAATGAGAGTGTTCCCACTTTCATAATTCAGGGTCTGCAGCTGCATCTTGCAAAGGATGGTGAAGATAACAGAGTTCCCTACCTTGGTTACAGAGGCTGAAACTGTGCTGTTTACACAGTTTTGCAATGAGCTGTGTGAAAGGTTTGAATGCCTCCCTCCCCCAATAGATTTTGTTTGGTTTTATTTCTGAACTCTACTTACTGAGAATTACATTCAGCAATCAAGCCCTTTATAGCTCAAATTGATAACTCACAAGCAATCACCCAGTAAAGCTTATTTTAACCCTATTATTACCATTACTAGTACTGTTAGTCTTATAAGGGCTTAATCATGCAATAGAAATTTACTTTGGAAATATCTGTTTAAAAAGATGAAAGAGACAGTTTACTGCCTTGTCATGCACCCATTCCCTCTATATAACATTGCAGCATCATTCTTCCCTTTTGGCCTAGTACATCTGGCAGACTTAGTTGTGAAGCAAAAAATATAAAAGATTTGCCTACGCTGTCTTGGTAAAGCTTGGCAGTAAACTCAGCAGCCACGTGTTATCCATTTTGGAGAGTATATTGTCTGTAAAGAGAGCTGGGGCATTTTTGCCCTGTGCCTAGCTTGCCATTAATGAAGATTTCTCAAAAAGGAGATTTTATGATGCTCATCGTCTTTGTTGAGTTAGGCTTGGGTGTTGCAGGAGCTGACATGCCTCAAGTCAAAAGCATCTTTCATTAATAAAAGTATATTTAAATGTCAAAAATTATTTATTTTATGTCTGTGAGTGTTTCCCATGCATGTATGTTTTCCATGTGTGTATTTTCAACACAAACGTGCCTGATGTCTGTGGACCTCAGAAGCCATTTTTGGATGCCCTGGGATTGGTGCTACAGGTGATTTAGGGATGTCATATGGACACTGGAAAAAAAAGCCTGGGTCCTAGGCAAGAGCAGCAAGAGATCTTAACCACGGAGCCACCTCTCCAGAAACAATTTTAATTGTTTACACTGACTATCCACTTTAGCTCTGGTTTATTTTATTTTTATTTATTTGTTTTGTGGAGGAGACAGAGATATGTCACAGTACACTGCTGAGGGTCCACAGAGTTGGTTCTTCCCTTCCAGAATGTAAATCCCACGGATCAAACTCTTATCACCATGATAGGCAGTTAGTCCATCTGTCATCCAGCCTACCTACTGGACTCTTGCTCTGAGCAATTAGCTGGTGCTACATGTACTGGAGCTTGAACACTTCGTAAAGTTCCATGAACTAAACAAGATAACATTAATACACACCCTTGAATTTCAATTGATTTTTATTTCTAACTAATGACTAGCATTTTTTATATTATTACATAATTAAGGAGAATGATACTTGAATTGAAGTTAGTGCAGGTATTGCATGAGTAAGAATCTTCTAGAACACCCTTCCTGAAAGGTTCAGGTATGTACCTGAGGCTAGGGCCACCTGAGTCAGAAATATCACTGCTTCCTCAAGGAGGTATGAAATGCCAGATGCCTATGCAACCCAATTTTCAAGATGAGCTGGATAATTCTACTGTTATTAATACCTTACAATGGGAATGGTCCTAGATTGATTGTAATTATAATTCTATTTCTATTTACTTATTTATTTATTTATTTACAGATGCTGAAGGAGAAAAAATCCTTTACCATGTTCCTGCAAGCCTCTGATAACTGAACACATCTCACAGAGGCTTTTGTTCTACTGTGACGTCAGTACATATCTCAGATGAAGTTACAAGGTGAGGTTCACAGAGAAGGCCTAAAATGCTACCAGAATGCTCTGGAAAGGATTGGTCAGGTAGTCTACTGCTGTCGTATTTAATCTTTTCTGTTTCAGGCCGGGACAGACCAGAGAGCTGTTTTTATTTTTATTTTTTTTTAAGAAATACTATTATGTGTTTATTAAATTTCGGTTTATATAGCACTTTAGCATTTATGTATTTTTCATATATAATTATTTAACAGTAACCCCAGCATATTTATGAAAAACATAATATAATACGAGAGAACAGATGCTCACAGTTAAGTGATTGATCCAAAATAATCCATCTTCTTCATGGATAATCTTGAGAAGACATCATATCTAAAATTCTCCCAGGAGTTGAACTTCTTTAATTAATTCCACCCAAAACTTTACTTCCAAGAAAGAAGAGAATAGTTATTTCATTGTCATTCCATTGTGAAAAAAGAAGTCCAACAAATGTTCTCTCAAGACTCTCTCTTTCAAGACTGTGTTAAGACCCTTTGGAAACAGACACTACAAGAAAATAATTTCTTCAGTGAAATATAATAACAGTTCCCTCTATTATTAATGTTTAAACACTTGGGTTTAAACATTAGAAGCAGGTATACTTCATCCAATATATGTTCTTTGCCAAACACAGATCTCTTCTATGCTCATTTTGATTACCTTGATTAGGTGGTATTTATTCAAAAGGCAAGAAGTACCAACATGCATAGAATAATGTATAAGGCTGGATTGTGGAAACACAGATTAATTATGTAGCTGAGAATCCTTAGCCAGAAAGAGTGGTAGCACCAAAAAAATCACTCATAAAATAAAAGAGGCTAGAGCAACTGGCATAGGGATGTACATGTTTCCTTCTAATGTGTTAAAATAAGATCTAGTTTAGGAAACCATTTTATACAAAGTCTCTGAATGATCAGGAGCCTTGTTTTGCAGTTTTAGAATAGCAAAATCAGAAAAGACCTGTTCAAGTAGAAAGAATGTTATTCTGTAGCCAGTATGTCCTTGAGTTCCTCCCATGCTGGAGAGGGAGGCTGAGTGGTTAGCTCATGAGGATGTGGAGTGTGAGAAGTTCATGGAACTCTATCAGAGGCTAGAAGAACTGGACACTGATAAGGCTGAGATGAAGGCCTCAAGGCTCTTACACAGACTGGCTTTCACCCCTGCCATAAAGTGCAAGAAGCTAAAAGACTTCAGTGGTGGCTGGCAGATAAGAGATGCTCTTGCCAAAGCCTTCTTTATTCAGCCCTTCATGCTGTTTCAGGTCGAGCTGACCAACCACCTGGGCCTGGATGCTTGTGTGTGGCTGCAAGAAGAACTTAAGACTTTCAAGAGCATTCTGGTCCTTGTGTCCCATTCCCAGGACTTTCTGAATGGAATCTGTACCAACATCATCCACATGCACAAGAAGAAACTGAAGTTCTACATGGGTAATTATGATCAGTATGTGAAGGCACGGCTGGAGCTGGAAGAGAACCAGATAAAGAGGTTTCACTGGGAGCAAGACCAGATAGCACATATGAAAAACTACATTGCCAGGTTTGGCCAGGGCAGTGCAAATCTGGCCTGGCAGGCTCAAAGAAAAGAGAAAACACTACAGAAAATGATGGCATCAGGACTGACAGGATTGTGAGTGACAAGACACTGTCATTATATTTCCCACTGTGTAGTAAGATCCCACCACCTGTCATTATGGCACAGAACATGAGCTTCAAGTATACAAAAGATGGGCCTTGCATCTACAATAATCTAGAATTTGGCATTGACCTTGAGGCAGAAGTTGCTATGGTTAGAGCCAACAATGCAGGGAAGTCCACTCTCCTGAAGCTGCTAACTGGAGAGCTTCTGCAGAGATGGAATGATCTGACAACATTCTCATGTTAAGATAAGATGTTACCATCAGCACTTACAGGAGCAACTGGACCTGGACCTTTCACCATTGGAGTACATGATGAATTGCTACCCAGAGATCAAGGAGGAGGAGATGAGGAAGATCATTTGGAGATATGGCCTCACTGGGAAACAACAGTTGACCCCAATCCATAATCTGTCTGATGGGCAGAAGTGCCAAGTGTGGCTGACCTGTCTGGCCTGGCAGAACCCTCATATGCTCTTTCTGGGCAAGGCTACCAATCACTTGGACATTGAGACCATTGTTCTCGCTCACCAACCTCAACAAGCTTCTGGCTTTACTATTAAGAGTGTATCAGTGGATTTGGAGAAAAGCATGGGAGGAGAAGAGGGAGGGAGGGCGGGATGGGAGGGAATGAGGGAGGGAGGTTACAGCTGGGATACAAATAGGATACAAAGTGAATAAACTATAATTAATATAAAAATTAAAAATTAATAAATAAAAGAGTATACTTTTCTGAACTTCAGATTGTTCCCTATGTTCTTTTTTCTTTTTTTTTTTTCTGGTAATATATTTTTTTAAATTTTTCATCAATTACACTTTATTCATTCTGCATCCCCCCATAAGCCCCTTCCTCCTCCCCTCCCAATCCCACCCTCCCTCCTCCCTCTGCTTACATGCCACTCCCCAAGTCCACTAATAGGGGAGGTTCTCCTCTCCTTTCTGATCTTCGTCTGTCAGTTCACATCAAAAGTGGCTGTATTGTCCTCTACTATGGCCTGGTAAGGCTGCTCCCCCCCAGAGGGAGGTGATCAAAGAGCAGGCCAATCAGATTATGTCAGAGGCAGTCCCTCTTCACATTACTATGTAACCCAATTGGACTCTGAACTGCCCTGGGCTACATCTGTGCAGGGGTTCTGGGTTATCTCCATGAATAGTCCTTGGTTGGAGTATGAGTCTCTGGGAAGTTCCCTGTGTTCAAATTTTCTTGTTCTGTTGCTCTCCTTGTGGAGACCCTGTCCTCTCCAGCTCTTACTATTTCCCAGTTCTTACCTAAAATTCCGTTCACCTGCCCAACAGTTGCCCATCCGGCTCAGCATCTGCTTTGATAGTCTGAAGGGCAGAGGCTTTCAGAGGCCCTCTGTGGTAGGTTCCTAGGTTGTTTCCTGTTTTCTTCTTCTTCTGATGTCCATCCTCTTTGCCTTTCAGGATGGGGATTGGACATTTTAGTTAGGGTCCTCTCTCTTGCTTAGTTTCTTTAGATGCACAGGTTTTAGTGGGTTTGTCCTATGTTGTATGTCTATATGAGTGAGTATATACCATGTGTGTCTTTTTGCTTCTGGGACAACTCATTCAGGATGATCCTTTCCAGATCCCACCCATTTACCTGCAAATTTCATGATTTCCTTATTTTTCATTGCTGAGTAATATTCCATTGTGTAGATGTACCACAATTTCTGCATCCATTCTTCAGTTGAGGGGCATCTGGGTTGTTTCCAGCTTCTGGCTATTACAAATAAAGCTGCTACAAACATGGTTGAGCAAATGTCCTTTTTGTGTACTTGAGCCTCTTTTGGATATATGCCCAGTAGTGGTATGGCTGGATCTTGAGGAAGCGCTATTCCTAGTTGTCTGAGAAAGCACCAGATTGATTTCCAGAGTGGTTGTACAAGTTCACACCAGCAGTGGAGAAGGGTTCCTCTTTCTCCACAATCTCTCCAGCATGTGTTGTCACTTGAGTTTTTGATCTTGGCCATTCTCATGGGTGTAAGGTGAAATCTCAGGGTTGTTTTGATTTGCATTTCCCTAATGGCTAGTGAGGTTGAGCATTTCTTTAAGTGCTTCTCTGCCATTCGGTGTTCCTCTACAGAGAATTCTCTGTTTAGCTCTGTTCCCCATTTTTTAAGTGGATTACTTGGTTTGCTGCTTTTCAGCTTCTTTAGTTCTTTATATATACTGGATATGAGTCCTCTGTCAGATAAAGGGTTGGTGAAGATTCTTTCCCAGTCTGTAGGTGGTTGCTTTGTTTTGATGACGGTGTCCTTTGCTTTACAGAAGCTTTTCAGTTTCATGAGGTCCCATTTATTGGTTGTTGCTCTTAGAGCCTGTGCTGTTGGTGTTCTGTTCAGGAAGTTTTCTCCTGTACCAATGAGTTCTAGGGTATTTCCCACTTTTTTTTCAAGCCGATTTAATGTGTCTGGTTTTATGTTGAGGTCTTTGATCCACTTGGACTTCAGTTTTGTGCAGGGTGACAAGTATGGATCTATTTTCATTTTTCTACATGTAGACATCCAGTTAGACCAGCACCATTTGTTGAAGATGCTATCTTTTTTCCATTGTATGGTTTTGGCATCTTTGTCAAAAATCAGGTGTCCATAAGTGTGTGGGTTTATTTCTGGGTCCTCTGTTCGGTTCCATTGATCCACCATTCTGTTTCTATGCCAGTAACATGCAGTTTTTAAAACTGTTGCTCTATAGTACAACTTAAGATCAGGGATGGAGATACCTCCGGAAGATCTTTTATTGTAGAGGATTGTTTTAGCAATTCTGGGTTTCTTGTTATTCCATATGAAGTTGAGAATTTTTCTTTCCAGGTCTGTAAAGAATTGTGTTGGTAATTTGATGGGTTGGGTGTTGCAGGAGCTGACATGCCTCAAGTCAAAAGCATCTTTCATTAATAAAAGTATATTTAAATGTCAAAAATTATTTATTTTATGTCTGTGAGTGTTTCCCATGCATGTATGTTTTCCATGTGTGTATTTTCAACACAAACATGCCTGGTGTCTGTGGACCTCAGAAGCCATTTTTGGATGCCCTGGGATTGGTGCTACAGGTGATTTAGGGATGTCATTTGGACACTGGAAAAAAAAGCCTGGGTCCTAGGCAAGAGCAGCAAGAGATCTTAACCACGGAGCCACCTCTCCAGAAACAATTTTAATTGTTTACACTGACTATCCACTTTACCTCTGGTTTATTTCATTTCATTTGTTAGTTTTGTGGGAGAGGCAGAGCTATGTCACAATACACTGCTGAGGGTCCACAGAGTTGGTTCTTCCCTTTCAGAATGTAAATCCCACGGATCAAACTCTTATCACCATGATAGGCAGTTAGTCCATCTGTCACCCAGCCTACCTACTGGACTCCTGCTCTGAGCAATTAGCTGGTGCTACATGTACTGGAGCTTGAACACTTCGTAAAGTTCCATGAACTAAACAAGATAACATTAATACACACCCTTGAATTTCAATTGATTTTTATTTCTAACTAATGACTAGCATTTTTTTATATTATTACATAATTAAGGAGAATGATACTTGAATTGAAGTTAGTGCAGGTATTGCATGAGTAAGAATCTTCTAGAACACCCTTCCTGAAAGGTTCAGGTATGTACCTGAGGCTAGGGCCACCTGAGTCAGAAATATCACTGCTTCCTCAAGGAGGTATGAAATGCCAGATGCCTATGCAACCCAATTTTCAAGATGAGCTGGATAATTCTACTGTTATTAATACCTTACAATGGGAATGGTCCTAGATTGATTGTAATTATAATTCTATTTCTATTTATTTACTTATTTATTTATTTACAGATGCTGAAGGAGAAAAAATCCTTTACCATGTTCCTGGCAGCCTCTGATAACTGAACACATCTCACAGAGGCTTTTGTTCTGCTGTGACGTCAGTACATATCTCAGATGAAGTTACAAGGTGAGGTTCACAGAGAAGGCCTAAAATGCTACCAGAATGCTCTGGAAAGGATTGGTCAGGTAGTCTACTGCTGTCATATTTAATCATTTCTGTTTCAGGCCGGGACAGACCAGAGAGCTGTTTTTAAAACTGCATTAACTATCCCAAGTCACAAATGTGAGGGGACCTCATGAGAATAAAGCCAGCAGCTTACACTTCCACAGAGTTCACCCTGTGCAGGGAACCCCCCATGCTTGGTATGTAAACTTCATCTTCTTACACAACTCCCTGACACAGGCACACAACAGTCATATGTTATAGAGCTGCAGCTCAACGTTAGACTGGTCAGGGTCACACATAGGAAATGGCAGGAGTGGGTAGGATCTGAAATAGTCTGGATTCAGAGTTTCCACTGCTCAATGCTCCCTGCAGAACCACATGAAGAGCACTAGGTCTGCAGTAAATGAGCAGAACAAAGAGACTGGAATAAAATGACTCTGGGTCTGTTTAAGACAAGGGCACTGCTTCAACTGAGGGTCTCATTTCTACTTTCTTGCAATTCTCCTTGAACTTCACCAAAAACTACAGAGCTGCTACGAGTCTGGCAATCAACATGATACAGAAAAAAGACAAGTAAGGCATTGCTTTTCCTCAGGAGACCTCAAATAGGAAACAGTAGGAAAGATTACTTCCACTGCACATGACAATTTTCAGTATGGAGAAAGCTTATGTACAGATGGGGCACGGAAGTGTGCAACAATGGAGACATTGAACATGGCTTCTGGGCAAGTTGAGGTGGAGGCAATATTAGATGGAACAACGCTGAGCTGTGAAACATCAACATGTCTTCCTGAGACGAGCGGAGCTGCCATTGTTTGCCGCTGATGAGCAAGGCGAGATTTGGGATAAGGAATCCTCTTGCTGTTCTACCCTCAAAGTTCCTAACTGCGTCTTTCGGACTTAAAATGAATAAAATCAAAGAACTATCTTATAATATTAAGATAAGAAACACTCTATATTTTGAAGCTGGAATTGGGCTCTCAGGCAACATCATCCTTCTTCTCTTCCAGGTCCTCAAGTTCATTCGTGGACAGAGACTCAGACTCACTGATCCACCCATCAGTCTCTTGGCCCTAATCCACATACTGATGCTACTAGTGATGAGTTTAGTAGCTTCAGACATTTTTATGCCAGGGAAGAGATGGAGTGACTCCACATGCAAATCTGTTATGTTCTTGTACAGGTTTTTTAGGAGCCTCTCTCTTTGTGCCACTAGCCTGCTCAGCATCCTCCAGGCCATCACGCTCAGCCCGAGAAATTCCTGTCTAGCAAAGTTCAAACAGAAATCTCCACACCAAATGTTAGGATGCCTTCTTTTCCTGAGTATCTTTTATACATCCTTCAGTAGTCCACTTATAACATATGTAACTGCCACACCAAATCTGACCTCTCCTGGTTTTACATACATCACTCAGTCTTGCTGTCTTGTGCCCATGAGTTACTCTGACCGGCATATATTTTATATACTATTAACTCTCAGAGATGTCATCTTTGTAGGTCTCTTGGCCATTTCCAGTGCATACATGGTGACTTTCCTATACAGACATAAGAAACAGTCCCAGTTTCTCCACAGCACCAACCGTTCCCTTAAATCATCCCCAGAACACAGAGCAACACAGACCATCCTGTGCCTCATGAGCTTCTTTGTGGTGATGTACACCTTGGACAGCATCATCTCCTACTTAAGATATCCAAGTAAAGATCCCATATTTTATTTTATTGTGATTCTTGTATGTCATAGCTATGCCACAGTCAGTCCTTTTTTGGTCCTCAGCAATGAAAAACACGTAATTCACATTTTCAAATGTTATGGGAGGACATTAAACATATGATTGTTCAAGGATGGATAAGTTCTTTTAAGATGAGCTGATGCACTGGCATCAGAAGTATGTACTGTGTTTATGTGAGCTTCAAGTTAAAAAAAAGACAGTTATTCTTTCTGTTGCTGTTAAACCTGTATATTATGATATATGTGGAAGCCAGATATAAAAGAAAAGCCACATGGCAGGTTCCTAAGTTTTTTATACTCTCCTGTGTGTATTGAAGAGAGACATAGATAGTGGATCTTACTTGTCATGGCCTGGATTACCCATAATACCTAAAAATATCTGACAGCTCGTGATATGCCTCAGTCATTCAATTTCCTCAGCTCTCACTATTTTGCCAAATTATGTAAGTAAGCATTTATTATTATATTCACCATATAACCAGAAAACACACACACACAGAGAGAGAGAGAGAGAGAGAGAGAGAGAGAGAACAAGAGAGAGACAGACAGAGTAGAGTCAATGTATAAAAAGCAGTCCTGATGATGGATAAACAGACTTCAGCCTCTCTACACTGGACTGTTACTCGGCTTTAAAAGAGAAAGGGCTTCTGTACATTGTCCCACAGAGAGGGGCATGAATCCACCATTCTGACTGCCATGTGAGTCTAGGCAGAACAAATGCTGTGTGGACTACTTGGAGCAGGAAGAGCTTGGAAACTTTCAGGAGTAGAAACAAAAACAGCGTCTCATCCTCAGCTCAGGAGGGAAGGCCACGGCCATCTTGCTGGTTGGAGGCAGACGGTAAAAATGTAAATGACAGCAAGCAGTATGCTGAAGATGGGAAATGCTTGTCTTGTTTGTGCTTTATGGCAATAAAAATATGTTTACTGAGCAAATGTCTTTGTTGAATCCTTGAGCATATTTTGGAGCTATGCCTGTTTTGGATATAGCTTGATCTTGAGGTAGCACTATTCCTAATTGTCTCAGAAAGCGCCAGATTGATTTCTAAAGTGGCTGTACAAGTTTACATTGCTGGTGGGAACAAAGCAATGGAGGAGCATTCCCCCTTCTCCACATCATCTCCAGTAGGTGTTGTCACTTGAGCTTTTGATCTTAGCCGTTCTGATAGATGTATGATGGATTCTCAGGGTAGTTTTAGATTGCATTTTCTTGATGACTAAGGGCATTGAACATTTTTTTAATTTATTTAAATTTTTTATTTAACTTTTATTAATTAGACTCTATTCATTTTGTATCCCCCCATAAGCCCCTCTTTCCTCCACTCCCCTTTCTGCATGCATGCCCCTCCCCATGTCCACTGATAGGGGAGGTCCTTCTCTCCTTCTTTCTGATATTAGTCTATCAGTTCACATCAAAAGTGGCTGCACTGTCATCTACTGTGGCCTGGTAAGGCTGCTCCCCCCTCAGGGGGAGGTGATCAAAGAGCAGGCCAATCAGATTATGTCAGAGGCAGTCCCTCTTCCCATTTCTATGGAACCCACTTGGACACTAAACTGCCATCGGCTACATTTGTGCAGGGGTTCTAGGTTATCTCCATGAATAGTCCTTGGTTGGAATATGAGTCTCTGGGAAGTTCCCTGTGTTCAAATTTTCTTGTTCTGTTGCTCTCCTTGGGGAGTTCCTGTCCTCTCCAGCTCTTGCTATTTCCCACTTCTTACATAAAATTCCATTCACTCTGCCCGAAAGTTGGCCATCAGACTCAGCATCTGTTTTGATAGTCTGCAGGGCAGACGCTTTCAGAGGCCCTCTGTGGCAGGTTCCTAGCTTGTTTCCTGTTTTCTTCTTTTTCTGATGTCCATCCTCTTTCCCTTTCAGGATGGAGATTGAGCATTTTAGTTAGACTCCTCTCTTTTGCTTAGTTTGTTTACATGTACAGATTTTAGCGGGTTTATCATATGTTGTATGTTTATATGAGTGACTATATACCTTGTGTATCTTTTTGCTTCTGGGATAGCTCACTCAGGATGATCCTCTCCAGGTCCCACCATTTATCTACAAGTTTCATGATTTCCTTATTTTTCATTGCTGAGTAATACTCCATTGTATAGATGTACACAATTTCTGCATCCATTCTACAGTTGAGGGGCATCTGTCACCTGTCCAGCATGTGTTGTCACTTGAATTTTTCATCTTGGCCATTCTGATGGGTGTAAGGAGAAATCTCAGAAATCTCTTTGTATTTCCCTAATGGCTAATGAGGTTGAGCATTTCTTTAAATGCTTCTCTGCCATTCGATATTCCTCTACAGAGAGTTCTCTGTTTAGCTCTGTTCCCCATTTTTTAAGTGGATTACTTGGTTTGTTGTTTTTCAGCTTCTTTAGTTCTTTATATATACTGGATATGAGTCCTCTGTCAGATAAACGGTTGGTGAAGATTCTTTCCCAATCTGTAGGCAGTCACTTTGTTTTGATGACGGTGTCCTTTGCTTTACAGAAGCTTTTCAGTTTCATGAGGTCCCATTTATTGATTGTTGCTCTTAAAGCCTTTGCTGTTGGTGTTCTGTTCAGGAAGTAGTCTCCTGTACCAATGAGTTCTAGGGTTTCCCCCACTTTTTCTTTTAACCTAGTTAATGTGTCTGGTTTTATGTTGAGGTCTTTGATCCACTTGGACTTCAGTTTTGTGCAGGGTGATAAGTATGAATCTATTTTCATTTTTCTACATATAGACATCCAGTTAGACCAGCACCATTTGTTGAAGATGCTATCTTTTATCCATTGTATGGTTTTGGCATCTTTGTCAAAAATCAGATGTCCTTTAGTGTGTGGGTTTATTTTTGGGTCTTCTGTTCGGTTCCATTGACCCACCATTCTGTTTCTATGCCAGTAACATGCAGTTTTTAGAGCTATTGCTCTGTAGTACAGCTTGAGATCAGGGATGCAGATACCTCCAGAAGATCTTTTATTGTAGAGGATTGTTTTAGCAATTCTGAGATTCTTGGTATTCTATACGAAGTTAAGAATTTTTCTTTCCAGGTCTGTAAAGAATTGTGTTGGCAATTTGATGGAAATTGCATTAAATCTGTAGATTGTTTTTGGTAAGATGGCCATTTTTACTATGTTAATCCTGCCAAACCATGAGCATGGGAGATCTTTCCATCTTCTCATATCTTCTTCTAATTCTTTCTTCAGTGACTGGAAATTTTTTTCATACAAGTCTTTGACTTGCTTGGTTAGAGTTACACCAAGGTACTTTATGTCATTTGTGGCTATTGTGAAGGGTGTTGTTTCTCTAATTTCTTTCTCAGCCCTTTGTCTTTTGTATACAGGAGTGCTACTGATTTTTTTTTAGTTGATTTTATATCCGGCCACTTTGCTCAAGGTGTTTATCACCTGTAGAAGTTCCCTGGTAAAATTTTGGGGGTCACTCATGTATACTATCATATCATCTGCAAATAGTGATAATTTGACTTCTTCCTTTCCAATCTGTATCCCCTTGATCTCCTTCAACTGTCCTATTGCTCTTGCAAGGACTTCCAGCACTATGTTGAAGAGATATGGACAGAGTGAGCAGCCTTATCTTGTCCCTGATTTCAGTGGGATTGCTTTAAGTTTCTCTCCATTCAGTTTGATGTTGGCTATAGGCTTGCTGTATATCGCCTTTACTATGTTTAGATATGTGCCTTGTATCCCTGATCTCTCCAATACTTTAAACATGAATGGATGGTGGATTTTGTCAAATGCTTTTTAGCATCTAAGGAGATTATCATGTGGTTTTATTCTTTCAGTTTGTTAATATTGTGGATCACATCGATGGATTTTCATATACTGAACCACCCCTGCATACCTGGGATGAAGCCTACTTGGTCATGGTGGATGATATCTTTGATGTGTTCTTGTATTCGGTTTGTGAGTATTTTGTTGAGTATTTTTGCATCAATGTTCATAAGGGAGATTGGCCTGAAATTCTCTTTCTTTGTTGGGTCCTTGTGAGGTTTAGGTATCAAGGTGACTGTGCCTTCATAGAATGAGTTTGGTAATGTTCCTTCTGTTTCTATTTTGTGGAATAGTTTGAAGAGAACTGGAGTTAGTTCTTCTTTGAAGGTCTGGTAGAATTCTGCGCTGAAGCCATCTGGTCCTGGGCTTTTTTTGGATGGGAGACTTTTGATGACCGCTTCTATTTCTTTTTTTTTTCCTATTTTTTTTATTACTTTATTTATTTTTTTTATCAGTTACATTTTATTAACTCTGTATCCCAACCGTGTCCCGATCCCTCATTCCCTCCCAGTCCCTCCCTCCCTCCCTCATCTCCACCGTGCCCCTTTCCAAGTCCTGATGGGGGGGAACCTCCTCCCCATTCATCCGATCCTGTTTTATCAGGTATCTTCAGGACTGGCTGCAAAGCCCTCCTCTGTGGCCTAACAGGACTGCTCCTCCCTTCGGGGGTGGGGAGACCAAAGAGCCAGTCATTGAGTTCCTGTTAGAAATAGTCCTTGTTCCCCTCACTTTGGGAAACCAATTGGTTACTGAGCTACCACAGGCTACATCTGAGCGGAGGTTCTAGGTTATATCCATACATGGTCCTTGGTTGAATGTCAGTCTCAGAAAAGACCCTGTGCCCAGATATATTTGGTCCTTGTGGAGCTCCTATCCTTTCCCCATCAGACTAACTCCCCTTCTTTCTTATGATTCCCTGTACTCTGCCAAAGGTTTGGTCATGAGTCTTTGCTTTGAAAACACTGCTAGTTAGAGTCTTTCAGATGCGCTCAGTAGACTCCTGTCATACATTCAATGCACATCCCATCTGTCTTTCTAAATGAGGATTGATCATCTCACCCCATGTCCGCTCAATTGATTATCGTTTTTAGGTGTATAGATTTCATTATGTTTATCATATCTTATAGGTCTATATAAGTGAGTATATCCCATGTTTGTCTTTCTCCTTCTGGGATATTTCACTCAGAATGATCTTTTCTAGATCCCACCATTTGCCTGCAAATTTCATGATTTCTTCCTTTTTGATTGCTGAGTAGTATTCCATTGTATAAAAATACCACAATTTCTGTACCCATTCCACCGTTGATGGACATCTGGGTTGTTTCCAGGTTCTGGCTATTACAAATAGAGCTGCTATAAACATGGTTGAGCAAGTGTCCTTTTTGTGTACTTGAACAAACTTTGGGTATATACCTAGCAGTCGTATAGCTGGGTCTGGAGGAAGCACTATATAAAACCAGATACCCTAAATCAATTGGAAAAAAAGTGGGGAACAGCCTAGAACTCATTGGCACAGGAGACAACTTCCTGAACAGAACGCCAACAGCACAGGCTCTAAGAACAACAATCAATAAATGGGACCTCATGAAACTGAAAAGTTTCTGTAAAGCAAAGGATACCGTCATCAAAACAAAACGACTGCCTACAGATTGGGAAAGAATCTTCACTAACCCTTTATCTGACAGAGGACTAATATCCAGTATATACAAAGAACTAAAGAAGCTGAAAAGCAGCAAAGCAAGTAATCCAATTAAAAATAGGGAAAAGAGCTAAACAGAGAATTCTCTGTAGAGGAATATCGAATGGCAGAAAAACACTTAAAGAAATGCTCATCCTCATTAGCCATCAGGGAAATGCAAATTAAAACGACCCTGAGATATCACCTTACACCCATCAGAATGGCCAAGATGAAAAACTCAAGCGATAACACATGCTGGAGAGGTTGTGGAGAAAGGGGAACCCTCCTCCACTGCTGGTGGGAATGTAAACTGGTACAACCACTCTGGAAAGCTATCTGCCGCTTCTATTTCTTTGGGGGATATAGGACTATTTAGTTGATTTACCTGGTCCTGATTCAACTTTGGTAAGTCAAATTGATCAAGAAAATTGTCCATTTCATTTAGATTTTCAAATTTTGTGGCATATAGACTTTTGAAGTAAGTCCTGATGATTGTTTGGATTTCCTCAATGTCTGTAGTTATGTCCCCCTTTTCATTTTCGATTTTGTTGATTTGGGTGGTGTCTTTCTGCCTTTTAGTTAGCTTGGCTAAGGGTTTGTTGATCTTGTTGATTTTCTCAAAGAACCAGCTCTTGGTTTCATTGATTCTTTGAATTGTTTTATTTGTTTCTAATTTATTGATTTCAGCCCTGAGTTTGATGATTTCCAGCCATCTACTCCTTTTTGGTGTATCTGCTTCTTCTTTTTCTAGGGTTTTTAAGTGGGCCATTAAGTTGCTTGAATGAGCTGTCTCAAATTTCTTCTTGAAGGCACTTAGTGCTATGAACTTTCCTCTTAGCACTGCTTTCATTCTGTCCCACAAGTTTGGGTATGTTGTGTCTTCATTTTCATTGAGTTCTAGGAAGACTTTAATTTCTTTATTTCTCCCCTGACCCAGTGTCATTTAGTAACAAGTTGTTCAGTTTCCATGTATGTGTAGGCTTTTTGCTATTTCTGTTATTGTTGAGGTCCAGCTTTATTCCATGGTGATCAGACAAGATACAAGGGATTATTTCAATCTTCTTGTATCTGTTGAGGCTTGTTTTGTGACCAACTATATGGTCTATTTTGGAGAAGGTTCCATGAGGTGCTGAGAAGAAGGTAAATTCTTTTGTGTTTGGGTGTAAAGTTCTGTAAATGTCTGTTAGGTCCATTTCATTCATGACCTCTGTCAGAGACATTGTTTCTTTGTTTAATTTCTGTTTTGTTGACCTGTCCTTTGTTGAGAGTGGGCTGTTGAAGTCTCCCACTATTAGTGTGTGGGGATCTATGTGTGGTTTAAGTTTTATCAATGTTTCTTTCACAAATGTGGGTGCCCTTGTATTTGGGGCATAGATGATCAGGACTGTGATGTCTTCTTGGTGGAATTTTCCCTTGATGAGTATGGAGTGTCCTTCCCCATCTCTTTTTATTAATTTTGGTTGGAAGTCTATTTTATCAGATATTAGAATGGCTACTCCTGCTCACTTCTTGGGTCCATTTGCTTGAAAGTTGTCTTCCAACCCTTTACCCTCAGGTAATGTCTATCTTTGTGACTTAGGTGTGTTGCTTGTATGCAACAGATTGCTGTTTTCTTGTTGTTGTTGTTGTTTTGTTTTGTTTTTTATTTATTTTTTTTTTTTGTGCATCCATTCTGTTAGTCTGTGTCTTTTTATTGGAGAATTGTGTCTATTGATGTTGAGAGAGATTAATGTCCAGTGGCTGTTAGATCCTTTGATTTTGATGTTGCCTGTGGTCATAAGCTTGTGTGCTTGGTGTCTTTTTGTTTTACTGTAGTGAGGTTAATTATTTCCTACGTTTTCTTGAAAGTAGCTAGTTTTCTTGGGTTGCATTTTCTTTTCTCATTTTTTCTGTATCGCTGGATTTGTATGTAGGTATTGTTGAAATTTGTTTTTGTAATTGAGTATCTTGTTTTCTCCATCTATGAGGCCTGAAAATTTTGCTGCATATTGTAGTCTGGACTGACATCTGTGTTCTCTTAGGGTCTGCATGATATCCGTCCAGGCCCTTCTGGCTTTCATAGTCTCTGTTGAAAAGTCAGGTGTGATTCTAATAGGTTTGCCATTATATGTTACTTGGCCTTTTTCCCTTGCAGCTTTTAGTATTTTTTTTCTTTGTTCTGTATACTTACTGTTTTATTATGTAGTGGGAGGTTTTGGTTTTTTTTTGTTTGGTTGGTTGGGGTTTTTTGTTTTGTTTTTTGTTTGTTTGTTTGTTTGTTTTATGTAGCGGGAGGTTTTGGGTTTTTTTTGTTTGGTTGGTTGGGGTTTTTTGTTTTGTTTTTTGTTTGTTTGTTTGTTTGTTTCTGGTCTAATTTACTACCTGTTCTGTAGGCCTCTTGTATTCTTATTGGCCTCTCCTTTAAGTTGGGAAAATTTTCTTCAATGATTTTGTTGAAAATATTTTCTGGGCCTTTGAGGAGGGAATCTTTTCCTCTATTTCTATTATTCTTAGGTTTTGTCTTTTCATGGTGTCTTGAATTTCTTGGACGGTCTGTTTGAGGAATTTTTTAGATTTAACATTTTCTTTGACAGAAACATGTATTTCTTCCATTGTATCTTCCACACCTGAGAATCTTTCTTCCATCTCTTGTAGTCTATGGGTTATGCTAAACTCTGCAGTTCCTGTTTTCTTCCCCAAGATCTTTCTCACCACAATTTCCTCCATTTGTGTTTTCTTTAATTTGTCCAATTCTATCTTCAGATCTTGAGCCATTTTTTTTCCTTCACCTGTCTGACTGTATTTTCCTTTGTTCCTTTTCCTTTGCTCCTTCAGATGTTTATTTGAACAATCCTCTGTTTCTTTCTTTTCTTTCAGTGATTTAAGTATTTCCTCTCTAAAGGCCACAAACTATTTGGCTGCAACTTCCTGTATTTCTTTACGGATGGCCATAATGTGTTTGAGTTTATCTTCCTCTGGGTCTTTATGCATTTTATTTGTTTCCTCTGTTATCCTCTTCATGATCATAGATGTTAGATCATCTTGAATTTCAATTATGCTGTGGTGTCTAGGGCTACTTGCCCCTGGATAACTGGGTTCTGGAGATGCCATATTGCTCTGTCTATTGTTGGTTGAGCTTTTACACTGGCCTCTAACCATTGGGCTATTTTAGGTGTTTGGAGTTAGTTTCTGGTGATTCCTGGAATCCTGTGGTGGAGAGAATCCCCTTGGCAGGAAGATGGTTTTTCCTGAAGGAAGCCTTCTCAGCTTTTTGGGTATAGTCACTGGATGGCCGGTGTTTTTCCTGAGTTGCCACTGCTCACCTCAGAGATAGAGACCTGAGTGGTAAATGTGGTCCTTGTTACTCGAGATGGCTTTCCTCTCACCCAGAGAAGTCCTGAAGACAGCTGCCCTGCTTCTGGGTCCTTGCTGTAAATTTAGTGAGCTGCTGCTGTAACCTGTGTGTCCCGTGGTTTGGTCAGTTTTGTTAGGGATAACTGGTTGCATCTTGGAGCAGTATCTGTGGGTTTGTTATCGGGGATTTGGGGCTCTTATAAGTCTGAGGTTGGGGCTCTGTGCCCCAGTACCCAAGAGGTAATCTGTGGCAGTTGGGTACCGCTTTCCTGGTAACAGCAGGCTATCTGGTGCACAGCAGGTCCCTGGGTTTGGCCGGTCTTCGGGACCTTTTCCAGGGATATACTGGGTGGCCTAATTCCGTCCCCTTTGCTTCATTCCCTGTGAGGATTTCTCCCGACAGTGTGTAAAGGATGGAGATACCTCCAGAAGTTCTTTTGTTATATAGAATTTTTTTAAGCTATTCGGGGTCTTTTGTTTTCCCATATGAAGTTTAGAATTGTCCTTTCATGGTCTGTATTAGTATTTCGATGGGTAGGTATTGAATCCATAGTTTGCCTTTGGTAAGATGGCCATATTTACTATGTTAATCTTACTTATTTATGGGCATGGGGCATCTTTCTATCATCTGATATGATCTTTCCATCATCTTTCTTCTGAGACTTGAGGTTCTTGTCATACAGCTCTTTTACTTGCTGCTAAGAGTTACACCAAGCTACTTGATATTATTTGTGGCTATTGTGAAGGGTGTAGTTTCCTTAACTTCTTTCTCAGCCCACTTGCTGTCTGTGTACAGGAGGGCTACTGATTTTTTAAAAATTAATTTTGTAACCAGGCACTTTGCAGAAGCAGTTTCTCAGCTGTAGGAGTTCTTTCATGGGTTTTTGGAGGGGAAAGGAATTCCTATTTTTAATTTTCTTTATTTATAACAATTTGTTCACTTTGTATCCAGGCTCCGATGTCCTTTTCCAGTGCCACGTCCCTCCCTCTTCTTCTCCAATGCCACTTCCCCAGTCCACTGATAGGGGAGGACTTCCTCACCTTCTATCTGACCCTAGCCTATCAGATCTCATCAGGATCGGCTGCATTCCCAATTGCTCCGTTTACAGACATGGAAAGAAAAATTCTCAACTTCATATGGAATAACAACAAACACAGAATTGCTATGTCTGATTGCATGCGGGTTGATGCCCCAGGTCCCGCCTCTGAGAAAAAGGTATTGGACGGGTCTGATGCTCTTTGGGTGGATGACACCTAAATGAACATCAGTACAAAGTCCCAATTTATTTCTTATATCAGAGATCAGACCTCTACTCTTGCCTGATGCGTCTAAAACAAAAAGGGGGAACTGTAGAGTGCTGCGTAATGCCGCGCCTGAAAGATGGAGCTGGTTTCCACCTTCCACCTTCCCGATGGTGAGTGCTCTCTATCACGAACAACTCCACATTTGGCTAAGGCTGAGGATCTGGCTTGCTTCCATGTATGTGGACCTATCTGCATTGCCCACGTGGCATGCTGAGGTTGGCTACCCAGAGGCTATTTAAAGTGGGCTGGCTTTACCCAGGGTCAGATGATTGTTCAAGGTTCCTGAATAAACTGCATTGAAAAAAAAAATAAAAGATCTTCTGGAGGTATCTCCATTCCTGATCTTAAGCTGTACTATAGAGCTATGGCCTATGTGGTCAAATAAGTCTGCTTCCCACCTTCTGGGGGATCAAAGAGCCAGCCAGTAAGTTCATGTCAGAGACAGCCCCTGTTCCCCTTACTAGGACACCCACTTGGACACTCAGCTGCCATGGGCTACATCTGTACAGGGGTTCTAAGTTATCTCCATGAATGGTCTTTGGATGGAGTATCAGTTTCAGAAAGACCCCTGCGCCTTGATTTCTTGGTTCTTCTTGGTTCTCTCCTAGTGGAGCTCCTGTCTCCTTCAGGTATTTCTATCTCCCCCTTCTTTCATAAGATTGCCTGTACTCTGCCCAAAATTTGGCTATGAGTCTCATAATCTGCTTTGATACCATGCAAGGTAGAGCATTTCAGAGACCCTCTGTGATAGACGACTGTCCTGTTTCCTGATTTCTCCCTCTTGTTATATCCATCTCATTTGCCTTTCTAAGTCAGGATTGAGCACCTTACCCAGAATCTCCTTCTGTCTTAGTTTCTTTAGGTGGACAGAGTTTATCATATATTATTTGTCTAATATCCACTTATAAGTTAATATATACTGTGTGTGTTTTTCTGCTTCTGGGATACCACACTCAGGATAATCTTTTGTAATTCCCACCATTTGCCTGAAAATTTCATGATTTACTTGTTTTTAACTGCTGAGTAGTATTCCATTTTGTAAATGTACCACACTTTCTGTATCCATTTCTCCTTCAAGGGAAATCTGGTTTGTGTCCAGCTTCTGGCTATTACAAATAAAGCTGCTTCAAACATGGTTGAGCAAATGTTCTTGTTGTATACTTGAGCATCTTTTGGATATATGCCTAGGAGTGGTACAGCTGGATCTTGGGGTAGTATTATTCCTAACTGTCTGAGAAAGAAACCAAATTGATTTCCAAAGTGGTTGTACAAATTTACAT
This sequence comes from Meriones unguiculatus, assembly GCF_030254825.1. Taxonomy (NCBI): domain Eukaryota; kingdom Metazoa; phylum Chordata; class Mammalia; order Rodentia; family Muridae; genus Meriones; species Meriones unguiculatus. The sequence continues at coordinate 83,128,022 of NC_083353.1, forward strand.
TACCACTAGCAGTGGAGGAGAGTTCCCTTTTCTCCACATCCTCTCCAGCATGTGTTGTCATTTGGAAAAATTTTTCAAGTCTCTAAAGAAAGAAATAGAAGAAGATATCAGAAGATGGAAATATTCCTCATGCTCAAAGCTTGGTAGGATTAACATAGTTAAAATTGCCCTCTTAGCAAAAGCAATCTGCAGATTCAATGCACTTTCCATTAAATTGCCAACACAATTCTTCACAGACCTTGAAAGAAAAATTCCCAATTTCCTAAAAAGGAACCAAGAATAGCTAAAACAATTCTCTACAATAAAAATATTTTGGATCTCAAGCTTTATTATAGAGCAACAGTAAGAAAACCTGCATGGTAGCAGGAGAGAAACAGAATGGTGGAGCAATGGAATCCAATAGAAGACCCATAAATTAACCTATGGACACCTGACTTTTGACAGAGATGCCAAATCCAAAAATTGGAAAAAAGATAGCATCTTCAACAAATGGTGCTGGAATACCTGGATATCTACATGAAGAAAAATACAAATAGATCCATATTTGCCACCCTGCACAAAACTAAACTCCAAGTGGATCAAAGACCTCAATATAAAATCAGACATATTAAACCAAGAAAAAGTGGGGAAGACCCTAGAACTCATTGGCACAGAAGATAACTTCCTGAACAGAACACCAGCAGAACTGGCTCTAAGATCAACAATCAATAAATAGAACCTTATGAAACTGAAAAGCTTCTGTAAAGCAAAGGACACTGTCATCAGAACAAAACGATAGGCTACAGACCAGGGAAGGATCTTCACCAACCCTCTATCAGACAGATGGCTAATAAACAGAATATATAAAGAACTCAAGAAGTTTAATAGCAACAAATCAAGTAATCCAATTAAAAAAGGGGTACAGAGCTAAACAGAGATTTCTCAATAGAGGAATATGGAATGGCAGAGAAACACTTAAAGAAATGCAAAACGTCCTTAGTCATCAGGGGCCTGCAAATAAAAAAGACCCTGAGATTTCACATTCCACCAATCAGAATGGTTAAGATCAAAATCTCATGAAATTTTGGGGGGTTGCTTACTTATACTAAATATGTTGACTTCTTCCTTCTCAATGAGCATGTCCTTGATCTCCTTTGCTTGTCTTATTGCTCTAGATAGTACTGTATTGAAGAGGTAGGGAGAGAGTGGGCAACCTTGTCTAGTCCCTAATTTTAGTGAAATTGCTTTGGGTTTCTTTCCATTTGACTTGATGTTGGCTATCATCTTGCTGAGTATAGGCATTACTATGTTTAAGTATGTGACTTGTACCCCTGATCTCTCCAAGACTTTTATCATGAAAGAGTATTGAAATTGTCAAGGCCTTTTTCTGCATCTAATGACATAATCATGAGATTTTCTTTTTTTTAGTTTGGTTATATGTTGGATTATGTTGATGGATTTTCGTGTGTTGAACCATCCCTGCATCCCTAGTATGAAGCCTACTTGATCACGGCTGATTATGTCTTTGGTGTGATCTTGAATTGGGTTTGTGAGTATTTCATTGAGTATTTTCCCATCGATGTTTATGAGTTAAATTGGTCTGAAATTCTCTTTCTTTGTTTAGTGTTTGTGTGGCTTAAGTATCAGATTGACTGTGGCTTCATAAAATGAGTTTGGCATTGTTTTTCCAGCTTCTAGTCTGTATTGGTATTAACTCTTCATTGAAAGGCTGGTAGAATTTTGCACTAAAACCATTTGATCCTGGACTTTTGTTTGTTTATTTGTTTGGGAGACTTTGGATGACTGATACTATTTCCTAAGGGGTTATAGATCTGTTTAAACTGTTTACTTTGACTTAACTTTGGTAGGTGAAATCTGTCAAGAAAAATCAACCATTTCCTGTAGATTTTCCACTTTTGCGGACTACAGACTTTTTAAGATCTAATGATTTTTTGGATTTCCTCATTGTGTGTTGTGATGTCCCCCTTTTTGTTTCTGACTCTATTAATGTTGGTACTCTCCCTCTGTCTTTTAGTTAATATTGTTAAGAGTTTGTCTATCTTGATTTTCTCAAAGAAGCAGCCCTTGGCTTCATTGATTTTTTTTTTTTTTTTTTAGTATTGTTCTCATTGTTTCCCATTTATTGATTTCAGCCCTGAGTTTGATTATTTCCTGTCATCTACTCCTCTTTGGAGTGTTTGCTTCCTTCTGTTAAGAGGATTTCAGGTGTTCTGCTAAGTATCAAGGTACTTAGTACTATGAACTTTTCTCTATCTCTGCTTTCATTGTATCCTATAAATGTGGGTATGTGCCTTTATTTTTATTAATACTAGAATATTAATTAATTTCTTTATTTCTTCCCTGACCCAGTGGTCATTGAGCAGGCAGTTGTTCAGTTTCCATGAGTTTGTAGGCTTTTTTGTTTCTGTTGTTGAATTCCACCTTTAATCCATGGTGGTCTGAAAAGATGCAGGGGCTTTCTTCAGTCTTCTTGTATCTGTTAAGGTTTGCATTTTGACCGAGTGTACGGTCAATTCTGAAGAAGGTTACATGAGGTGCTGAGAAGAAAGTATATTCTCTTGTGTTTGGTTGAAATGTCCAGTAGATCTGTTAGATCTATTTGACTCATGATGTCTGATAGTTTAATTATTTCCCATCCAGTTTCTGTCTTGATGATCTTTCCATTGGAGTGAGTGGTGTGTTGAAATCTCTCACTATTAATGTGTGGGGATCAATGTGTGAGTTAAACTTTTGTAATGTTTCATTTACTGATGTGGGTGCCCTTGCGTTTGGGGCATAGGTATTCAGAACTGAGATATCATCTTGGTGGATTTTTCTTTGATGAGTAAGGAGTGTTTTTCCCCATGTCTTTTGATTAGTTTGGGCAGAAAGTCTATTTTATTAGATACTAGAATGGCTACTCCAGATGTCTTCTTCAGTCCTTTAGTTTGGAAACCCTTTTCACAGCCCTTTACTTTGAGGTAAAGTGTAACTTTATTGCTGATGTGTGTTTCTTGGGTCCTATTTATGCATCCATTCTGTTAATCTGTGTTTTTTCATTCAGAGATGAGGCTGTTGATGTTGAGAGATATTAATGACCAGTGGTTGTTATTTCCTGTTATTTATCTTGGTGGTGGTAGTGTGTGTGTGTGTGTGTGTGTGTGTGTGTGTGTGTGTGTGTGTCCCTTCTTTTGGTTTTGCTGATGTGGGGTTATTTCCTTTCTATGTATAGTTGGCCTCCTTGGGTTACAGTTTTCCCTCTAGTATCTTCTGCAGCTCTGGGTATGTGGGTAGGTACTGTTTAAATGTGGTTTTGTGGTAAATTATCTTCTTTTTCTCCCTCTGTGGTGATTAAAAGGTTTTCTGGGTATAGTAGTTGGGGCTGACATCTGTGGTCTCTTAGTGTCTGTAAGATATCTGTCTAGGCCCTTTTGGCTTTTAGAGTTTCTGATGAGAAGTCAGCTGCAATTCTGATAGGTTGGCCTTTATATGTGACTTGGCCTTTTTCCCTTGCAGCTTTTATTATTCTCTTTTTGTTTTGCACATTTAAAGTTTTTATTATTATGTGGCAGATATATTTATCTTTTCTGCTCCAATCTGTTTGATATTCTGTAAGTTTCTACTTGGTATATGTTTATTGGCCTCTCTTTCTTTAGGTTGAGGAAGGTTTCTTCTATGATTTCATTGAAAATACTTTTAGAGCCTTGGATCTGGGAGTCTTCTTTTATTCTTATTATTCTTAGGTTTAGTCTTGCCATAGTGCTCTACATTTCTAGGATGTTCTGTGTCAGGAGCTTTTTAGATTTAACATTTCGTTTGACTGCTGTATTGATTTCTTCTATCATATCCTCTACCCCTGAGATTCTCTCTTCCATCTCTTGTATTCTGTTGTTGATGTTTGTGTCTGTAGTCCCTGTCTTCTTCCTTAGGTATTCCATCTCTAAATTGTCTTAGACTGTGTTTCCTTTATTGCTTCTAGTTCCATATTTAGGTCTCAAATAGTCTTATTAATTTCATTCTCCTGTTTGATTTTAGTTTCCTGTACTTATTTAATTTCTTTAAGGGGATTTATTCAATTTTTTCACCTGTTTGATTGTATTTTCCTGTTCTAGTTTGAGAGATTTATTGTCTTCCTTTAAGATCTCAATTGTGGGGAGATCCAAGATGGTGGTGGCAAGAGGACACTGTATCTGTGGAGCAGGACACCAGTGTTGGCAAAGCGACCAAGAGACTGAACTCTGGGCCCTAAAACACAAGCTATTGTGTTTCCCAGGTTAGAGGAAATGCCATTGTTTGGGAATCAATCGGGTTCATGCTTCTCAGGCCACCAAGCTAAAACCCAGAAGAGTTCCCATGTTCCACCAGGCACTCAATTGTCAGCCAAGAGCCACATGCTTGTATGTCCTGATCACCTTCCCAGACTGAACTGTGGACACCAAACCACCAGAGACTGTGAGAAAACTCCACAGTGAAGGAAGCAAATGGGACCAACATCAGATCACATAGTATATCCCTAGAAAAGGTCCCAGGGACCAGCAGATGCACAACCACCAACCCAGGGACCTGCTGTGCACCTGACTCACCATCCCAGACAGAACTGTGAGCCCCAGGGTGCCAGAGATGGTCAGAAGTAAACCCCACAATGATGGAAACAACATTTCTGAGCTTTGAGCACTCAGGAAACTGCCACCCCCACACACAGAGAAAAGTTCCTAGGAAAAGTTCCTGTGCTCCAAAGGGTAACCAGTTATCCTTAACTAAACTGACCAAACAGTGGGGCTCCCAGGTTCTTCAAATGGAATGTGCCTGGAAAACAGTATAAGAACAACAGTGCAGTTCACTAAATTCAGAGTAACAAACCCAGCAGCAGGGCAGCTGTCTTCAGGACTTCACCAAGTGAGAGGAGAGCCCTCCCTGATGAACAAAGACCACAGTTACCACTCAGGCCTATACCCCTGAGGTGAGCTGTTGCAATTAATGAAAACATTGGCCATTCAGGGGCCATACCCAAAAAGTTGAGGAGGCTTCCTTCAAGAAAAAAACTTCCTGCCAAGGGATTCTCCCCACCCCAGGATTCCATGAAGCACCAAAAACTAAGAAACAACACCTAAGATAGCCCAACAGGTAGAGGCCAGTGTCAACACTCCACCAACAAAAGAGAGCAATATGACATCTCCAGAACCCAGTCGTCCAGGGACAAGCAGCCCTGGACATCCCAGCATAAATGAAATTCAAGAAGATGACTTTACATCTATGCTCATGAAAAAGATAATAGAGGAAACAAATAAAATGTGTTAAGAATTAGAGGAAGATAAAAGCAAATAAATTATGACCATCCATAAAGAAATGGAGGAAGATAAAGACACAGTATGGCCATCCATAAAGAAAAACAGAAAGATAAAGACAAACAAATTGTGGCCATCCTTAAAGAAATACAGGAAAATGCAGCCAAACAGTTTGTGGGCTTTAGAGAGGAACTGATTAAATCACTGAAAGAAATAAAAGAAACATAGAAATATTCAAACAGCTGAAGGAATTGAAGGAAAAACAGGAAATTACAGTCAGACAAGTGAAGGAAATCAACAAAATGGTTCAAGATCTAAACATAGAATTTAAAAAATTAAGGAAAACATAAATGGAGGAAATCATAGAGAAGAACTTAGGGAAGAAAACAGGAACTAAACAGGTAAGCATAACCAGCAGACTACAAGAGGATATAATGGAAGAAATCAATGTATTCGTCAAAGAAAATAATAAATCTAAAAAATTCCTGAAACAAACCATCCAAGAAATCCAAGACAACATGAAAAGACAAAATGTAAGAATAACATGAAGAGAGGAAAAAGAGGATTCCCTCCTCCAAGGCCCATAAAATGTTTTCAGCAAAATCATAAAGGAAAAATTTTCCAACTTAAAGGAAAGTCCTATAAGCTTACAAGAGGCCGACTGAACACCTAATAAATTAGATGGAAAAGAAAATCCTCCTACCACATAATAATCAAAACAGTAAGGAAATCAAACAAAGAAAAAATACTAAAAGCTGCAAGGGAACAAGGCCAAATAACAAATAATGGCAAGTCCATCAGAATCACACCTGACTTCTCAACAGATACTATGAAAGCCAGAAGGGCCTAGACAGATATTATGCACACCCTAAGAAAACACAGCTGTCAGCCCAGGCTACTATACCCAGCAAAACTCTCAGTCATCATAGACAGAGAGAACAAGATATTCAGTGACAAAAACAAATTTAAACAATACCTACCCACAAATCCAGCATTACAGAAGATACTAGAAAGAAAAAAATACGACCCAGGGAAGCTAACTACATTCAGGAAACACAGAAAATAAATAACCTCACTACACCAAAACTACAAGTAGCCCAGCACACAAACACACTACCACAACCAACAGCAAAATCAAAGCATCTAATAGCCACAGGTCAAAAATCTCCCTCAACATCAATGGACTCAACTCTCCAATAAAGAGATACAGACTAACAGGAAATGTAAACAAGATCCTACAATCTGTTGCATGCAAGAAACACAACTAAGTCACAAAGATAGCCATTACCTGAGAATACAGGGCTGGAAGATTTTTTTTTTTTTTTAAGAAAATGGGCCCGTGAAGCAAGCAGGAGTAGCCAATCTAATATCTAATAAAACAGATTTTCAAAGAAAATTAATCAAAAGAGATGGGGAAGGTCATTTTATTCTCATCAAAGGAAAATTCCACCAAGAAGACATCACAATTCTGAACATCTATGCCCCAAATTAAAAAGCACCCACATTTGTAAAAGAAATATTAATAAAAGTGAAACCACACATAGATCCACACATATTAAGTGTGGGTGATTTCAACACCCCATTCTCAACATAAGGCAGGTCAACAAAACCAAAATTAAACCAAGAAGCAAAGACTCTGACAGAAGTCATTGGCAGAATCAAATGGACCTAACAGACATCTACAAAAACTTTTACCCAAACACAAAAGAATGTAACTTATTTTCAGCACCTCATGGAACCTTCTCCAAAATGTGCCATATAGGTGGTCACAAAGCAAGCCTCAACAGATACAAGAAGATTGAAATAAGCATTTGTATCCTATCAGACCACCATGAACTAAAGCTGGACCTCAACAAGAGCAACAGAAATAGCAAAAAGCCTACACACACATGGAAACTGAACAACTCACTACTCAATGACATCTGGGTCAGGGAAGAAATAAAGAAAGAAATCAAAGACTTCCTGGAATTCAATGAAAATGAAGGCACAGCATACCCAAACTTATGGGACACAATGAAAGCAGTTCTAAGAGGAAAATTCATAGCACTAAGTGCCTTCAAGAAGAAATTTGAAACATCTTATACAAGAAAATTGAAGGCTCACCTGAAATCCCTACGGAAAAAAAAGAAGCATACATACCCAAAGGAGTAGACAGCTGAAAATAATCAAAGTCCGGGCTTTGAAATCAATAAATTAGAAACAAATAAATAAATTAGAAACAAATCAATAAATTAGAAACAAATCAATAAATTAGAAACAAATAAAATAATTCAAAGAATCAATGAATCCAAGAGCTGGTTCTTTGAAAAAATCAAAACCCTAAAAGGCAGAGAGACACCATCCAAATCAACAAAATCAGAAATGAAATGGGTTTTTTTTCTTTCAGTTTGTTAATATGGTGGATCACATTGATGGATTTTCGTATATTGAACCACCCCTGCTTAACTGGGATGAAGCCTACTTGGTCATAGTGGATAATATCTTTGATGTGTTCTTGGATTCGGTTTGCAAGTATTTTATTAAGTATTTTTGCATCAATGTTCATAAGGGAGATTGGCTGGAAATTCTCTTTCTTTGTTGAGTCTTTGTGAGGTTTAGGTACCAAGGTGACTGTGGCTTCATAGAATGAATTTGGTAATATTCCTTCTGTTTCTATTTTGTGGAATAGTTTGAAGAGAATTAGTGTTAGCTCTTCTTTGAAGGTCTGGTAGAATTCTGCGCTGAAGCCATTGTCACAGTAAATTCTACCAGAGTGGACGCAGGAATAGCCACAGGATTATCATCAAGGATTGCTGCAGCCATGAATCATCTGAAGGAATGGGCGGGCATGGGAGCGTTAGCAGGCCTTCTGGTGTTGGTCTCCTTAGTTTGCCTGTGGTATATATGCAAGAGTAGAGTCTCACAACAGTGTGATGCAGCCATGATCATTCAGGCCTTTACAGCCATTGAAGCAGGACATTCGCCCCAAGCATGGTTGGATACCATAAAAAGCTAAAATGTTACACTCAGGATGCGAGGCTAAGCACTGCACTCAGTGTCAGCCGCTTTGGACCCAGAGAAGAGCATGTCTGATTGCATGCGGGTTGATACCCCAGGTCCCGCCTCTGAGAAAAAGGTATCGGACGGGTCTGATGCTCTTTGGGTGGATGACACCTAAATGAACATCGTTACAAAGTCCCAATTTATTTCTTATATCAGAGATCAGACCTCTACTCTTGCCTGATGTGTCTAAAACAAAAAGGGGAACTGTAGAGAGCTGCGGAATGCTGTGCCTTAAAGATGGAGCTGGTTGCCGCCTCCCACCTTCCCAATGGTGAGTGCTCTCTGTCACGAAAAACTCCATATTTGGCTAAGGCTGAGGATCTGGCTTGCTTCCATGTATGTGGACCTATCTGCATTGCCCACGTGGCACGCCTGGGTTGGCTACCCAGAGGCTATTTAAGCTGTGGGCTGGCTTTCCCCAGGGTCAGATGATTGTTCAAGGTTCCTGAATAAACTGCATTGAAAAAAAAAAGAAATGAAATGGGGGACATAACAACATTGAGGAAATCCAAACAATCATTATGTCTTACTTCAAAAGTCTATATGCCACAAAATTTGAAAATCTAAATGGAATGGACTCTTTCTTGATCGTTTCCACATGCCAATGCTGAATCAAGAGCAGGGAAATAAATAAAATAGTCCTATATACCCTAAGGAAAGAGAAGCTGTCATCAAAAGTCTCCCATCCAATAAAAGACGGTTTCAGCACAGAATTCTACCAGACCTTCAAGGAGGAGCTAAGACCAATACTCTTCAAACTATTCCAAAAAATAGAAACAGAAGGATCATTGTCAAACTCATTCTATGAAGGCACAATCACCTTGGTACCTAAACCTCACAAAGACCCAAAAAAGAAAGAGGATATCAGGACAGTCTTTCTTATGAACATTGATGCTAAAATACTCAATAAAATACTTGCAAACGAAATCCAAGAACACATCAAAGATATCATCCACTATGAACAAGTGGCTTCAGCCCAGATTGCAGCTGTGGTTCCTTATATGGAAATCCATCAATGGAATCCAACATATAAACAAACTGAAAGAAAAGGACCACATAATAATCTCTTTAGATACTAAAAAAGCATTTGAAAAATCCAACATTCATTTATGTTTAATGTCCTTGAGAGACCAGGGATACAAGGCACTTACCTAAACATAGTAAAGGCAATATACAGCAAGCCTACAGCCAACATTAAACTAAATGGAGAGAAACTTAAATCAATCCCACTGAAAGACAAGGCTGCCCACTCTCTCCACATTGCTAGAGCAATTAAAAGAGATCAAGGGGATTCAGTTTGGAAAGGAAGAATTCAAAGTATCAATATTTGCAGATTATATGATAGTGTTCATGATTGACCCCAAAAATTCAGCTGATAAACACCTCCAGCCAAGTGGCTGAATGCAAAATTAACTAAAAAAAAATCAGTAGCCCTCCTGTATACAAAAGACAAAGGGGCTGAGAAAGAAATTAGAAAAACAACACCCTTCACAATAGTTACCAAGGACATAAAATAGCTTGGTGTAACTCTAACCAAGCAAGTCAAAGACTTTTATGAATAAAATTTTCGGGTCTGAAGAAAGAAATTGAAGAAAATATCAGAAGATGGAAAGATGTCCCATACTCATGGCTTGGCAGGATTAACATAGTAAAAATGGCCATCTTACCAAAAGCAATCTACAGATTCAATGCAATTCCCATCGAATATCCAACATAATTCTTTACAGACCTGGAAAGAAAAAATCTCAACTTCATATGGAATAACAAGAAACCCAGAATCTCTAAAACAATCCTTAACAATAAAAGGTCTTCTGGAGGTAACGCCATCCCTGATCTTAAGCTGTACTATGGAGCAATAGTAACAAAAACTGCATGGTACTGGCATAAAAACAAATGGTGGATCAATGGAACCAAATATAAGACCCAGAAATAAACCCACACACTTATGGACACCTGATTTTTGACAAAGATGCCAAAACCATACAATGGAAAAAAGATAGCATCTTCAACAAATGGTGCTGGTGTAACTGGATGTCTACATGTAGAAAAATGCAAATAGACCAATACTTATCACCTTGCACAAAAATAAAGTCCAAGTGGATCAAAGATCTCAACATAAAACCAGAAACATTAAGTCGGTTAGAAGAAAAAGTGGGGAAGACCCTAGAACTCATTGGTACAGGAGACAACTCCCTGAATAGAACAACAACAGCACAGGCTCTAAGAGAAACAATCAATAAATGGGACCTCATGAAACTGAAAAACTTCTGTAAAGTAAAGGACACCGTCATCAAAATAAAACGAATGCCTACAGATTGCGAAAAAATCTCCACCAACCCTCTATCTGACAGAAGACTAATATCCAGTATACATAAAGAATTAAAGAAGTTGAAAAGCAGCAAATCAAGTAATCCAATAGTAAAATGGGGAATAGAGCTAAACAGAGAATTCTCGATAGAGGAATATCACATGGCAGAGAAACACTTAAACAAATGCTCAGCCTTATTAGCCATTAGGGAATTGCAAATCAAAACGACCCTGAGATTTCACCTTACACCCATCAGAATGGCCAAGATCAAAAACTCAAGTGACAACACATGTTGGACAGGTTGTGGAGAAAGGGGAACCGTTCTCCACTGCTGGTGGTAATGTAAACTTTTACAACCACTCTAGAAATCCATCTGGTACTTTCTCAGACAACTAGGAATAGTGCTTCCTCAAGATCCAGCTATACCACTGCTAGGCATATATCCAAAAGAAGCTCAAGTACACAATAAGGACATCTGCTCAACCATGTTTGTAGCACCCTTATTTGTAATAGCAAGAAGCTGGAAACAACCCAGATGCTCCACACCTGAAGAATGGATACAAAAAGTGTGGTACATCTACACAATGGAATATTACTCAGCAATGAAAAACAAGGAAATCATGAAATTTGCAGGTAAATGGTGGGACCTGGAAAGGATCATCCTGAGTGAGCTATCCCAGAAGCAGAAAAACACACGGTATATACTCACCCATATAGACATATAATATAGGATAAACCAACTACAATCTGTACACCTAAAGAAAATAATCTAGGTGAAGAACCCTGGCTAAAATGTTCAACTTTTATCCAGAAAGGCAAAGAGGATGGACATCAGAAGAAGAATGAAACAGGAAACAAGTTAGGAGCCTCCAACAGAGGGCCTCTGAAAGGCTCTGCCCTGCAGACTATCAAAGCAGATGTTGAGACATATGGCCAAACTTTGGGCAGAATGCAGGGAATCTTGTGAAAGAAGTGGGAAATAGTAAGATCTGGAGAGGACAGGAACCCCACGAGGAGAGCAACAGAACCAAAAAATTTGAACACAGGAGTCTTTCCTGAGACTCATACTCCAACCAAGTACCATGCATGGAGATAACCTAGAACCCCTGCACAGATGTAGCCCATGTCAGTTCAGTGTCCAAGTGGGTTCCATAGCAGTGGGAACAGGGACTGCTTCTGACATGGACTGATTAGCATGCTCTTTGATCACCTCCCCATGAGGGGGAAGCAGCTTTACCAGGCCACAGAGGAAGACAGTGCAGCCACTCCTGATGAGACCTAACATTCTAGGATCAGAAGGAAGAAAAAGAAACTCTCCCCTACCAGTGGACTTGCAGGGGAGCATGCATGAAGAAGGGAGGGATGAGGGAGAGAACTAAAAGGGGGATACAAAGTAAATAAAGTGTAATTAAAAATAAAAAAATTAAAATTAAAGAAAGAGAGCAATAAAAAAAACTGCATGGAACTGTCATAGAAGCAGAATGGTGGATCAACGGAATCAAATAGAAGAACCAGAAATTAATCCACACATTTATGGACATTTTTTAAAAGGTGCCAAAACCGTACAATAGAAAAAAAGATAGCATCTTCAACAAATGGTCCTGGTCTAACTGAATGTCTACATGTAGAAAAATGCAAATAGGAAGAGTGATCCAAGATGGCAGGGACTAACGTTACCTTATCTGAGGGGCAAAGGACCTGAAACGCTGAAATTGGTGAGTGAGGGGGCTACTGAACCCTGAACAGAGTTAGTAAGGCTTCCAAGGAGAAAGAGACTATGAACTGAGTCCATCTAGAATTAGATCACCGGCAGACTCCCCTGGGGTCTGGATTTCTAGGCACTACCCCATATCCAATTCCCGATTCCCTCTTTAGAGGAGGCAGAGGAGGCCGCCAGCAGAATCTGCCACAGACCACACCACCCGTGCCCCAGCCCCAGTGACAGTGGCAGCTCCTACCAAAGAAACCCTGGCTCAGAATCTGGCTCTGAGAATACTGAACACTTTTGGGCACTCCTCTGAGACCGCGGCCATAAGCCTGCCCTGGTGGAGCAGGAGGATAGAGAAGCACACTAGGAGTTCTGCCACAGACCACTGAGCCCAGCTCAGCCAGCTGCTCCTAGCAAACAAACCCCGGCTCGGGATCTGAGATTGAGGTCACTCAGCCCTCCCCTGACACTTTCCTGGGCCCAGGCAAAATAAGGTCTAACACCAAGCTCTACACCAGCTGCCCCTGGCAGAGAAAACCGGCTCAGGATCTGGGACTGAGAATACCCAACCCTTCCTGGCACTCTCCTGAGTCCGATAACATAAGCTTGTCCTAGCGGAGGGGAAGGACAGAAAGGCAACCTAAGGATTCTGCCAGAGGCCACAGCACCTGTGGTCCAGCGCAGCCAGCTGCCTCTGGCAAAGAAACCCTGACTCTGGCCTGGGGTTGAGGCCACTCAACCCTTCCTGGCACTCCCCTGTTGCCAACTGCAGTAAGTTCTAGCATGGCAGTTCCTTGCAGAGAAACCCGGTTCTGGATCTGAGACTGAGGACACTCAACCCTACCTGGTACACCCCCCCCCCGGACCAGCCACCTTAAGCTCTAGCAGCAGGCCGCTCTGGCAGAGATACCTGGACCAGGGATCTGGGTGTGAGAACATTCAACTCAACCCTTTCCTGTTCTCCCCCTGGGGACCAGCCACCATAAACCTTTCCCTGGAGGAGGAAAAGGACAGAGAGGTGGCTTGCAGATTCCACCACAGACCAGAGCCTCTGGACCCTGGCCTCAGGAAGAGGAGATTCAGTCCCCACTCCCCCCACACTCCCCTACCCCTGGGATAGCACTTTCCTGGGATCAGCCACCAAAATCATTCCCTAGTGGAAGTGAAGGATACAGAAGGGGCCTACAGAGTCCGCCACAGACCACACTGCACGGTGCCCAGAATGGGCTGTGCCCAGCACAGCACACAAGTGCAGGTGGACACCAAGACCTGCTCCTACAGCACCACTGAGCTGTCTGTTAACCTACACCTGCATTTGCCTCAACAGGATCAATCAGATAGTAGAGAGCTGTGCTTTCCAACAGGTCCTGCAAGGGACTGAGTGTGCCTTCAAGGGAGTGTTTGCAGAGCCCCAGATCCAGGGCCCCTCTACACAAGCACCAGACAACAGATCCCTACCACCCACACCCCTAGTATGGGTATCATAAGGATTCTTGGCACAGTAATCCCAACACTGAAGCCTCTGCTCTGCAGGGCTACCAGTGAATTCCAGGCAAACAATTCTTGGATCCCAGACAGAGTTACATACAACTAGCCTGGAGGCCACTGCCATAAACAGGGAATCCGCACACAAACACTGTGCCTGCTAAAAGCACCTGGGAATAGCAGCAGTGTCATATTACTCACTTAGGTAAAGCTGAAACCACAATGCATACTCCCAAACCAATGAACCTCTCTCATCTTCCTGAAAACCAGTCCAGAAACCAGAAAAAGATGGTCCTAGCCTGATGTACAGACTCAAGGAACAAACAGTCAGGGTTACAGATAAGCAGATGGCCAGAGTCTGACATAAGAACACAATCAACAAAAATCAGGAAATTATGGCTTCAGCAGCAACACCCAGATCAATGGACACTTCAATTCACTAGATACACAAGAAAATGACTTAAAAACTATGCTTTTCTAGCTATTAGAGGCTCATAAAGAAGAAATTAACAAATCTCTCAGAGAAATGGCCACACAAATTGAGGCAAAGAAAGAAGGCCCTCTGTGGTAGGTTCCTAGGTTGTTTCCTGTTTTCTTCTTCTTCTGATATCCACCCTCTTTACCTTTCAGGATGGGGATTGACCATTTTAGGTAGGGTCTCTCTCTTGCTAGGTTTCTTTAGATGCACAGATTTTAGTGGGTTTGTCCTATGTTGTATGTCTATACAGTGTGTGTCTTTTTGTTTCTGGGACAACTCACTCAGGATGATCCTTTCCAGGTCCCACCATTTACCTGCAAATTTCATGATTCCCTTATTTTTCATTTCTGAGTAATATTCCATTGTATAGATGTACCACAATTTCTGCATCCATTCTTCAGTTGAGGGGCATCTGGGTTGTTTCCAGCTTCTGGCTATTACAAATAAAGCTGCTATAAACATGGTTGAGCAAAGTGTTCAATCAGAGGATTGACCTCGTGCAGGAGCAAATTGATACCCTATGGCAAATCGCTCAACTTGGCTGTCAATGGAAGTATGCTGGACTTTGTGTCACTAGCATACAATATGAGAATTTTTCCCGTGCTGCAAATCTGTCTAAACAATTGTCTAGCTATATTTTAGGTAATTGGACTGAAGAATTCGATACTATGATGGAGCAGCTGAGAGTGGCCATTGTTATGGCAAATTCTAACCAGAGTGGACGCAGGACTAGCCACAGGATTATCATCATGGATTGCTGCAGCCATGAATCATCTGAAGGAATGGGCAGGCATGGGAGCATTAGCAGGCCTTCTGGTGTTGGTCTCCTTGGTTTGCCTGTGGTATATATGCAAGATTAGACTCTCACAACAGCGTAATGCAGCCATGATCATTCAGGCCTTTACAGCCATTGAAGCAGGACAGTCTCCCCAAGCATGGTTGGCTACCATAAAAAGCTAAAATGTTACGCTCAGGATGCAAGGCTAAGCACTGCACTCAGGGTCAGCCACTTTGGACCCAGAGAAGAGCATGTCTGATTGCATCCGGGTTGATGCCCCAGGTCCCACCTCTGAGAAAAAGGTATTGGACGGGTCTGATGCTCTTTGGGTGGATGACACCTAAATGAACATTGGTACAAAGTCCCAATTTATTTCTAATATCAGAGATCAGACCTCTACGCCTGATGGGTCTAAAACAAAAAGGGGGAACTGTAGAGAGCTGCGTAATGCCGCACCTTAAAGATGGAGCTGGTTGCCGCCTTCCACCTTCCCAATGGTGAGTGCTCTCTGTCACAGACAACTCCATATTTGGTTAAGGCTGAGGATCTGGCTTGCTTCCGTGTATGTGGACCTATCTGTATTGTCCACAAGGCACGCTGGGGTTGGCTACCCAGAGGCTATTTTAAGCTGTGGGCTGGATTTCCCCAGGGTCAGAAGATTGTTCAAGGTTCCTGAATAAACTGCATTGAGAAGAAGAACAACAACAAAAAAGATCAGAACGAAGGAGAGGAGGACCTCCTCTATCAGTGGACTTGGGGAGAGGCATGCATGCAGAAAGGGGAGGAGGGTGGGGCCGGGAGGGGAGGAGGGACGGGCTTATGGGGGGATACAAAAGGAATAAAGTGTAATTAATAAAAATTAAATAAAAATTAAAAAAAAAAGAAAAAGAAGACATCAGCCTCCAAGGTCCGGAAATTTTTTTTTTTTCAATGCAGTTTATTCAGGAACATTGAACAATCCTCGGACCCCGGGGAAAGCCAGCCCACAGCTTAAATAGCCTCTGGGTAGCCAACCCAGGCGTGCCACGGGGGCAATGCAGATAGGTCCACATACATGGAAGCAAGCCAGATCCTCGGCCTTAGCCAAATGTGGAGTTGTTCGTGACAGAGAGCACTCACCATCGGGAAGGTGGAAGGCAGAAACCAGCTCCATCTTTAAGGCATAGCATTCCGCAGCTCTCTACAGTTCCCCCTTTTTGTTTTAGACGCATCAGGCAAGAGTAGAGGTCTGATCTCTGATATTAGAAGTAAATTGGGACTTTGTACAGATGTTCATCTAGGTGTCATCCACCCAAAGAGCATCAGACCCGTCCGATACCTTTTTCTCAGAGGCGGGACCTGGGGCATCAACCCGCATGCAATCAGACATGCTCTTCTCTGGGTCCAAAGCGGCTGACCCTGAGTGCAGTGCTTGGCCTCGCATCCTGAGCGTATCATTTTAGCTTTTTATGGTATCCAACCATGCTTGGGGAGAATGTCCTGCTTCAATGGCTGTAAAGGCCTGAATGATCATGGCTGCATCACACTGTTGTGAGACTCTAATCTTGCATATATACCACAGGCAAACCAAGGAGACCAACACCAGAAGGCCTGCTAACACTCCCATGCCCGCCCATTCCTTCAGATGATTCATGGCTGCAGCAATCCATGTTGATAATCCTGTGGCTAGTCCTGCGTCCACTCCGGTAGAATTTACTGTGACAATGGCCACTCTCAGCTGCTCCATCGTAGTATCGAATTCTCCAGTCCAATTACCTAAAATATAGCTCGACAATTGTTTAGACAGATTTGCAGCACAGGAAAAATTCTCATGTTGTGTGCTAGTGACACAAAGTCCAGCATACTTTCATTGACAGCCAGGTTGAGCGATTTGCCATAGGGTATCAATTTGCTCCTGCAAGAGGTCAATCCTCTGATTGAACACCATCAAGCTTCCTTTTAGTTGAGCATTAATTCCTTTATGTACAACTAAGGCATGAGCTACATTGGCTAAATGATTATTCAGGGTCTGAGCAGTCTGCCCAGTATGACTCATGGCTAATGCCCTGGTGGTAGCTCCAACAGCCGTCAATGAGATGGTAGTAACAATGGTGGCTGTAGTTCCAAGATCCCTTTTCTGTCTGAAGAGAGTCATAGCGTGAGGGGCATCAATGGGCACAGGCACCCAGTGAGGCATGCGAGTAACCAGGGCATACCTAAATTTACTAGCATTCCAGCATTGGGCAAAAAAGCAAGTATCATTACCACAATTACTTGGCTCTATCTGGCTAATAATGAATAAAAATGGGGGATATAGACAAACAGGTGTGGGCTTATAGGAAATATTATGAGAAGCCTTAACCCCTAGTTGGAACATCCTGCGTCAGTTCTAGAACTAGCAGTGGTGGTGTCCGAGGTCTGAGTAGGTTCAGGAGACCATTGCACCCAGGGGTGAGACGTGCTCCATGCCAATTGACTAACTCCATGTTTTCCTCCAATTTTGAAAGTCATTTAAGGTTCTTAAATTATTTTTTTCCCTTTTTTCTTAAATTTTTCATCAATTACACTTTATTCATTCTGCATACCCCCATAAGCCCCTCCCTCCTCTCCTCCCAATGCCACCCTCCCTCCTCCCTCTGCTTGCATGCCACTCCCCAAGTCCACTAATAGGGGAGGTTCTCCTCTCCTTTCTGATCTTAGTCTGTCAGTTCACATCAAAAGTGGCTGTATTGTCCTCTACTGTGGCCTGGTAAGGCTGCTCCCCCCCCAGAGGGAGGTGATCAAAGAGCAGGCCAATCAGATTATGTCAGAGGCAGTCCCTCTTCACATTACTATGTAACCCAATTGGACTCTGAACTGCCCTGGACTACATCTGTGCAGGGGTTCTAGGTTATCTCCATGAATAGTCCTTGGTTGGAGTATGAGTCTCTGGGAAGTTCCCTATGTTCAAATTTTCTTGTTCTGTTGCTCTCCTTGTGGAGACCCTGTCCTCTCCAGCTCTTACTATTTCCCAGTTCTTACCTAAAATTCCGTTCACTCTGCCCAACAGTTGCCCATCAGGCTCAGCATCTGCTTTGATAGTCTGAAGGGCAGAGGCTTTCAGAGGCCCTCTGTGGTAGGTTCCTAGGTTGTTTCCTGTTTTCTTCTTCTTCTGATGTCCATCCTCTTTGCCTTTCTGGATGGGGTTTGGACGTTTTAGTTAGGGTCCTCTCTCTTGCTTAGTTTCTTTAGATGCACAGGTTTTAGTGGGCTTGTCCTAAGTTGTATGTCTATATGAGTGAGTATATACCATGTGTGTCTTTTTGCTTCTGAGACAACTCACTCAGGATGATCCTTTCCAGATCCCACCATTTACCTGCAAATTTCATGATTTCCTTATTTTTCATTGCTGAGTAATATTCCATTGTGTAGATGTACCACAATTTCTGCATCCATTCTTCAGTTGAGGGGCATCTGGGTTGTTTCCAGCTTCTGGCTATTACAAATAAAGCTGCTACAAACATGGTTGAGCAAATGTCCTTTTTGTGTACTTGAGCCTCTTTTGGATATATGCCCAGTAGTGGTATGGCTGGATCTTGAGGAAGCGCCATTCCTAGTTGTCTGAGAAAGCGCCAGATTGATTTCCAGAGTGGTTGTACAAGTTTACATTCCCACCAGCAGTGGAGAAGGGTTCCCCTTTCTCCACAACCTCTCCAGCATGTGTTGTCACTTGAGTTTTTGATCTTGGCCATTCTCATGGGTGTAAGGTGAAATCTCAGGGTTGTTTTGATTTGCATTTCCCTAATGGCTAGTGAGGTTGAGCATTTCTTTAAGTGCTTCTCTGCCATTCGGTATTCCTCTACAGAGAATTCTCTGTTTAGCTCTGTTCCCCATTTTTTAAGTGGATTACTTGGTTTGCTGCTTTTCAGCTTCTTTAGTTCTTTATATATACTGGATATGAGTCCTCTGTCAGATAAAGGGTTGGTGAAGATTCTTTCCCAATCTGTAGGTGGTCGCTTTGTTTTGATGACGGTGTCCTTTGCTTTACAGAAGCTTTTCAGTTTCATGAGGTCCCATTTATTGGTTGTTGCTCTTAGAGCCTGTGCTGTTGGTGTTCTGTTCAGGAAGTTTCCCCCTGTACCAATGAGTTCTAGGGTATTTCCCACTTTTTTTCAAGTCGATTTAATGTGTCTGGTTTTATGTTGAGGTCTTTGATCCACTTGGACTTCAGTTTTGTGCAGGGTGACAAGTATGGATCTATTTTCATTTTTCTACATGTAGACATCCAGTTAGACCAGCACCATTTGTTGAAGATGCTATCTTTTTTCCATTGTATGGTTTTGGCGTCTTTGTCAAAGATCAGGTGTCCATAAGTGTGTGGGTTTATTTCTGGGTCCTCTGTTCGGTTCCATTGATCCACCATTCTGTTTCTATGCCAGTACCATGCAGTTTTTAAAACTGTTGCTCTATAGTACAACTTAAGATCAGGGATGGAGATACCTCCAGAAGATCTTTTATTGTAGAGGATTGTTTTAGCAATTCTGGGTTTCTTGTTATTCCATATGAAGTTGAGAATTTTCCTTTCCAGGTCTGTAAAGAATTGTGTTGGTAATTTGATGGGCATTGCATTGAATCTGTAGATTGCTTTTGGTAAGATGGCCATTTTTACTATGTTAATCCTACCAAGCCATGAGCATGGGAGATCTTTCCATCTTCTCATATCTTCTTCTAATTCTTTCTTCAGAGATTTGAAATTTTTTTCATACAAGTCTTTGACTTCCTTGGTTAGGGTTACTCCGAGGTACCTTATGTCATTTGTGGCTATTGTGAAGGGTGTTGTTTCCTTAATTTCTTTCTCAGCCCTTTTGTCTTTTGTATACAGGAGGGCTACTGATTTTTTTGAGTTAATTTTGTATCCTGCCACTTTGCTGAAGGTGTTTATCAGCTGTAGGAGTTCCCTGGTAGAGTTTTTGGGGTCACTCACATATACTATCATATCATCTGCAAATAGTGATAATTTGACTTCTTCCTTTCCAATTTGTATCCCCTTGATCTCCTTCAACTGTCTTATTGCTCTAGCAAGGACTTCCAACACTATGTTGAAGAGATATGGAGAGAGTGGGCAGCCTTGTCTTGTCCCTGATTTCAGTGGGATTGCTTTAAGTTTCTCTCCATTCAGTTTGATGTTGGCTATAGGCTTGCTGTATATCGCCTTTACTATGTTTAGATATGTGCCTTGTATCCCTGATCTCTCCAATACTTTGAACATGAATGGATGTTGGATTTTGTCAAATGCTTTTTCAGCATCTAGGGAGATTATCATGTGGTTTTTTTCTTTCAGTTTGTTAATATGGTGGATCACATTGATGGATTTCCGTATATTGAACCACCCCTGCATACCTGGGATGAAGCCTACTTGGTCATAGTGGATAATATCTTTGATGTGTTCTTGGATTCGGTTTGCAAGTATTTTATTAAGTATTTTTGCATCAATGTTCATAAGGGAGATTGGCCGGAAATTCTCTTTCTTTGTTGAGTCTTTGTGAGGTTTAGGTACCAAGGTGACTGTGGCTTCATAGAATGAATTTGGTAATATTCCTTCTGTTTCTATTTTGTGGAATAGTTTGAAGAGAATTGGTGTTAGCTCTTCTTTGAAGGTCTGGTAGAATTCTGCGCTGAAGCCATCTGGTCCTGGGCTTTTTTTGGATGGGAGACTTTTGATGACCACTTCTATTTCTTTGGGGGATATAGGTCTATTTAGTTGATTTACCTGGTCCTGGTTCAGCTTTGGTAAGTCAAATCGATCAAGAAAATTGTCCATTTCATTTAGATTTTCAAATTTTGTGGCATATAGACTTTTGAAGTAAGTCCTAATGATTGTTTGGATTTCCTCAGTGTCTGTAGTTATATCCCCCTTTTCATTTCTGATTTTGTTGATTTGGGTGGTGTCTCTCTGCCTTTTAGTTAGCCTGGCTAAGGGTTTGTCCATCTTGTTGATTTTCTCAAAGAACCAGCTCTTGGTTTCATTGATTCTTTGAATTGTTTTATTTGTTTCCAATTGATTGATTTCAGCCCTGAGTTTGATTATTTCCAGCCGTCTACTCCTTCTTGGTGTGTCTGCTTCTTCTTTTTCTAGGGTTTTTAAGTGAGCCATTAGGGTGCTTGAATGAGCTGTCTCGAATTTCTTTTTAAGGCACTTAGTGCTATGAACTTTCCTCTTAGCACTGCTTTCATTGTGTCCCACAAGTTCGGGTATGTTGTGTCTTCATTTTCATTGATTTCTAGAAAGACTTTAATTTCTTTCTTTATTTCTTCCCTGACCCAGCTGTCATTTAGTAACAAGTTGTTCAGTTTCCATGTGTGTGTAGGCTTTTTGTTATTTCTGTTATTGTTGAGGTCCAGCTTTATTCCATGGTGATCAGACAAGATACATGGGATTATTTCAATCTTCTTGTATTTGTTGAGGCTTGCTTTGTGACCCACTATGTGGTCTATTTTGGAGAAGGTTCCGTGAGGTGCTGAGAAGAAGGTAAATTCTTTTGTGTTTGGGTGTAAAGTTCTGTAAATGTCTGTTAGGTCCATTTGATTCATGACCTCTGTCAGCGACATTGTTTCTTTGTTTAATTTCTGTTTGGTTGACCTGTCCTTTGTTGAGAGTGGGGTGTTGAAGTCTCCCACTATTAATGTGTGTGGATCTATATGTGCTTTAAATTTTATCAATGTTTCTTTCACAAATGTGGGTGCCCTTGTATTTGGGGCATATATGTTCAGGATTGTGATGTCTTCCTGGTGGAATTTTCCCTTGATGAGTATGAAGTGTCCTTCCCCATCTCTTTTGATTAATTTTGGTTGAAAGTCTATTTTATCAGATATTAGAATGGCTACTCCTGCTTGCTTCTTGGTTCCGTTTGCTTGGAAAGTCGTCTTCCAACCCTTTACCCTCAGGTAATGTCTATCTTTGTGTCTTAGGTGTGTTTCTTGTATGCAACAGATTGCTGGGTTTTGTTTACGTATCCATTCTGTTAATCTGTGTCTTTTTATTGGAGAATTGAGTCCATTGATGTTGAGAGAGATTAATGACCAGTGGCTGTTAGATCTCTTGATTTTGATGTTGGCTGTGGTCATCAGGTTGTGTGCTTGGTTGCTTTTTGTTTTACTGAAGTGAGGTTATTTATTTCCTGTGTTTTCTTGAATGTAGCTAGCTTTCTTGGGTTGTATTTTCCCTTCCAGTGTCTTCTGTAATGCTGGATTTGTTTGTAGGTATTGTTGAAATTTGTTTTTGTCATTGAATATCTTGTTTTCTCCTTCTATGAGGACTGAGAGTTTTGCTGGGTATAGTAGCCTGGGCTGACATCTGTGTTCTCTTAGGGTCTGCATGATATCTGTCCAGGCCCTTCTGGCTTTCATAGTCTCTGTTGAAAAGTCAGGTGTGATTCTAATGGGTTTGCCATTATATGTTACTTGGCCTTTTTCCCTTGCAGCTTTTAGTATTTTTTCTTTGTTCTGTATACTTACTGTTTTGATTATTATGTGGCGGGGGGATTTTCTTTTCTGGTCAAATTTGCTGAGTGTTCTGTAGGCCTCATGTATTCTAATTGGCCTCTCCTTTAGCTTGGGGAAATTTTCTTCAATGATTTTGTTGAAAATATTTTCTGGGCCTTGGAGAAGGGAGTCTTCTTTTTCCTCTATACCTATTATTCTTAGGTTTTGTCTTTTCATATTGTCTTGCATTTCTTGGATGGTCTGTGTCAGGAATTTTTCAGCTTTAACATTTTCTTTGACAGATACATCGATTTCTTCCATTGTATCTTCTACACCTGAGATTCTTTCTTCCATCTCTTGTAGTCTGTTGGTTATGCTTACCTCTGTAGTTCCTGTTTTCTTCCCTAAATTCTTCCTTTCCATTATTTCTTCCATTTGTGTTTTCTTTAATTTTTCCAATTCTATCTTCAGGTCTTGAGTTGTTTTGTTTACTTCCTTCACCTGTCTGATTGTACTTTCCTGTTTTTCTTTTAGTTCCTTCAACTCTGTTTCTTTCATTTCATTCAGTGTTTTAAGCATTTCCTTTTTAAAGGCCATAAACTGTTTGGCTGCAGCTTCCTCTATTTCTTTACGGATGGCAATATTCTGTTTGAGTTTATCTTCCTCTATGTCTTTACGAATCTTATTTGTTTCCTCTGTTATCATCTTCATGAGCATACTTGTTAGGTCATCTTCTTGGATTTCAGTTATGGTGGGGTGTCCAGGGCTACTTGCTCCTGGGTAACTGGGTTCTGGAGATGCCATATTGCTCTGTCTTTTGTTGCTTGAGCTTTTACGCTGGCCTCTACCCATTGTGTTATCTTAGGAGTTTGGGGTTATTTTCTGGTGGTTCCTGGGGATCCTGTGGTGGAGAGAATCCCCTTTGCAGAAAGCTGGATTTTCCTGAAGGATGTCTTCTCAGCTTTTTGGGTATAGTCCCTGGATGGCTGGTGTTTTTTCAGGAGTTGCTCACCTCAGGGATATAGACCTGAGTGGTAACTGTGGTCTTTGTTAGTCGAGAGGGTTCTCCTCTCACCCAGGGAAGTCCTGAGGGCAGCTGCCCTGTTTCTGGGTTTCTTGTTGCAAATTTAATGATCAGCTGCTGTGACCCAGTTGGACATCAGGCGCGCCTCAACTGTTTGTGCTTGTGTCTGGAGCACAGCTGAGTGCTGGCTCCTCGGCCCCACTAGACTACTAGACTTTTTCTAGGGAAGGATTGGGTGATTTAGATCAGTACAGTTTCCTTCCTTCCTCGTGGATTCTCTGGAGACACGGACTCCTAGTGTCTTTTTTTGCCCTGGTGCACACTGCTCAGTGTCCGCCAGCTGGCTGGCCACAGAAATTTGCCTGTGCCTGGAGCACAGCTGTGTGATGGCGGCTCAGTCTCTGCCAGCTGTCTGGTGCGCAGAAACTGCCTGTGTCTGCCTTTGTGGCTTTTGGGAGTCTGAGTGGCTCCCTAAGCTGGGTAATTTTCCGGGGACCTTTTCAGGTTGGGGGTGAGCTGAGTGCTCTGAGATCAGACCCACCGTTTCTATCTCTGGCGGCGAATCAGGCGCGCAGGCAGGCAGGCAGGGCTCTGTGCCGGAACCTGGGTCCCCGGCTCTGGCTCCGGGCTGGCTCCTGGGGTGCCCGTGGAACCCGCCCGAGTCTTTTCCAGGGGATGTCTGGGTGACCTAAGGCCGGTCCCAATCGTTTCCTGTACCCTGGGGTTATCTCTCGACTGAAAATTCCAGTCTCTGATAGTGTGGTGCCCAAGGTTCAGTCTGGGACCGTGACCAGAGACACTGGCTTGTGGCTCTGGGCTGGGGCTGGGGCTGGCGGCCGGCAGCCAAGCGTCTGGCGGAACCGGGATCTCTTCCGCGGTTTAGCCGGGTGAGTTAAAAGCTGATTGAATCCCCCACCGTGGGGTATCCTCTCACCTGGGAAACACAATGACTGTGTTTTATGGCTGAGAGTTCTGATTGCTGTTCACTGTGCTGATCCTGCTGTGCTGCTGCTCAGAATGAGAGTCCTCCCAGCGCCGCCATCTTGCCCCTCCTCCGGAAAATATTTTTAAGAAAATCATAGAAGAAAATTTTCCCAACTTAAAGTAAAAGATGTCCATAAACAGACAAGAGGCCTACAGAACACCAAATAGACTAGACCAGAAAAGAAATGTTTCATGTCATATCATAGTCAAAACACTGAACCCATAAAACAAAGAAAAAATATTAAAAGCAGCAAGGGGAAAATGCCAAGTAACATATGAAGGTAGAACTATCAGAATCACACCAGATTTCTCAACAGTAACTATGAAAGCCAGAAGGGCCTGAGCAGAAGTCATGCAGATCTCAAGGGACCACAGATGCCAACCCAGACTACTATACCCAGCAAAACTTTCAGTCAACATAGATGGAGAATTCAAAATATTCCATGACAAAACCAAATTTAAACAATATCTGTACAGTAACCCAGCCCTACAGAGGATATTAGAAGGGAAATTCCAACCCAATGAAAACTATATCCAAGGAAACATAGGACATGGATAACTACACAACAACAACAACAAAAAAAAATCAAAGGATACAAGCAATGAAACACAGCAACACCACCAACCCCACATCAAAAGAAAGTAACATTCGTTGTTCACTAGTATCTATCAACATCAATGGACTCAACTCTCCAATAAAAAAACACAGACTAACAGAATGGTTGCAGAAACAGGTTCCAACATTCTGCTGCATCCAAGAAACACAGCTATACAAAAAAGATAAACACTACATCAGAGTAAAGGCCTGGAAAAAGGTTTTTCAAGCAAACGGATCCAGAAAACAAGCTGGAATAGCTATCCTAATATCTAATAAAATAGACTTTCAACCAAAATTAAGCAAAAAAGATAAGGAGGGACATTTCATTCTCATCAAATGAAAAATCCTCCAAAAGGACATCACAATTCTGAACATTTATGCCCCAAATACAATAGCAACTATATTTGTAAATGAAACATTATTAAAGCTTAAATCACACATTGATTCCAATACCTTCATAGTGGGAGACTTCAACATCGCACTCTCACCAAGGGACGGATCAACTAGACAGAAACCAAATAGGGAAATAAAGGCACTTACAGACTCCCTAAATCAAATGGACCTAATAGACGTCTACAGATCTTTTCACCCAAACTCAAAAGAGTATACCTTCTTTTCAGTACCTCATGGAACCTTCTCCAAAATAGATGTTATAGTTGGTCACAAAGCAAGCCTCAACAGATTCAAGAAGATTGAAATAATCCCCTCTATTCTATTTAGACCACCATGGACTAAAGCTGGACCTCAACAACAATGGAAATAACAAAAAGCCTACACGCACATGGAAACTGAAAAACTTGCTACTCAATGACAGCTGGGTTAAGGAAGAAATAAAGAAAGACATTAAAAATTTCCTAGAATTCAATGAAAATGAAGGAATAAAGTATCCAAAATTATGGGACACATTGAAAGCAGTGCTTAGAGGATAATTCATAGCACTAAGTGCCTTCAAGAAAAAAATTGTAACATCACATACAAGCAACTTAATGGCCCAACTGAAAATCCTAGGAAAAAAAAAAAAAAGAAGCAGATACACCCAAGAGAAACAGATGGCTGGAAATAATCAACCTCAAGGCTGAAATCAAACAATTAGAAACAAAACTATTCAAAGAATCAATGAAACAAAAAGCTGGTTCTTTCAGACAAACCCTTAGCCAAACTAACTAAAACACAGAGATAATCTAACCAAATCAGTAAAATCAAAAATAAAAAGGGAGACATAACTACAGACACTGAGGAAATCTAAACAATCATTAGGTCACACTACAAAAGCCTATGTGCCACAAAATTTGAAAATCTAACTGAAATGGACAATTTTCTTGATAGATTCCATCTACCAAAATTAACTCAAGATCAGGTAGAAAGACTGAATAGTCCTATTTCTCTGAAGGAAATTGAAGCAGTTCTCAACAGTCTCCTCTTCAAAAAAAAGCCACAGGCCAGATGATTTCAGCACAGAATTCTACCAGACCATCAAAGAAGTGCTAACACCAATACTCCTCAAACTAATCCACAAAACAGAAACAGAAGAAATATTACCAAACACATTCTATGAAGTCACAGTCACCTTGATACCTAAACCTCACAAAGACCAAAAAAAAAAAAAAAAAGAATAATTTCAGACCTATCTCTCATAATATTGATGCAAAAATATTCAATAAAATACTGGCAAACTGATTGGACCAGAAAATAAAAGAAACTAAGAGCCAACACCTAAGATAGGCCAATGAGTAGGGGCCAGCATAAAAGCTCAACCAACAAAACACAGAGCAATATGGCATCCTCAGAACCAAGTTATCCAGGGGCAAGCAGCTCTGGACACCCCATCATTAATGAACTTCAAGATGATGACCTTACATCTATGTGCATGAAGAGGATAATAGAGGAAATTAAAAATTCATAAAGAAATAGAGGAAGATAAAGACAAAGAGATTATGGCCATCTGTAAATAAATGGAGGAAGATAAAGACAAAGAGATCATGACCATCAATTAAGAAATACAGGAAAATAAACAGAAACAAATTATGGCCATCCATAACAAAATACCAAACGATGCAGCTAAACAGTTTGTGGCCTTTACAGAGGAAATAAAAGAAATAAAAGAAACAGGGGAATCTTCAAACAGCTGAAGGAATTGAAGGAAAAACAGGAAAATACAATAAGAGAGGTGAAGTAAATCCACAAACCAGATCCAGATCTGAAGAAATTGATGTATTTCTCCAACTTAAAGGAGAGGCCTATAAGAATTCAAGAGGCCTACAGAACACCTAATAAATTAGACCAGAAAAGAAAATCCTCCCAATACATAATAATCAAAACAGGAAGTATACAGAACAAAGACAAAGTACTCAAAACTGCAAGGAAAAAAGGCCAAGTAACATGTAATGGCAAACCTATCAGAATCACACCTGACTTTACAACAGATACTATGAAAGCCAGAAGGGCCTGGACAGATATCATGCAGACCTTAGAGAACACAGATGCCTTCCCAGGATACTATACACAGTAAAACTCTCAGTCATCATAGACAGAGAAAACAAGATATTCAATGACAAAAAAAAAATTAAAATAATACCTACCCACAAATCCAGCATTACAGAAGATACTAGAAAGAAAAATACAACCCAGGAAAGCTAACTACATTCAGGAAAACACAGGAAATAAATAACCTCACTACACCAAACTAAAAGTAGCCAAGCACACAAACACACTACCACAACCAACAGCAAAATCAAAGCATCTAGCAGCCTCTGGTTGTTAATCTCTTTCAACATCAGTGGACTCAACTCTCCAATAAAAAGACATAGACTAACAGAATGGTTGTGTAAACAAGACCCAACAATCAGTTTTATACAAGCAACACACCTAAGTCACAAAGATAGACATTACCTGAGAATAAAGGACTGGAAGACGGCTTTCCAAGCAAATGGACACAAGTAAGAAGCAGGAGTAGCCATTCTAATAACTAGTAAAATAGATTTTCAACCAAATTTGATCAAAAGAGATGGGGAGATCATTTCATGCTCATCAAAGGAAAATTACTCCAAGAAGACATCACAATTCTGAACATCCATGCTCCAAATACAATAGCACACACATTTGTAAATGAAACATTAGTAAAACTGAAACCACACATAGATCACCACACATTAAGAGTGGGAGACTTCAACACCCAACTCTCAACACATGACAGGTCAACAAAACAGAAATTAAACAAAGAAACAATGACTCTGACAGAGGTCATGAATCTAATGGACCTAACAAACATCTACAGAAACTTTTACCCGAACACAAAAGAATTTAACTTCTTCTCAGCACCTCATGGAACGTTCTCCAAAATACACCATATAGGGGTCACAAAGTAAGCCTCGACAGATACAAGAAGATTAAAATAAGCATTTGTATCCTATCTGACCACCATGGACTAAATAAAGATGGACCTCAACAACAACAGAAATAGCAAAAAGCCTACCCACACATGGAAAATGAACAACTCATTACTCAGTGACGTCTGGGTCGGGGAGAAATGAAGAAAGAAATCAGAGACTTCCTAGAATTCAATGAAAATGAAGGCACAACATACCGAAACTTCTGGGGCAAAATGAAAGCAGTACTAAAAGGAAAATACATAGCACTAAGTGCCTTCAAGAATAAATATGAAACGTCTTATACAAGCAAGTTGAAGGCTCACCTGAAAGCCCTAGGGAAAAAAAAAAAAGAACCATACATACCCAAAAGGAGTAGATGGCTGAAAATAATCAAACTCAGGGCTGAAATCAATAAATTAGAAACAAATAAAACAATTCAAAGAATCAATGAAACCAAGAGCTGGTTCTTTGAGAAAATCAAAACGCTTAGGCAAATTAACTAAAAAGCTGAGACAAACTATCCAAAGCAACAAAATCAGAAATGAAAAGGGGGACATAACTGACACTGAGGAAATCCAAACAATCATTAGGTCTTACTTCAAAAGTCTATATGCCACAAAATTTGAAAATCTACATGAAATGGACTATTTTCTTGATAAATTCCACTTGCAAAAGCTGAATCAAGACAAGGTAAATAAATTAATTAGTCCTGTACCCCCTAAAAAAATAGATGCTGTCATCAAAAGTCTCTCATCCAAAAATATGCCAGGGACAGATGGTTTCAGTACAGAATTCTGCCAGACCTTCAAGGAAGAGCTAACACAATACTCTTCAAACTATTCCACAAAATATAAACAGAAGGAACATTACCAAACTAATTCTATGAAGCCACAGTTACCTTGATACCTAAACTTCACAAAGACCCAACAAAGAAAGAGGATTTCAAGCCAATCTCTATTATGAACATTGATGCAAAAATACTCAATAAAATACTCACAAACCGAATCAAAGAACTCATCAAAGATATCATCCACTATGACCAAGTGTGCTTCATCCCATGAAAGTGTGGTTCGATATACGGAAATCTACCAATGTAATCCACCATATAAACAAACTGAAAGAAAAAGACCACATGATAATCTCTTTAGATACTACAAAAGCATTTGATAAAATCCAACATTCATTTATGTTTAAAGTCCTTAAGAGATGAGGGATACAAGGCACTTACCTAAACATACTAAAGGCAATATACAGCAAGCCTATAGCCAACATTAAACTAAAGGGAAAGAAACTTATAGCAATCCCACTGAAATCAGGGACAAGGAAAGGCTGCCCACTCTCTCCATACTTCATTAACATAGTACTTGAAGTCCTTGCTAGAGCAGTAAGACAGTTAAAGGAGATCAAGGGGACTCAGCTTGGAAAGGAGGAAGTCAAAGTATCACTATTTGCAGATGATATGATAGTATACCTGAGTGACCCCAAAAATTCTACCAGCGAAATACTACAACTGATAAACATCTTCAGCCAGGTGGCTGGATGCAAAATCAAGTCAAAAAATCAGTAGCTCCCCTGTGTACAAAAGACAAAGGGGCTGAGAAAGAAATTAGGGAAACAACACCCATCAAAATAGCCACAAAGGACATAAAGTACTTTGGTGTAACTCTAAGTAAGCAAGTCAAAGACTTGCATGGAAAAAAATAAACTTTCAGTCTCTGAAAAAAGATTTAGAAGGAGATATCACAACTTGGAGAGATTTCCCATGATCATAGTGTGGCAGAATTTACATAGCAAAAATGGCCATCTTACTAAAAGCAATCTACAGATTCAATGCAATTCCCATGAAATTACCAACACAATTCTTTACAAACCTTGAAAGAACATTTCTCAACTTCATAAAAAGAAACCAAGAATAGCTAAAACAAACCTCTACAATAAAAGATCTTCTGGAGGTATCTCCATCCATGATCTCAAGCTTCTGTGAAACTGTGAACTACTCACTTTCTGCAGCATCTTCTTTAAATTAGAGATTTAGAGTCCACTCATCAGAGACTGGGACTTCCATCTTTTTTCATCCTCACTGTTAGTGAATATAGAACAATTTAGTGTATTAACATTAGGAAGGGAGTTGGGAGATGGCTTCCTAGTAAAACGATTTTTGTACATGCATGAAGTTCAGAGATCAGATCCCCAACAGCCATGTTAAATGAGGCATATAGATTTATACCTGTATGCCTGCACTGACCTGTCATCCCTGCTCATAGAGGAGGAACCTCACTGCTCCTCCAGTCTAGTTGAAACAATGGTGCTCAGGTTCAGGGAGAGATTTTGTCTCAACAAATAAGGAGAGAAACAGATGACAACTGAAGAAGATCCCTGGCCTCCACATGCAAGAAGGAGTCCCCAGGAACATGAACACAGAACACACATCTTTCTCTTACACACACACACACACAGAGAGAGAGAGAGAGAGAGAGAGAGAGAGAGAGAGAGAGAGAGAGAGAGAGAGTCCTAGAGCACCATCACATCCACATCTTCAGAGCTTTCCAGAGTTTGCATGAAGGGACAGAGTACCAGGGGTAAATGGATAGTCAATGGGACACACCAAGCTGGAGTGTAAGGCAGAAGTCTGGTCTGTGACAGGCAGAGGAGGGCAGGTCCAGGATGAGGTTGTACCGTGGTGAACATGTTTTCTCAGTAACAACAGACTGTGGCTTCCTCCTCCCTGGAGGAGACACGATGATTACCAGTGTTCAAAGGCTTATTCAAGGACTGACTCTCACTTCATATTCAAAAGCTCTTTATTTAACCTTTCATGATGATTGGCACTTGCCACCTTGTTTTCAAATATGCTGTAAATTTCTTCTAGAGTTTCCATCCCTCTCAGGAACATCCAAGGGTAGTTTTAAACTGCAAATGTACAATATTTGGTATTGATGTCTCCTCTTTATTCTTCTTGGTTTGAAATCTCTCTGAAATTTATTTTTTCCATCTATTGTTTATGCATTAATTGAGACATTGAGACAAGATATATGAAAGTTTTGTTTCCTGATTCTAACAACAGAGAATTTGAGGGTCTCCCCAAAATGATTGTTTTTTTTTTCTACGAGGTCTCTATGAGTTTCCCATATGCATCTTGAACTAAGTATGCTCATTCCTCCTCTCCTGAGTCCTGGATACAAGTGTGTCAACCATGCCTGCAGGGGAGACTGAGGCACAGTGCATACAGTCCACTCAGGCAAAGCAGAGCCTCTTCCTGAGGTCTTCAGTGATAATGAGGTGTCCATTCCTGCTCCTCAGAGACTCAGGTCCAGTCAGACATGGCCTCACCCACAGCTATGTTCCACCTGCCTGTGACCACTTCAGCTCTGAATTTTGCCTCTACTTCTCTGTTTATCAATTCTTTTTTTTTTTACATTCACATTTAAAATTTACTCACACCTGAAAAACATACCAGAAACCAGGAAACAAAGAATCAGTACTAAATGGAAGCCACATCCTCACTAAAGGGACTACCCCAGAAAAAGGTTTGCCTTTCACAGAGTGTAGAGAAAGCACACTTAGGACCATGGGAAGTCATGGGAGGCGCAAGAGTCCTCATCTCAGAATAGAAGCATCACAGTGAATAAAAATTTGAATTAATTCTGAGAGTGAAGTGAGAAAAGTTGGGGTTGTTTATATGTCATAAACTTTTTTGATCCCTCTCTCAGGTGTTATAAGTGAACTCAAAGTGTGTGCTCAGCCCTTCTCAGATGGCTGTTGCTCAAGACAGAGTGAGTGAGATCAACAGGCAGGTAAGATGTTCCCTGGGGATGTCTCATTTCCCTGCTCCCTAGTGGGAACTTCTGGCCTTCAACAAACATGAAAACCACAGGCTGCAGAGATGTGTTAAAAAACCCCTTCACCTAAGCTGTGCAGGATCTCCTCAGGGGCAGAGTCCTCCCCTGCCACATCCATCTGGGTAAGTGCTCTGCATCCAAGTGCAGAATCAGAAGTCAGGACTCAGGCAGGCTGTGGAAGGAGGAGCACTGGGCTGCAGGGAGGTTTTCAGCATCTGCAGAGGAGACCATGAGCCCTGACAGCCCCTCAGCACAGGGGACTGTGTTCTGCATGGACAAGAATGTTTTCTTCTTAGGATATTTCCTGAAACTCCTGAAATTAGTTAGGTTTTTTAATGGAAACATCAATGTTTTGTATTTATGTTTGAATGAATTAAATGACTCACAATGAAGCACTATGTTCAATGATCCTCAGGGTGTTTTGGTGATTTAAACTTATTATTGATATGCCTAGTATGAAAGTGGATTTTTTTCACTTTATATTTTCATTAAAAATCTTTACTATTACTTTTGTCATATTGTCATAGAACTATTTGTGATGTGACTACTGTACATTAAGGAACTGAAATTATTTCATTGTGTTTTGAAGGAAATATCCTTTCTTGTATCAACACCATCTACTAGAGGACACCTCATCTTAGTTCAAAGTTGCCACCAATATTTTCTCGTGAAGTCATTTGTCCCAATTAATTTTCTTAAACTGCACACTAATGCTCTTGGCTCACTGTCTGTTCCCCACACTGCAAACCATGTCCTCTAAGCATTCATGAGGAGGCGCTGGAATACTAGATATTTTACACAGAGTGATCATATGGTAGTTTCCCCTCCTGATGTTTAAAGAGCCAGGATCCAAAGCCCAAGAACTTGGGAGGAACAACGTTTTGGTCCATCAGTCTTTCTGGTATTCTGGTCAGAGACGTCAGGGTGTCAGCCAAGCCTCATCCAGTCCTCCTCTGAGCTTGGTTGTCAGTTTTTCTCAGTCTATATCTTTTCATAAACCCATCAGAACAGACAAGCATGAGCACCTTCTTTCTTACTCTTAAATCATGTTGAGTCAGAGCTGTGCAGCAGAGCGTTGGTCTTAGCCAGTGTTTCCTCACTGAGCTGGAAAGGCAAGTGGAGTCTGCCTTAGGGGTGGGTCTCCCAGGCTGACAGATAGGTCTCAAAATTACTCTCTTGCTTATTTGGGATGCATGTAAAAATATTGGACATCATCCTAGCTGCAAGTCTGAACCCTGAGAGGTACCCACACTGGCTTCAGCTTTCCAAAGCAGCCCAGATGTTCTCCAGGCATTTGCCATGGTGTTCCTGCAGTTCCTGCACTTCATGGCCTCTCTGGGCACAGCACTGACATCTGCTTGGTGGTGGCTTTCTACCCTGATGCACCAGAATCTCCCTGAGTCTTTCTAGTTTTCCAGAAAGAGTTGTGCAACAAACAGCACATTGTTCAGTTCTGGCTCACCCAACCCACTTGCAGGTGGAAGAGTCAGTTCCCCTTCTCATCCTCACGGTCTGTTTTACATTATCTCCAGAGGGGAAGAGAGCGATGAAAACATGGTAAAGGTGAGTCATGCAATGGTGGAAATCACAAGTACACTGTTTTATGAATGTTAGGGTAGACAGGCACCACTCACTCCTGACATAAACCATGTGCTTATTCCCTCAACCCCAGGAGATGGGTAGTCTGACTTCATGTTGAGGAAGAGGCCATAGGTGCCCACCCTGCAGGGCATCTGCAGAGGGGTTTCCTCTACCATTCCACTATCAACTTCCCTCCAGATCACAGGTTCAGGTCCTTCTCCTGTACTTTTGTCAGTTTTTGAGCCCTATTGGGGGATGTCAGGTGCTACAAGGCTTTGCATCTCTGATTGCAGTTACTGCAGGATGACACAGTATCTGTAGTTCTGGATTATTTTTACCTCTTCAGGGCAGGGTCAGCTACCTCTGACATCTTCTAGGGGACAGCCCTATGGCTGGCTCTAACAAAGGGACCCTTGGGTTTCTCTTGGTCATTTATGCTTTCATAAGTAGTCTGTGTTCCTTGTGTGTTCACTAAACTTTTATTTTTCATACACTTCACGTGGTTCCAATTTTCTAAACTTGTTTCACGTTCACTTTGACTTATTTCCTTATATAGAGAATGTCATGTGTCTCTGAATCAAGTTGTGCAGAAGGTGATTTGGGTTCACAATACAACAGGTTATCCTCGGACACTCACAGGGAAATCACTCTCAACCTGTGTGATTGGGGAGTGTGTGTTAATGATACTGCTGAGGGTATAGGCCTTCTGTCCTTGACTTCCTAGGCCATGCTCTGCTAGGCAGCTGTGAGCTGAGATGGCTCACCCGGGAGGCAACAGTGCAGAGACTTCCATTTCTATGATTCTCTGCTGAGTTCATCTTCACCAGAATGCCCCCATAACATGATTACAGATATTCTACAAATTTCTTCACATCATATATAAGTTAGGGACTTTTATACCACACTGGTTTGATTTTTATGTCTGATTGATGAAAGTGTGGTGCAACTTTAGTAGATAGTAGGAGGCTTCAGAAATGTCTGTGTCTCTCCTGGCCATGTGGTACTTGTGATAACAACATGGAATGCCACCTCGAATCAAGAAGACTTCTGTGGTGTTCACCTTCAGGAAAATGAGGTTTTCCAATGACTTCAATGCCCCACACACTAAAGTCATGGTTTATTAAAAGTGTTCCCACTTTGTAATTCAGGGTCTGCAGCTGCATCTTGCAAAGGATGGTGAAGATAACAGAGTTCCCTGTACCTTAGGTACAGAGGCTGAAAATGTGCTGTTTGCAGAGTTTTGCAATGAGCTGTGTGGAAGGTTTTAACCTTCCACACACACACACAGATTTCATTTGAATTTATATCTGAACTCTGCTTCCCGAGAATGACATTAGGCAATCAAGCCCATTGTATCTCAAAATGATGCCTCACAAGCAATCTTCCAGTAAAACTTATTTAAACCCTATTGTTACTATTACTCTTATGTTACTAGTATTGTTAAACTTATAAAGGCTCACTCATGCAATGGATATTTATTTTGGAAATATCTGTTTAAAAAGATGACAGAGACAGTTTACTGCCTTGTCAGGCACCCATTCCCTCTATATAACATTGCAGCATCATTCTCAGCCTTTTGGCCTAGTACATCTGGCAGACTTAGTTGTGAAGCAAATAATATAAAAGATTTGCCTACGCTGTCTTGGTAAAGCTTGGCAGTAAACTCAGCAGCCACGTCTTATCCATTTTAGAGAGTATATTGTCTGTAAAGAGAGCTGGGGCATTTTTGCCCTGTGCCTTGCTTGCCATTAGTGAAGATTTCTCAAAAAGGAGATTTTATCATGCTCATTGTCTTTGTTGAGTTATGCTTGGGTGTTGCAGGAGCTGACATGCCTCAAGTCAAAAAGGCCTTACATTAATCAAAATATCTTTAAATGTCAAAAATGATTCATTTTATGTGTATGAGTGTTTTTCATACATGTATTTTCATGCATGTATGTTTTTCATTTTCATGTTGTATTTTAACACAAACGCACCTGGTCTCTTTGGACCTCAGAAGCTGTTTTTTGGATGCCCTGGAATTGGTGCTACACGTGATTTAGAGATGTCATATGGACACTGGAAAAAAGCCTGGGTCCTAGGGAAGAGCAGCAAGAGATCTTAACCACAGAGACATCTCTCCAGAAACTATATCTGATTGTCCACACAGACTATGTACCTTAGCTATGGTTCATTTAATTTCATTTGTTTGTTTTGTGGGAGAGGCAGAGCTATGTCACAATACACTGCTGAGGGTCCTGAGAGTTGGTTCTTCCCTTCCAGAATGTAAATCCCATGGATCAAACTCTTATCATCATGATAGGCAGTTAGTCCATCTGTCACCCAGCCTACCTACTGGACTCCTGCTCTGAGCAATTAGCTGGTGCTACATGTACTGGAGCTTGAACACTTCTGCTTCCCCTTTACATCTTACAAGTCCATTATCTAAACAAGATAACATCAATACACACGCTTGAATTTCAGTTGACATTTATTTTTTATTCCATGACTAGAATTTTTTATATTATTACATAATTCAAGAGAATGATACTTAAATTAAAGTAAGTGCCTGTATTGCATGAGAAAGAATCATCTAGAACACCCTTCCCCAAATCTTCTGGTATTTGTCTGAGGCTAGAGCCACCTGAGGAAAAAATATCACTACTTCCTCAAGAAGGTATGAAATTCCAGATACCTGTGCAACCCATCTTTCAGGATAGGCTGAACAATTTTTCTTTTATTAATACCTTACAATGGGAATGGTCCTATATTTATTTTAACTATAATTCTATTTCTATTTACTTATTCATTTTCAGATGCAGAAGGAGAAAAATTCATGGACTATGTTCCTGGAAGCCTCTGATAACAGAACACTCTCACAGAGACTTTTGTTCTGCTGTGATGTCAGCACATTCCTCAGAAGCAGTTACCATGTCAGATTCACAGAGAAGGCCTAAATTGCTACCAGAATGCCCTGGAAAGGATTGCTCAGGTAGTCTACTGCTGTCATAATTAATCTTCTCTGTTTCAGGCCGGGACAGACCAACAGTTGTTTTTAAAACTGCATTGACTATCCCAAGACACAAACATAAGGATCATCCTGAGAATAAAGCCAGCAGCCTACACTTCCACAGAGTTCACCCCGTGCAGGGAACACCCCCATGCTTGGTACGTAAACTTCATCTGCTTACACATCTCCCTGACACAGGCACACAACTGTCATATGATCTTGCACTACAGCTCAACACTCAACTGCTCAGAGTCACACACAAGAAATGGCAAGAGTGGATAGGATGTGAAACAGTCTGGATTCAGAGTTTCCACTCCTAATGCTCCCTGCAGAACCACATGAAGAGCACTAGGTCTGCAGTAAATGAACAGAACAAAGAGACTGAAGTAAAATTGCTCTGGTCCTGTTTAATACAAGGGCACTGCTTCATCTGAGGTCTCATTTCTACTTTCTTGCCATCCTCATTGAACTTCACCTAAACCTGCAGAGCAGCTATGTGTCTGGCAATCAACATGATGCAGATGAAAGACATGTAAGACATTGCTTTTGCCTCAGGAAACCTCAAATAGGAAACAGTAGGAAAAATTACTTCCACTGCACATTACAATTTTCAGTATGGAGAAAGCTTATATACAGAAGGGCCAAGTAAGTGTGAAACAATGGAGAATTTGAACATGGCTTCTGGGCAAGTTGAGATGGAGGCAATATTACGAGGAATAAGCCTGACTGTGAAACTTCACATCTTCCTCAGATTAGCAGAGCTGCAATTGTCTGCAGCTGATGAGCAAGGCGAGATTTGAGATAAAGAATCTTCTTGCTGTTCTCCCCTACAGTTCCTACCTGCTTCTTTCAGCCTTAAAATGAACAAAACCCATGAAGCACACCATAAAATTAACCTAAGAATCATTCTTTATTTTGAAGCTGGAATTGGTCTCTCAGGCAACAGCATCCTTCTTCTCTTCCAAGTCCTCAAGTTCATTCGTGGACAGAGACTCAGACTCACTGATCCACCCTTCAGCCTCTTGGCCCTAATCCACATACTGATGCTGCTAGTCATGAGTTTAGAAGCTTCAGACATTTTTATTCCAGGGAAGAGATGGAGTGACTCCACATGCAAATCTGTTATGCTCTTCCACAGGACTTTTAGGAGCCTCTCTCTTTGTGCCACTAGCCTGCTCAGCATCCTCCAGGCCATCACCCTTAGTCCCAGAAGTTCCTGTCTAGCAAAGTTCAAACATAAATCTCCACACCAAATGCTAAGTTGCCTTCTTTTCCTGAGTATCATTTATTCGTCCATTAGCAGTCCCCTTACAACATATGTAACTGCGACACCTAATCTGACCTCTCCTGGTTTTACATACATCACTCAGTCTTGCTGTCTTGTGCCCATGCATTACTCTTTCTGGCATACTTTATATACACTATTAGTTCTCAGAGATGTCATCTTTGTAGGTCTCCTGACCATCTCCAGTGCATACATGGTAACTTTCCTATACAGACATAAGAAACAGTCCCAGTTTCTCCAAAGCACCAACTGTTCCCCTAAATCATCCCCAGAACAAAGAGCCACACAGACCATCCTGTGCCTCATGAGCTTCTTTGTGGTGATGTACACCTTGGACAGCATCATCTCCTACTTCAGATATTCAAGTAGTGATCTTATATTGTATTTTATTGTGACTCTTGTAGGTCATTGCTATGCCACAGTCAGTCCTTTTTTGGTCCTCAGCACTGAAAAACATGTAATTCACATTTTGAAATGTTATGGGAGGACAGTAGACATATGACTGTTCAAGGATGGATAAGTTCTTTTAAGATGAGCTGGTGAACTGGCATCAGAACTATTTACTGTGATTATGTGAACTTCAAGTTAAAGAAAAAAGACAGTTATTCTTTCTGTTGCTGTTAAACCTATATATTATGATATATGTGGAAGCCAGATATAAAAGAAAAGCTACATGCAGGTTCCTAAGTGTTTTATACTCTCCTGTGTGTTGAAGAGATATGTGGATAGTGGATCTCACTTGTCATGGCCTGGATTACCCATAATACTTAAAAATATCTGACAGCTTGTGATGGGCCTCAATCATTCAATTTCCTCAGCTCTCTCCATTTTCTCAAATTAGGTATGTAAGAATTTATTTTTATCTTCACCATATAATCAGAAAACAGACAAATACACAGAGAAATAGACAGAGAGAGAGACAGACAGACAGATAGATACACAGAGTAGAGTCTATGTATAAAAAGCAGTCCTGATGATGGAGAAACAGAGTTCAGCCTCTCTACACTGGATTGTTACTTGGCTTTAAAAAAGAAGAGGATTCTGCACACGGTTCCACACAGATGGTCATGAAGTCACCATGTTGACTGTCTTGAGAGTCTAGCCAAAACGAATTCTGTGTGGACTACTTGGAACAGGAAGAGCTTGAAAATTTTGAGGAGTGGAGACAAAAGCAGAGTCGCATCCTCTGCTCAGGAGGGAAGGCCAGGGGCATCTTGCTGGGTGGAGGCAGATGGTAAAAATATAAACACCTCCAAGCAGTATGCTGGATTTGGGAAATGCTTGTGTTGTGTGTGTTTTATCATAATAAAAGTGTGCTTGGTTGAGCAAATGTCATTGTTGAATACTTGAGTTATTTTGGATATATGCCTATTTTGGATATAGCTGGATCTTGGTGTAACACTATTCCTAATTGTCTCAGAAAGCACCAGATAGATTTCCAAGGTGACTGTACAAGTTTACATTGCTGGTGGGAAACCAGAATTGGAGGAGGGTTCCCTTTTCTCCAATTCCTCTCCAGTATGTGTTGTCACTTGAATTTTTGATATTAGCCATTCTAATGGGTGTAAGAGGGAATCTGAGGGTCGTTTTGATTGGCGTTTTCCTGATGACTAAGGACGTTGAGCATTTCTTTAAGTGTTTTTCTGCAACTTGATATTACTCTATTGAGAATTCCGTTTAGGCTGTACCCCATTTTTTTTTAATATTCGGAGCAGCTTTGTCAGTAA
Source organism: Meriones unguiculatus (assembly GCF_030254825.1). Taxonomy (NCBI): domain Eukaryota; kingdom Metazoa; phylum Chordata; class Mammalia; order Rodentia; family Muridae; genus Meriones; species Meriones unguiculatus. The sequence continues at coordinate 83,167,920 of NC_083353.1, forward strand.
TAGCCAGAATTTGAAAACAACCCAGATGTCTCTCAACTGAGGAATGGAAAGAAACTGTGGCACATTTACACAATAGAATACTGCTCAGCAATTAAAAAAAAAAAAAAAAAAAAAAAAAAGGATATCATGAAATTTTCAGGCAAATTGTGGGGTTAGATAAAATCATCTTGAGTGAGGTATCCCAGAAGCAGAAAGACACACATGCTATATACACACTTGGAGGGGGCCAAGATGGCGGCGCCTGGAGAACACTGTGTCTGAGAAGCTGGACAACACACTCTGTGCAACGACCAGGAGACTGAACTCTGGGCCCTAAAACAATAGCTATCATGTTTCCCAGGTGAGGGGAGGCTCCCATGGCGTGGGAATCAGTCAGGTCTACTCTAGGCGGCCCAGCCAGAACCTGGAAGAAATCCTGGGTAACTCGGGCTTTGGGTCTTCGGGCTGGTGCCGTAAGCCTGCGTGTCCCGATCCCTTTCCCAGGCTGATCGGTGGGCACAACAGTGCCAGAGACTGGGAGTCCCAGTCGCAAAAAAAACCCCACGGGGAAGGAAAGTTGCGAGACTGATCACGGGTCACCCAGTCTTGTCCTGGAAGGTCTCGCTGACCGCGGGTACCTGCCGCCACCACAACTGAGCTCCCACCGCGCAAAGAGCAGCTGCACGCCCAGCTCAAAATCCCTACTCCCTCTTGGGAGGAGGCAGGAGGCGTCCAGCAGAATCTGCCACAGACCACATTGTCTGTACCCCAACCCGAGATCGGGGCTGAGAAAATCCAATCCTTTCAGGCACTCCCCCAAACGCCTCCATAACCCTGCCGCGGCGGAGCGGAAGGATAAAGAGGCGCACAGCGGCTTCACAGTGCCGGAACTCCAGTGCTGCTGGCTGCTCCTAGCAAACAAACTTCAGCTCGGGATCTGGGACTGTGGTCATTCTACACGTCCTGAGAGTCTCCTGCGTCCAGCGCAATAAGGTCTAGCAGCAAGCTCTATCACCGGCGCCCCCCTCCCTGACCCCTGGCAGAGAAACCCCGGCTCAGGATCAGACTGAGAAGCCCCAACCCCTTCTGGCACTCCCCTGAGAGCACCTCCATAAGCTTGCCCTAGCGGAGGGGAAGGTCAGAGGGGAAGGACAGAGAGGCAGCCTGCCAAGGACACAGCACCCCCTCTCCAGCTCACTCAGTGGCCCCTAGCAGAGAAACCCAAGCTCTGGATCTGAGGACACTCAACCCGACCTGGTACTCTTTCAGGATCAGCAAACATAGGTTCTACCGCCAGGCTGCTTCTTGCAGAGAGATCTGGGCCCGGGATCTGGGATTGAGAACACTCAACCTAACTCTTTCCTGCACCACCCCGGGACCAGTCAACATAACTCCTCCTGGCAGAGGGAAAGGACAGAGAGGCAGCACACAGGAAAGGTGGACACCGAGTCCTGCGGCCACAGTGTCACAGTGCTAACTGTTAGCCTACCTGCGCACTTTCTGCAGCAGGACCAAATCAGAGAGTAGTGAGCAAGGGGAACCCCTGTGCATTCCAACTGGTTCTGCAAGGGACTGAGTGAGCCTTCTAGGGAGAGTTTGCCCCAGACCCAGGGCCTCTCCACAGAAGCAAACAGAGGAAATCCCTGCCACCCACACCCCTAGTGTGGGCATCATAGGGATTCTTGGGATAGCAACCCCAACGTTGAAGCCTCTGCCTTGCGGGTCCACCAGTGTAATCCAGGCAAACAATCCCTGGATCTCAGATAGAACTGCGTAATAGTGGCTTGCAGGCCACTGCAATATTCAGAGAATCCGCGCATGCACACTGCGCCCACTAAAAGCGCACACAAATAGCGCCAGCGTCACATTCCTTCCTTAGGCAAAACTGAAACCACAGTGCACACTCCCAAACCAGTGAACCTCTCTCATCTTCCTGAAAAAACAGTCCAGAAAACAAAAAGAGACGATCATAGCCCGAACTACAATCTCGAAGAACAAACAGTGAGGATTATAAATAACCAGATGGTTAGAGGCAGACGTAAGAACACTCCCAACAAAAATCAGGACATAATGACCTCACCAGCAACCCCACAAAACAATGGACACTTCAATTCACTAGATATACAAGAAAACGACCTCAAAACTATGTTTCTCCAGCTATTAGAGGCCCATAAAGATGAAATGAACAAAGCCCTCAGAGAAATAGCCAAAGAAATCGAGACTAACCAAGAGGAAACAAATCGTGCTCTCAGAGAAATGACCACGAAAATTGAGGCAAACAAAGAAGAAATGTGCAAAGCTCTCAAAGAAATGTCCACACAAATGAAGGCAAATAAAGAAGAAATAAACAAAGCTCTCATAGAAATACAGGCAATTATACCCAAAGAAGTAGAGGTATATACACACTTATAAGTGGATATTAGACATACACTATAGGATAAACATACTAAAATCTGTATACCAAAAGAAGCTAAACAATAAAGAGGGCCCTGGGTGAGATGCTCAAACTTCATTCAGAAAGGCAAATGGGATAGACATTGGAAGAGGGAAAAAACAGGAAATAGGAGAGAAGCCTGTCACAGAAGGCCTCTGAAAGACTCTATCCAGCAGTGTATTGAAGCAGATGCTGAGACTCATAGCCAAACTTTGCACCCACTACCTACAGTTTCCTTAATCCCACAACACCCTGAAAGGTAAGCACTGCCTTCCCCATCTGACAGGAGAGTAATGGGGTCTTTCACAGGATGCAGGTCTGTTCCTGACTCCATCATTATGTAGCAAGGGACTTCCTGGTTATTGTTACCCTCTCTAAAGCTCTGGACAAGAACACTTTAGAGTCTCACTCTTCAAGACTTGAGCATTCCTTTTCCAAAACACAACACTTTGGGAGAACCAGACTAAGGGCTCCATGCGAGGCCCTGTTTCTGAGTTGGAGAGATGAAGACCATGACAGCACTTTCATGGTTTCACAAAACAGATAGGGATCCATTTCCACCCTGAGCCAGATGGAAGGTCCTAGTTTGGAGTTTAGCTGTCACCAAAGGCCCATGTAAAACCTTGGTCCCCAGCTTGTGGTGCTACAGGGAGGTAAATGGACCTTCTGGATATAAGTGGAAGCATGTTGTTATTGTGGGCAAGGCCTTGAAGAAGAGAACATGACCTCCTGCAAATCCCACTCTTGCTTCCTGCATGTCAGGATGGGAGCATGTTTTTCCCCACCAGCCTCTGCCATTATGAGCTGCCTTGCAATATGGTTAAGCAACCATTGTCTGACACCAAATCAAGCTTTTCTCCAGTAAGTTAGCGGCCTGGGGGTAATGTGTCACAATGGCCAGCAGCTGACTGTCATGGAATTCTGAGTTCCTTCTGTTCTCCAGATGTGGGAATGGGGTCTTTAGTCCTCAGTGACTTGTACCACCTGATCTCACCCTGGGAGGCAGGACATGAAGGCAAGAGCTCCAAGGCAGGAGAGCCAGAAGCTTTCATGAGAAAGACCCAGTGTCCTCCTACCAGATACACAATGGGCCTGTCCATATGGAGGTGGTCACAATGCAGTGGAGTGCTGGATAGCAACAAACTGGAGACTCACCTCACCTAGACAGTCCCCTATTGGACAGGGCCACAGTCCTGCTTAGAACCCTTGGGTATTCTCTACAGGAGGAAGCCCTCATCCCCTCACAATGCAGCCCAGGGTGACTCCTGCCATTTTTTTTTAGACTGTTTTCTTCTGACTGTTCCTCCCCATGTGCTGAGTGCCCTCAGGCTCTTGAGAGGATTGCCTGGGACTCATATCCATGTCTTTGGTGGTCAGAGAACAGGCCAGCATGTAGGACAAGTCAGTGCAGCATAGCAGCTTCTGTGAAGTCCTCTTCACAGAGTGTGGGGGTCTTCAATGTGGGTCGGGGGTGCTTTCATCACCCAGTGCCAGGACAACTTTTTGGTCAGAGGCCTTTGCTGCTGCTTGAGGTTCTCCACAAGCCACTCAGTCACATCTGTTGTGCTTTCTCTCTGAGCATCATCCTAATTCTTTCATTTTTTTACCAGTGGTCTGCCTAACACAACACCCTAGCAGCTCCACTTAATTCCTTAATATAAGGTTTTCTGGGGCCTGTCATGTTTTTCCTTATTTATCTACTTTTCTGTGTGTGTGTGTTAGGGTTTGTGTCTGCATGAGCATATATTAGGGTGTACACCTGTATGAGCCTACAGAGGCTAGAGGAGAAAGTTGGGATTCCTGTACTCTTGCTCTCTGCCTAATACCTGGGTCAGGGGTGGCCATTTCTTCTGACTCCAGAAGGTGACGACAAAGCACTGAGTCAGGTGTGCTCCTGCCCAAGTAAGCTTGGCTTGCCTGAAGATGTAACAGGCAACCCACTGGGTCACGGGAGATGTCCCTTTCAAAGATCCAAGTACAGGGTGTAATGGAGAGAGGGACTCTAGTCTAAGAGCAATCTGCAACAAAGAACTTCTGCAGTCAGTTCCAGAAATTTGATCTCCTGTGGCTCTGGATCTTGGGATAGATTAGATTCCATTTCGCCCTCAGAACTCTCAGCCCCCTAGTGAATAAGTCACCTGAAAGTTACTAGCTGCAGAGCACACTAAACAAACACACATATGAAAAACTGTCTTGGATAAAGAGTTTAAGAAGTAGCAGAGTTGGGACCAAACCCCAGGCTTACTGACCCCAAAATATGTGATCTCTTCAGCAAGCTGTGGTCCTGTTTCACATAAGCCCTGTGCAGTTGTGTAATCAGAGTTGAAGGACCTTTGGCATGAGGAGATTAGACTTTAACGGAGAAGCAGATAGTGTGAGTGCTGACATCTTTTAGGATGTGAAGGTTTCTGCAAGACCACCCCAGGGGAGGTGGAAGCCCAAGGAAGAAATACAATAAAATATGCTATCGTCAGATATAGGCCTGTGCCTGTGCAGGGATACATATCTGACTCAGTCAGAAGATCAGCAGAGACTATCTGACCCTCTGTATCTCTAACTGCTGCAGCATCCAGAGCCCTTTGCTGCTTGATGAATATTTGACAAAGGGATGATGAACAAGAAACCAAGAATCATGGTCAGAAGCCAGGTGGGTCAAGGCAAGTTTTTCAGGTGAGTGGAGCCATGGGTGGGCCTTGGGGGGTGAGTTACAAGTTTACCAGGTGGAAAGAGAACTACAGGCCTTTCAGCTACATGCAGAGGAAGGAGCGGGTGCACCTTCAAGTAAATCACAGCCCACATTCAATGTGCATCTATTACCTCTAACACACACACACACACACACACACACACACACACACACACACCACAGGAGCTCATCGAGTTACATCTGAACTGAATGTGTCCTCTTCCCCTGTGTCCTGTCAGGGCAATCATGCCAAGGGAAAGTGATCTAAAAAGCTAGCAAGTGAGCCCTTGTCCAATAAAGTTTCCCTTACTAAAGGACCCACGTGAAGCTGCCCATCTGCTACAACTTCATAATGGCCTAGGTCCTGTTCATACATGGTCCTTGGTGGATGCTTCAGTCTCAGCAAACCCCTCTGGGCCCTGGTTAGTTGGTCCTGTTGTTTTTCTGGTGGAGATCCTGTTACTTCCTGGTCCATTGATCTTTTCTCCCACTATTCCCCAAGCCTCCCTGTGCATAGACCAATGCTTGGCTGTGAGTCTCAGCATCTGTTTTAAGGTGCTGCTGGGTAGGGCCTCTCAGAGGACATCTCTGACAGGGTCCTGTGTGCAAATTTGCAGAGTATCCTTCACAGGGTCAAGAGTGGCACTCTCCATTAGAGTGGGTCTTTGGTTGGCTAGACATCAGTTAGGTGTTCACTCAGTCTCTGCTCCAGCTGCTCTACATTTATCCCTGCGCATCTCAAAGGTAAATGTTGGGTTGTTGCTTTCATAGGGGAGGTTGTGTTTCCTGTCCTTTATTAGAAGACTAGTTTAGTTAGTTTTCATTCTCTATGGTCTCTGCCATTAGGACTCTCTGCTTGAATCCCCCTCATATCCTCCCTGGAGCCTACCCTGACTTAGTTCTCCAGCTTGTCACAGAGATACACCAATCCTCCAGTTCTCTTTGCTTTTCTTCTTTTTTTAAGTATGGAATTATTTTTATTTTTAATTACACTTTATTCATTTTGTATCCCCCCCATAGCTCCCTGCCTCCTCCACTCCCAATCCCAATCTTTCTCCCCTTTTTACATCCATGTCCCTCCCCAAGTCCACTGATAGGGGAAGACCTCCTCTCCTTCCTTCTGATCCTAGTCTATCAGGTCTCATTGGGAGTGGCTGAATTGTCTTCCTCTGTGGACTGGTAAGGCTTCTCCCCCCTCAGTGAGAGGTGATCAAAGAAAAGACCAATCAGTTCATATCAGAGACAATCCCTGTTCCCATTACTATGGAAACCACTTGGGCACTGAACTGCCATGAGCTACTTCTGGGCAGGGGTTCTAGGTTATCTCCATGAAGGGTCCTTTATTGGAGTATCAGTCTCACAAAAGACTCCTGTGCCCAAATTTTTTGGTTCTGTTGCTCTGCTTATGGAGCTCCTGTCCCCTCCAGGTATTACTATCTCCCCCTTCTTTCTAAGATTCCCTGCACTCTGCCCAAAGTTTGGCTATAAGTTTCAGCATCTGCTCTGAAAACCTGCAGGGTAGACCCTTTCAGAAGGCCTCTGTACTAGGCTCCTGTCCTGTTCCCTGTTTTCTTCCTCTTCTGATGTCCATCCTCTTTGCCTTTCTGAATGGGGATTGAACAATTTAGCTAGAGCCCTCCTCTTGATTAGTCTCTTTATTTGTACAGATATTAGTATGTTATATCCTATTATATATATAATATCCACTTATGAGTGATTATGTACCCTGTGTGTCTTTCTGCTTCTGGGATAGCTGTAGGAGTTCTCACATGTTTTGTTTTGTTTTGTTTTGTTTTTTGGAGGGGAAGGGATTTCCTATTTTTAGTTTTCTTTTTTTAATTTATTTTTTATTAATAACAACTTATTCACTTTGTATCCGAGCTCCTTGTTCTGTCCCAATCCCACCATCACTCTCTCTTCTCCTCCCATGCCACTCCCCTAGTCCTCTGATAGGGAAGGCCCTCTTCCCCTTCCATTTGACCCTAGCCTATCAGGTCTCATCAGGACTGGCTGCCTTGTCTTCCTCTGTGGCCAAATAAGGCTGCTCCCCACCTTCTAGGGGATCAAAGAGCCAGCCAGTGAGTTCATGTCAGAGACAGTCACTGTTCCCCTTACTAGGACACCCACTTGGACACTCAGCTGCCATGGGCTACATCTGTACAGGGGTTCTAAGTTATCTCCATGAATGGTCTTTGGATGGAGTATCAGTCTCAGAAAAGACCCTGGGCCCTGATTTCTTGGTTCTTCTTGGTTCTCTCCTAGTGGAGCTCCTATCCCCTCCAGGTATTTCTATCTCCCCCTTCTTTCATAAGATTGCCTGTTCTGGCCAAAATTTGGCTATGTGTCTCATAATCTGCTTTGATACCATGCAGGGTAGAGCATTTCAGAGTCCTTCTGTGATAGACAACTGTCCTGTTTCCTGTTTTCTCCCTCTTGTGATATTGATCCTGTTTTCCTTTCTGAATGAGGATTGAGCATCTGACCCAGGGTCCTGCTTCTGGCTTAGCTTCTTTAGGTGGACAGAGTTTAGTGTGTTTATCCTATATTAATTGTCTAATATCCACATATAAGTGAGTATATACCATGCGTGTCTTTCTGCTTCTGGGATACCTCACTCAGGATAATCTTTTGTAATTCCCACCATTTGCCTGAAATTTTCATGATTTACTTGTTTTTAATTGCTGAGTAGTATCCCATTTGTACATATACCACATTTTCTGTATCCATTTCTCTTTTGAGGGGCATTTGGGCTGTCTCCAGCTTCTGGTATTACAAATAAAGCTGCTACAAACATGCTTGAGCAAATGTCCTTGTCGTATACTTGAGCATCTTTTGGATATATGCCTAGGAGTGGTACAGCTGGGTCTTGAGGATGTATTTTTCCAAATTGTCTGAAAAAGCACCAAATTGATTTCCAAAGTGGTTGTACAAGTTAACATTCCCACCAGCAATGGAGGAGACTTCCCCTTTCTCCACATCCTCTCCAGTATGTGTTGTCATTTGCAAAACGTCTTCCAGTCTCTAAAGAGAAACAGAAGAAGATATCAAAAGATGGAAATTTTTCCCATGCTCATGGCTTGGCAGGATTTACATAGTAAAAATGGCCATCTTACCAAAAGCAGGTTCAATGCAACTTCCATTAAATTACCAACAGAATTCTTCACAGACCTAGAAAGTAAAATTCTCAACTTCATAACAAAGAACCAAGAACAGGTAAAACAATTCACTACAATAAAAATCTTTTGGAAGTATCTACATCCCTGAACTCAGGCTGTACTATAAAACAACAGTAATGAAAACTGCATGGTACTGGCAAGGAAACAGAATGGTGTAGCAATGGAATCCAATAGAAGACCAACAAATTAACCCACACACTTATGGACACCTGACGTTTGAGAGAGATGCCAAATCCAAACAATGGAAAAACACATAGCATCTTCAAAAGATGGTGCTGCACAACCTGGATATCTACATGAAGAAAATGCAAATAGATCCATATTCATCACCCTGCACAAAACTAACTCCAAGTGGATCAAAGATCTCAACATAAAACCAGACACACCAAACCAAGAAAATTGGGGAAGACCCTAGGACTCATTGGCACAGGAGACAACTTCCTGAACAGAACACCAATAGCACAGGCTCTAAGATCAACAATCAATAAATGGGATCTCATGAAACTGAAAAGCTTCTGTAAAGTAAAAGACACTGTCATCAGAACAAAACCACAAGCTACAGACCAGGAATGGTTGAGATCAAATTTTTGGGGATCACATTCTTATACTAAATGTGTTGAATTCTTCCTTCCCAATATGTATGTCCTTGATCTACTTTGCTTGTCTTATTGCTCTGGCTAGAACTTCAAGTAATATTGAAAAGGTAAGGAGAGGGTGGGCAAGCTTATCTTGTCCCTAATTTTAGTGAAATTGCTTTGAGATTCTTTCCAATTGATTTGATGTTGGCTATCACCTTGCTCTGCATGGGCGTTACTATGGTTTTTTTGTTTTGTTTTGTTTTTATCTATTTTTTTATTAATTGCACTTTATTCACTTTATATCCCCCATAAGCCCCTCCCTTCTCCCCTCCAAATCCCACCCTCCCTCGCCCTTCTTCACACATGGCCCTCCCCGAGTCCACCTCCGAGAGGAAGGGTGGTCCTCCTCTCCTTCCTTCTGATCTTAGTCTATCAGATCTCATCAGGAGTGGCTGCATTTTCACCTTCTGTGGCCTGGTAAAGCTGCTCCCCCCTCAGGGGGAAGTGATCGAAGAGCAGGCCAATCAGATTATGTCAGAAGCAGTCCCTCTTCCCATTACTATGTAACCCACTTGGACATTAAGCTGCCATGGGCTACATCTGTGCAGTGGTTCTAGGTTAACTCCATGTATGGTAGTTGGTTAGAGTATGAGTCTCTGGGAAAACCCCTGTGTTCAAATTTTCTGGTTCTGTTGCTCTCCTTGTGGGGTTCCTGTCCTCTCCAGATCTTACTATTTCCCACTTCTTTCATAAGATTTCATGCACACTGCCCAACAGTTGGCCATAAGTCTCAGCATCTGCTTTGATAGTCTGCAGGGCAGAGCCTTTCAGAGGCCCTCTGTGGCAGGTTCCTAGCTTGTTTCCTGTTTTTGTATTCTTCTGATGTCCATCCTCTTTGCCTTTCAGGATGGGGATTGAGCATTATACTCAGACTCCTCTCTCTTGATTAATTTCCTTAGATGTACAGATTTTAGTAGGATTATCCTATATTACATGTCTATATGAGTGAGTGTATACCGTGTGTGTCTTTTTGCTTCTGGGACAACTCACTCAGGATGATCCTTTCCAGGTCCCACCATTTACCTGCAAATTTCATGATTTCCTTATTTTTCATTGCTGAGTAATAGTCCATTGTATAGATGTACCACAATTTCTGCATCCATTCTTCAGTTGAGGGGCAACTGGGCTGTTTACAGCTTCTGGCTATTACAAATAAAGCTGCTACAAACATGATTGAGCAAATGTCCTTATTGTGTACTTGAGCCTCTTTTGGATATATGCATAGGAGTGGTGTGGCTGGATCTTGAGGAAGTGCTATTGCTAGTTGTCTGAGAAAGCGCCACATTGATTTCGAGAGTGGTTGTACAAGTTTACATTCCCACCAGGAGTGGAGGAGGGTTCCCCTTACTACACAGCCTCTCCAGCATGTGTTGTCACAAGCGTTTTTTTTTAATTTTTATTAATTACACTTTATTCATTTTGTATCCCCCCATAAGCCCCTCCTTCCTCCCCTCCCATTCCCACTCTCCCTCCCCTTTCTGCATGCATGCCACTCCCCAAGACCACTGATAGGGGAGGTTCTCCTCTCCTTTCTGATCTTAGTCTATCAATTCTCATCAAAAGTGGCTGCATTGTCCTCTACTGTGGCCTGGTAAGGCTGCTCCCCCCTCAGGGGGAGGTGACCAAAGAGCAGGCCAATCAGATTATGTCAGAGGCAGTCCCTCTTCCCATTACTATGGAACCCACTTGGACACTGAACTGCCCTGGGCTACATCTGTGCAGGGGTTCTAGGTTATCTACATGAATAGTCCTTGGTTGGAGTATGAGTCTCTGGGAAGACCCCTGTGTTCAAATTTTCTGGTTCTGTTGCTCTGCTAGGGGAGGCCCTGTCCTCTCCAGATCTTACTATTTCCCACTTCTTACATAAAAATCCATTCACTCTGCCCGACAGTTGGCCATCAGGCTCAGCATCTGCTTTGATAGTCTGCAGGTCAGAGGCTTTCAGAGGCCCTCTGTGGTAGGTTCCTAGGTTGTTTCCTGTTTTCTTCTTCTTCTGATGTCCATCCTCTTTGCCTTTCAGGATGGGGATTGAGCGTTTTAGTTATGGTCCTCTCTCTTGCTTAGTTTCTTTAGATGCACAGATTTTAGTGGTTTTGTCCTATGTTGTGTGTCTATATGAGTGAGTATATACCGTTTGTGTCTTTTTGCTTCTGGGACAAATCACTCAGGATGATCCTTTCCAGGTCCCACCATTTACCTGCAAATTTCATGATTTCCTTATTTTTCATTGTTGAATAATACTCCATTGTATAGATGTACCACAATTTCTGCATCCATTCTTCAGTTGAGGGGCATCTGGATTGTTTCCAGCTTCTGGCTATTACAAGTAAAGCTGCTACAAACATGGCTGAGCAAATGTCCTTTTTGTGTACTTGAGCCTCTTTTGGATATATGCCTAGAAGTGGTATGGCTGGATCTTGAGGAAGCGCTATTCCTAGTTCTCTGAGAAAGTGCCAGATAGATTTCCAGAGTGGTTGTACAAGTTTACATTCCCACCAGCAGTGGAGAACGGTTCCCCTTTCTCCACAACCTCTCCAGCATGTGTTGTCACTTGAATTTTTGATCTTGGCCATTCTCAGGGTTGTTTTGATTTGCATTTCCCTAATGGCTAATGAGGTTGAGCATTTCTTTAAGTGCTTCTCTGCCATTCAATATTCCTCTATTGAGAATTCTCTGTTTAGCTCTGTTCCCCATTTTTTAAGTGGATTACTTGGTTTGCTGCTTTTCAGCTTCTTTAGTTCTTTATATATACTGGATATGAGTCCTCTGTCAAATAAAGGGTTGGTGAAGATTCTTTCCCAATCTGTAGGTAGTCACTTTGTTTTGATGATGGTGTCCTTTGCTTTACAGAAGCTTTTCATTTTCATGATTTGATTGTTATGTGGTGGGAGGATTTTCTTTTCTGCTCTAATATATTGGGGTTTTTGTAGGCCTCTTGTATTCTTATTGGCCTCTCCTTTAAGTTGGGGAAATTTTCTTCAATGATTTTCTTTAAAATATTTTCTGGGCCTTGGTGCAGGGAATCTTCTTTTTCCTCTATTCCTATTATTCTTAAGTTTTGTCTTTTTATTTTGTCTTGAATTTCTTGGACGGTCTGTGTCAGGAATTTTTTGGATTTAACATTTTCTTTGACAGATACATCGATTTCTTCCATTGTATCTTCTACACCTGAGATTCTTTCTTCCATCTCTTGCAGTCTGTTGGTTATGCTAACCTCTGTACTTCCTGCTTTCTTCCCTAAGTTCTTTCTCTCCACAATTTCTTCCATTTGTGTTTTCTTTAATTTTTCCAATTCTATCTTCAGGTCTTGAGCTATTTTGTTGGTTTCCTTCACCTGTCTGACTGTATTTTCATGTTTTTCCATCAATTCCTTCAGCTGTTTGTTTGAACAATTCTCTGTTTCTTTTATTTCATTTGGTGATTTAAGCATTTCCTCTCTAAAGGCCACAGACTGTTTGGCTGCAGCTTCCTCTATTTCTTTTTGTATTTTATTTGTTTCCTGTGTTATCTTCTTCATGAGCATAGATGTTAGGTCATCTCCTTGAATTTCATTTATGCTGGGGTGTCTAGGGCTATTTGTCCCTGGATAGCTGTGTTCTGGAGATACCATATTGCTCTGGCTTTTGTTGGTTGAACTTTTACGCTGTCCTCTACCCATTGGGCTATCTTAGGTGTTTGAAGTTAGTATCTGGTTGTTCCTGGACTCCTTTAGTGGAGAGAATCCCTTTGCCAGGAAGATGGTTTTTCCTGAAGGAAGCCTTCTCAGCTTTTTGGGTATAGTCACTGGATGGCCGGTGTTTTTCAGGAGTTGCTACAGCTCACCTCAGGCATAGAGATCTGGGTGGTAACTGTGGTCCTGATTAGTCAAGAGGGCTCTCCTCTCACCGGGAGAAGTCCTGGAAACAGCTGCCCTGCTTTTGGGTTTCTTGCTGTAAATTCACTGATCAGCTGCTGTAACCTGTGTGTCCCATGGTTTGGTAGGTTTTGTTAGGGATAACTGGTTGCCCCTTGGAGCAGTATCTGGGGGTTGATCTCAGGGTTCCCGGTCTTTTGTAGGTCTAAAGTTGGGGCTCTGTGCCCCAGAACCCAAGAGGTAATCTGTGGCGGGTGAGTACTGCTCTCCTGGTAACAGCAGGCTATCTGGGAACACAGCAGTTCCCTGGGTTGGGCCAGTCTGTGGGACCTTTTCTGGGGATATACTGGGTTGCCTAAGTCCGTCCCCTTTGCTTCGTTCCTTGTTCCTTGCGAGGGTATCTCCAGACAGTGACTCTAAGCCTCTGGTGTCTTGAGGCACAAAGTTCTGTCTGTAAGGAGTAGTTGGTACAAAGCAGGCCTCTGGGCTGGTGGAGTGTGCGTCCTCCTGCTAGTCTGCGGGAGCTGGGTTCCCAATAACTCTGTCCTCCCTGCTTGGGCCCGGATCTGTGATGGCTGGGTGTACTCGCCTCTTTGCAATCTGCGGTCTGCTAGACTTTCCCCAGGCAAAGCCTAGGTGACCTTAGCAGCACAGTTTCTTCCTTCCCTGTGGGGCCCTCTTCGGACAGGGATTCCCAGTCTCTTTTGCACTGGGGTGTGCAGCTTGTCTGTATCATTGAGCTGGGCGTGCAACTCTCCGAGAGGTGGGAGCTCAGTTGTGATGGCGGCAGGTGCCCGAGATCCAAGAGACCTTCCAGGGAAAGACTGGGTGACCTGTGATCAGACTCGCAACTTTGCTTCCCCGTGGGGTTTTTGTGCCGACTGGGACTCCCAGTCTCAGGCACCCTTGTGCCCACCGATCAGCCTGGGAAAGTGAAACGGACATGCAGACTTGCGGCTCTAGGCAGAGACCCAGTGCCCAAGTTACCTGGGATTTCTTGTAGGTTCTGGCTGGACAGCCCAAGAGTGAACCCGACCGATTCCCAAGCTGTGGGAGCCTACCCTCACCTGGGAAACACGATAGCTGTAGTTTTAGGGCCCAGAGTTCAGTCTCCTGGTTGCAGCATGGAGAGTGCTGTCCCGCTTCTCAGACGCAGTGCTCTCCCGGCGCCTCCATCTTGGCTCCCCCCTCTCTTTCTTTCTGATCTTAGTCTATCAGTTCTCATCAGGAGTGGCTGCATTGTCATCTTCTGTGGCCTGGTAAGGCTGCTCCCCCCTCAGGGGGAGGTGATCAAAGAGCAGGCCAATCAGATTATGTCAGAGACAGTCCCTCTTCCCATTATTATGGAACCCACTTGGACACTGAACTGCCATGGGCTACATCTGTATAGGGGTTCTAGGTTATCTCCATGAATAATCCTTGGTTGGAATATGAGTCTCTGGGAAGTTCCCTGTGTTCAAAATTTCTTGTTCTGTTGCTCTCCTTATGGAATTCCTTTCCTCTCCAGCTCTTGCTATTTCCCACTTCTTACACAAAATTATTTTTTAACAAATATGTAGTCTTCTTCCCATATCCCCATCAAATATAGAACAGTCTATTACCTTGTGATTTCTCAACTGCACCTACTTTGATATTCCTACTTATCCCTGCCCTGATTCTCACATCACTTATCCTTTTCTACTGAATAATGTGCCCCATAAATAATGTTACATAAATAAAAAATTACACCCATAGTCTTTACAGCCTGTCTCTTTCACGTAGTGCATGTAAGAAGCCTTTTTTGGTAGGCATTCTATGTCAACTCCATCTGCCTCTGCATTCCTGTGCTGGAGCATCCTTATTCCTCAACCTTGACAGTGACTGTGCAGAGTGATGCTGGCAGCACTTGCATGAGGAAGTTGTGTGTACAGATATGTTTTCAGAGAGCTTAGGTGCAACCTAGACCATCTGTGTATTTAATCATTTAGCAAGAGAACCTGTTCTTAGAATTACTAATGACTACTTATTTGAAATTAATTTGCTACCCAGGTATACTGGCACAAGCCTGGAATCTTGGCATGCAAGAGGTAGAGACAGGAAGATCAGGAGTTCAAGGCCATCCTTGACTACACAGAAAGTCCAATGCCAGTCTCAGCTACTTGAATCATGGTCTAAAAACAAATGAATAAACAAGTAAGTGAGCCAATAGCAAGATGTGAGAGGATAGTTTTTATGGAGCTTCACAGTGTCCTTCCCCTTTGGATTTTTTATTTTCACACACCAAAATAAAAATCACACTAAACATCCTTTCTTTTAGCATTTATAAATGTTGAGATTATCCATTTGTGATATGAAATTCTATGAGTTTAGACATATATACAATTAAGGAACCATCTCTCTGTCAAGTACAGAACAGTCCTTCACCTTGAAAGTCCCCAATGCACACTTTTGTTTTTCATTCACTCACCACCCTTGCATCAGCCATCAACACTCACTTATCTGTTGCCTGCCCAACAATGTTCCTTTGAAGGATAACCTTATGAAGTGAACCAGGCAACACTGCCTGTATGGTCTCCTTTCACTTAATATGATTTATCACTTGCCTACTCTTCTCCCGAGCTGCACAGGAAGTCACTTTATGGAAATCCATGTGTCCATCCACTCCCTTGTTGGGCATCATCACTCTTCACACCTTACAGTGACTAGGAAGAATGCTTCTGGAAACACTAGCCCGAAGGACTATGTAGACATATATTTTCACATAATTTATGGAGAGCCAGGAGTGTTCTTCATTATTTTGGATCTAGAGCGGGTGATTAGAAAAGGCCCCCAAATTATAAAATAGCTTTACACTGGATTTTCTCAAAATCTTTAGAGATCATTTCTCCTATTAAATTTATATCATGTTTATGAATTCCAAACTAATTCTTATGCCTTCTGAAATACACAGAAGATGTGGCAAAGGCCTTTTTCTTCAGCCATAAAGACATGACGTTGAAGTATGATTTTACATTAGAAATGATATATCAACTCCAGACACATGTGTATTTCACATAGGTGACAGTACTGTGTGACACTCAATATCTTGAAAGACCAACTCACAGAAATGTGTCAGTGCTAAACACACATTTCAGACTGGCACAGTCACTGAATATACTTGTATGTCACTAGCTTTTTAGGATGTTTACTGAAGAAGATAACTCCATCACGGTGTGTGATGAAATTTTATGTTAGATTTTTTTTAATAAGTCACACTTCCCTGGCAGTGGGTCACATGTAAACAAAATGAAATAGGATTTAACCACTACAAGTACTAAAATGTCAAGAATAATGCTGAGGACATGAGAATGAAGAGAACCTACAGTCCATAAGCTTCAGCGTCATCAGTATTTGCCAGATCATTCATGCCTTTTCCAACCCTCAAAGATAAATGTAGTTTTTATGCTCAGTCAAAATACAAAGAGCAGCTATATTATTCCAGTAACTGATATTTCTCATCACAGCTTAGTCTACAGTGACAGCAGCCACATCTACTCTCTCAGCGATATCTTTTGCTGTGCCTACCATGGGGCAGACACAGGGTTGATGTCCTGGAGGGAGGATGCACGAAGTCAAACTTCCCAAGATTCTTTAGAGAGCACTCACTGGACACAGAGTCCTTACTATCTGCCACTTCCTTAATCCCAGAACACCCTGGGAAGTAAGCCCTCTCCATCTGACAGATGAGTAATGGGTTCTCTGACAGGCTACAGGTCTGTTCCTGCCTCCATCATTGTAATGGAGCTGACTGACTCTAGGGCTCTGGCTTCTAACAAGTACTAACAGCTCTAGGGCCTGTCTGGAAGCTTCTGTGAAACCCATCATCTGTGGACTAGTCACTTTCTGCAGCATCTTATTTAAATTAGAGATGTAGAGTCCAGTCATCAGAGACTGTGACTTCCATCTTATTTCATCCTCACTGTCAGTGGATATAAACGATTTAATGTATTAACATCAGGAAGGGAGTTGGGAGATGGCTCCCTGGAGAAAATGATTTTTGTACATGCATGAGGTTTGGAGACCAGATCCCCAACACCCATGTTAAATGAGGCACATAGATTTATGCCTGTATGCCTGCACTGACCTGTCATCCCCACTCATAGAGGAGGAACCTCACTGCTCCTCCAGTCTAGTTGAAACAGTGGTGCTCAGGTTCAGGGAGAGACTTTGTCTCAACAAATAAGGAGAGAAACAGATGACAACTGAAGAAGATCCCTGGCCTCCACATGCAAGAAGTCCTCAGGCACATGAGCACAGCACACACATGTCGCTCTTAGATACACACACACAAAGAGAGAAAGAGAGTCCTAGAGCACCCTCACATCCCCATCTTCAGAGCTTCCCAGAGATTGTGAATACAGACAGGGTACCAGGTGTAAATGTGACACACCATGCTGGAGTGTAAGACAGAAGTCTGGTCTGTGACAGGCAGAGGAGGGCAGGGTCCAGGATGAGGCTGGAAGGTGGTGACCAGGTTTTCTCAATAACAGTCTGTGGCTTCCTTTTTCCTGGATGAGCCCCACCTGATAACATGTGTGTTCAAAGGCTTACTCAAGGACTGACTCTCACTTCATATTCAAAAGCTGTTTTTTATTTAATCCTTCCTGATGATGGGCACTTGCCACCTTGTTTTGAAATCGTCTGTACATTTCTTTTAGAGTTTCTATCCCTCTCAGGAGTGTCCATGGACAATTTTAAACTGTAAATGTACACTCTATGATCTTCATATTTCCCCTTGTTTCTTCCAGGTTTGAAATTCTCCTAAAGCTACTAATTTTCCACCTATTGTGTGTATATATATATATATATATATATATATATATATATATATTAGTTATATTAAAGTAATGTTTAATGATTCTAATATCAGTATTTGAGGGTTTTTTTCTAAATTGAACACTTTTCTCAACAAGGATTCCGTGAGTTTCCTACGGAATCCATGGTCTTGACAAAGTATGCTCCACCTTCTCTCCTGAGTCCTGGATGCAGGTGTGTGCACCATGCCTGCAGGGGAGACTGAGGCACAGCACATACAGTCCACTCAGGCAAAGCACAGCCTCTTCCTGAAGTTCAGTGAGAATGAGGTCTCCATCCCTGCTCCTCAGAGACTACGGTCTAGTCAGACATGGCTTCAGCCTCAGCTATATTCCACCTGCCTGAGACCACCTCAGCTCTGACTTTTGCTTCTACTTCTCTGTTTTTCATTTCATTTTTTTTTACATTCACTTTTAAAATTTACTCACACTTGGAATCCTGAAACTCATACCAGAAACCAGGAAACAAAGAATCAGTACTAAATGGAAGCCACGTTCTCTCTAAAGAACTACCCCAGGAAGAGGATTGCCTTTCACACTTAGGACCATGGGGAAAGCACACTTCGGACCATGGGAAGTCATAGGTGGCCCAGGAGTCCTCATCTCAGAATAGAAGCATCACAGTGAATGAAAATTTGTCTGAATTAATTTTGAGGAGTGAAGTGAGAAAAGTTGGAGTTGTCTATATGTCATAAACTTTTTGATCCCTCTCTCAGGTGTTACAAGGGAACTCAAAGTGTGTGCTCAGCCCTCCCCAGATGGCTGTTACCTAAGACAGAGTGAGTAAGGGAAGTTTAATGCTCCCTGGGGATGCCTCATTTCCATGCTCCCCATCGGGAACTTCTGACCTTCAACAAATATGAAAACCACAGGCTGCAGAGATGTGTTAAAGACCCCTTCACCTAAGCTGGGCAGGATCTCCTCAGGCGCAGAGTCCTCCCCTTCCACATCCAACCAGGTAAGTGCTCTGCCCCCAAGTGCAGAATCAGAAGTCAGGACTCAGGCAGGCTGTGGGAGGAGGAGCACTGGGCTGCAGGGAAGTTTTCAGCATCTGCAGAGAAGATGCTGAGCTCTGACAGCCCCTCAGCACAGGGGACTGTGTTCTGCATGGGCAACAGGAATGTTTTCTTCCTAGGAGTTTCATGAAACTCCTGAAAATAGTTAGGTTTTTTTATTGGAAACAGCAATGTTTTATATTTCTGTTTGACTGAATTAAATGACTCACAATGAAGCGCTATATTTAATGCTCCTCAGACTTAGTATGTTTTAGTGATTTAAACTTACTTATTGATATGCCTACTATGAGTGTCGATTTTTTTCATTTTATATTTTCATTAAAAATCTTTACTGCCACTATTGTCATATTGATACAAAAGGATACATGATGTGACTACTGTAATTTAAGGAATTAAAATTATTTCATTGTTTTTGAAAGGAAATATTCTTTGCTGTATCAAAACCATCTTTTAGAGGACACCTCATGTTACTTTGAGGTTCCTATCAATATTTTCTCCTAATGTCATTTGTACTAATTCAGTTTCAGAAATTGCACACTAATGCTCTTGGCTCATTGTCTGTGAGCTACACAGTAAAATATGTCCTCTGGATGACATCTGTGAGGAGGCATTTGAATAATAGATATTTTACACACAGTGGTCACATGGTAGTTTCCCCTCCTGATGTTTAAAGAGCCAGGATCCAAAACCCAAGAGCTTGGGAGGAAAAAGGTCTGTGTCCATCAGTTTTCTGATGTTCTGGTCAGAAAATTCAGGGTGTCAGCCAGGCCTCATCCTGTCCTCCTCTGGACTTGCTTGTCAGGTTTTCTCAGTCTATATCTTTTCATAAACCCATCAGAACAGACAAGCACGAGCACCATCTTCCTTGCTCCTAACATCATGGAGAGTCAGAGCTGTGCAGCTTGACTGGTCTTAGCCAGTGTTTCCTCACTGAGCTGGAAAGGCAACTGGAGTCTGCCTTAGGGGTGGGTCTCCCAGGCTGACAGATAGGTCTCAAAATTACTCTCTTGCTTATTTGGGATGCATGTAAAAATATTGGACATCATCCTAGCTGCAAGTCTGAACCCTGAGAGGTACCCACACTGGCTTCAGCTTTCCAAAGCAGCCCAGATGTTCTCCAGGCATTTGCCATGGTGTTCCTGCAGTTCCTGCACTTCATATCCTCTCTGGGCACAGCACTGACATCTGCTTGGTGGTGGCTTTCTACCCTGATGCGCCAGCATCTCCCTGAGTCTTTCTAGTTTTCCAGAAAGAGTTGTGCAGCAAACAGCACATTGTTCAGTTTTGGCTCATGCCAACCCACTTGCAGGTGGAAGAGTCAGTTTCCTTTCTCATCCTCATGATCTGTTTTACATTAATACACAGAGATGAGAGTGATGACAACATGGTAAAAGTGACCTGTGTAAAGGTGGAAATCACACTATTTTATGATTGTAAGGGTGGACGGACACCACTCAGTCCTGACATAAACCACGTGCTTTACACATCCCCTCAACACCAGGAGATGGGCAGTCTGACTTCATGTTGAGGAGGGGGTAACAGAGGTGTCCTTCCTGCCTACTTCTTCCTACTTCTTCCTGCCTTCTTCTCCTGGCACCAGGAGGCCATAAGCGCCCATCCTGCAGGGCATCTGCAGAGGGGTTTCCTCCTCCATTCCACTATCCACTTCCCCCCAGACCACAGGTTCAGGTCACTCTCCTAAACACTTGTCAGTTTTTGTAGCCCATTGGGGGATGTCAGGTGCCACAGGGCTCTCCATATCTGATTGCAGTTACTGCAGGATGACACAGTATCTGTAGTCCTGGATTATTTTGACCTCTGCAGGACAGCATCAGCTGCCTCTGACATCTTCTAGGGGACAGCCCAATAGCTGGCTCTAACGAAGGGAGCCTCAGATTTCTCTTGGTCATTTCTGCTTTCATGAGTAGTCTGTGTTCCTGGTGTGTTCACCAAGACTTTTATTTTTCATACACTTCATATGGTACCAATTTCCCAAACTTGTTTCACGTTCACTTTGACTTACTTCCTTATATAGAGAATGTCATGTGTCTCTGAACCAAGTTGTGTTTTTATTGTGCAGAAGGTGATTTGGGTTCACAGCACAACAGGTTAACTTAGGACACAGGATATCACAGGGAAATGACTCTTAAACTGTCTGATTGGGGAGTGTGTGTTAATGATGCTGCTGAGGGTGTAGGCCTTCTGTCCTTGACTTCCTAGGCCATGCTCTGCTAGGCAGCTGCGAGCTGAGATGGCTCACCTGGGAGGCAACAGTGCAGAGACTTCCATTTCTATGATTCTCTGCTGAGTTCCTCTTCACCAGAATGTCCCCCATAACATGATTACAGATACTCTACAAATTTCTTCACGTCGTATATGATTTAGAGACTTTTACACCACTCAGGTTTGATTTGTATGTCTAATTGATGAAAGTGTGGTGCAACTTTAGTAGATAGTAGGAGACTTCAGAAATGTCTGTGTCTCTCCTGGCCATGTGGTACTTGTGATAACAAGATGGAATGCCACCTTCTGGATCAAGAAGATTTTTGGTGTTTAGATTCAGAAAAATAAGGTTTTCCAATGGTTTCAATGCCCCATCCACTAAAGTCATGGTTAAATAAGAGTGTTCCCACTTTCCTAAGTCAAGGTCTGCAGCTACAGCTTGCAAAGTATGGTGAAGATAACAGAGTTCCCTACCTTGGTTACAGAAGCTGAAACTGTGCTGTTTGCAGAGTTTTACAATGAGCTGTGTGGAAGGTTTGAAGCCACCCCCTCCCTCATATATTTCATATGGTTTTATTTGTGAACTCTGCTTACTGAGAATGACATTAGGCAATCAAGCCTATTGTAACTCAAAATAAAAAAAAAAAATGAAAAAAAAAAACCTCAAAATGATAGCTCATGTGCAATCATCCAGTAAAGCTTATTTAAACCCTAGTTACTACTATTCTTACATTACTAGTACTGTTAATCTTATAAAGGCTTAATCATGCTATAAAATTTTATTTTGGAAATATCTGTTTAAAAAGATTACAGAGACAGTTTACTGCCTTGTCAGACACCCATTCCCTCTAAATAACATTGGAGCATCTTTGTCACCTTTTGGCCTAGTGTATCTGGCAGACTTAATTGTGAAGCAAAAAAATATAAAAGATTTGCCTACCCTGTCTTGGTAAATATTGGCAGTAAACTCAGCAGCCACGTCTTATCCATTTGGGAGAGTATATTGTCTGTAAAGAGAGCTGGGGCATTTTTGCCCTGTGCCTAGATTGCCATTAATGAAGATTTCTCAAAAAGGAGATTTTATGATGCTCATCGTCTTTGTTAAGGTAGCCTTGCATGTTGCAGGAGCTGATATACCTCAAGTCAGAAAGGCCTTACATTAATGAAAATATCTTTAAATGTCAAAAAATGATTTATTTTCTGTGTATGAGTGTTTTCCAGGCATATATTTCCATGCATGTATGTTTTCCATGTGTGTATTTTCAACACAAACATGCCTGGTGTCTGTGGATCTCAGAAGCCATTTTTAGATGCCTTTTAATTGGTGCTACAGGTGATTTAGGGATGTCATATGGACACTGGAAAAAAGCCTGGGTCCTCAGCAAGAGCAGCAAGAGATCTTAACCATGGAGCTATCTCTCCAGAAACTATTTCTAATTGTTCACACTGACTATCTACCTTAGCTATGGTTTATTTCATTTTATTATTTGTTTTGTGGGAGAAGCAGTGGTGTGTTACAGTACACTCCTGAGGGTCCTGAGAGACGGTTCTTTCCAGAATGTAAATCTCACAGATAAAACTCTTATCATCATGATAGGCAGTTAGTCCATCTGTCACCCAGCCTACCTACTTGACTCCTGCTCTGAGCAATTAGTCAGTGATACATGTACTGGAGCTTAAACACTTTTGCTTCCCCTTTACATCTTACAAGTCCATGATCTAAACAAGATAACATCAAAACACACCCTTGAATTTCAGTTGATATTTATTTTTAGCTACATGAGTAGAATTTTTTATATTATTACACAATTCGGGAGTATGATACTTGAATTAACATAAGTGCCTGTGTTGCATGAGAATCATCTAGAACACCCTTCCCCATATCTCCTGTTATGTGTCTGAGGCTAGGGTAAACTGAGTCAGAAATATCACTGCTTCCTCAAAGAGGTATGAAATTACAGATGCCTGTGCAACCATCTTTCAGGACGGACTGGATAATTCTTTTATTAATACCTTACAATGGGAATGGCCCTGGGACTGTTGTAACTGTAATTCTATTTCTATTTATATATTTTTATACATGCAGTAGGATAAAAACTCATGGACCATGTTCCTGGCAACCTCTGATAACTGAACACATCTCACAGAGGCTTTTGTTCTGCTATGACATCAGCACATATCTCAGATCTAGTTACAATGTCAGATTCACAGAGAAGGCCTAAATTGCTACCAGAATGCCCTGGAAAGGGTTGCTCAGGTAGTCTACTGCTGTCATAATTAATCTTCTCTGTTTCAGGCCGGGACAGACCAACAGTTGCTTTTAAAACTACATTAACTATCCTAACTCACAAACATAAGGATCATCCTGAGAATAAAGCCAGCAGCCTACACTTCCACAGAGTTCACCCCGTGCAGGGAACACCGCCATGCTTGGTAGGTAAACTTCAACTGCTTACACATCTCCCTGACACAGGCACACAACTGTCATATGATCTTGCACTACAGCTCAACACTCAACTGCTCAGAGTCACACACAGGAAATGGCAGGAATGGGTAGGATGTGAAATAGTCTGGATTCAGAGTTTCCACTCCTAATGCTCCCCGCAGAACCACATGAAGAGCACTAGGTCTGCAGTAAATGAACAGAACAAAGAACCTGAAATAAAATTGCTCTGGTCCTGTTTAAGACAAGGGCACTGCTTCATCTGAGGTCTCATTTCTACTTTCTTGCAATCCTCATTGAACTTCAACTAAACCTGCGGAGCTGCTATGTTTCTGGCAATCAACATGATGCAGATGAAAGACATGTAAGACATTGCTTTTGCCTCGGGAGACCTCAAATAGGAAACAGTAGGAAAAATTACTTCCACTGCAAATGACAATTTTCAATATGGAGAAAGCTTATATACAGATGGGGCACATAAATGTGAAACAATGGAGAAATTAAACGTGGCTTCTGGGCAAGTTGAGGTAGGGGCAATATTAGATGGAATAAGGCTGAACTGTGAAACATTGACACATCTTCCTCAGATTAGCAGAGCTGCAATTGTCTGCCCCTGATGAGCAAGGCTAGATTTGGGATAGAGAATCTTCTTGCTGTTTCCCCTCCATAGTTCCTACCTGTTTCTTTCAGTCTTAAAATGAATAAAAATCAATGAACTGTCTTATACTATTAAGATAAGAAACACTCTGTATTTTGAAGCTGGAATTGGGCTCTCGGGCAACAGCTTCCTTTTTCTCTTCCAGGTCCTCAAGTTCATTCGCAGGCAGAGATCCAGACTCACTGATCCACCCATCAGTCTCTTGGCCCTAATCCACTTATTGATGCTGCTAGTCATGAGTTTAGTAGCTTCAGACATTTTTATTCCAGGGAAGAGATGGAGTGACTCCACATGCAAATCTGTTATGCTCTTGTACAGGACTTTTAGGAGCCTCTCTCTTTGTGCCACTAGCCTGCTCAGCATCCTCCAGGCCATCACGCTCAGTCCAAGAAATTCCTGTCTAGCAAAGTTCAAACAGAAATCTCCATACCACATGCTAGGTTGCCTTCTTTTCCTGAGTATCTTTTATTCATCCATTAGCAGTCCCCTTATAAAATACATAGCTGCAACACCTAATCTGACCTCTCCTGGTTTTATATACATCACTCAATCTTGCTGTCTTGTGCCCATAAGTTATTCTGTGTGGCATACATTTTATACACTATTTACTCTCAGAGATGTCATCTTTGTAGGTCTCATGACCATCTCCAGTGCGTACATGGTGACTTTCCTATACAGACATAAGAAACAGTCCCAGTTTCTCCACAGCACCAACCGTTCCCTTAAATCATCCCCAGAACACAGAGCCACACAGTCCATCCTGTGCCTCATGAGCTTCTTTGTAGTGATGTAC
Organism: Meriones unguiculatus; assembly: GCF_030254825.1. Classification (NCBI taxonomy): domain Eukaryota; kingdom Metazoa; phylum Chordata; class Mammalia; order Rodentia; family Muridae; genus Meriones; species Meriones unguiculatus. The sequence continues at coordinate 83,192,651 of NC_083353.1, forward strand.
ACCTTGGACAGTGTCATCGCCTACTTAAGAAATCCAAGTAATGATCTTATATTTTATTTTATTGTGATTCTTGTAGGTCATAGCTATGCCACAGTCAGTCCTTTTTTGGTCCTCAGCACTGAAAACATGTAATTCACATTTTGAAATGTTGTGGGAGGACAGTAGACATATGAGTATTCAAGGATACATAAGTATTTTTAAGATGAGCTGGTGAACTGGCATCAGAACTATGTACTGTGCTGTAGCTTTTGTGAACTTCAAGTCAAAGAAAAAAGACAGTTATTCTTTCTGTTGCTGTTAAACCTATACATTATGATATATGTGGAAGCCAGACATAAAAGAAAAGCCACATGACAGGTTCCTAAGTGTTTTATACTCTCCTGTGTGATGAAGAGATACGTGGATAGTGGATCTCACTTGTCAGGACTGGATTGCCCATAATGGTTAAAAATTATCTGACAGTTCGCGATATGCCTCAATCATTCAATTTCCTCAGCTCTCTAAATTTTGCTAAACTATGTATGTAAGCATTTATTATGATATTCACCATATAAGAAGAAAACACACAAACATACACACAGAGAGATAGACAGACAGACAGAGTAGAGTCTATGTATAAAGAGCAGTCCTGATAATGGATAAACAGAGTTCAGCCTCTCTACACTGGACTGTTACTTGGCTTTAAAAGAGAAGGACTTCTGTACATTGTCCCACACAGATGGGCATGAAGCCATCATGCTGACTGTCATGAGAGTCTAGGCAGAACGAATTCTGTGTGGACTACTGGGAGCAGGAAGAGCTTGGAAACTTTCAGGAGTAGAAACAAAAACAGCGTCTCATCCTCAGCTCAGGAGAGAAGGCCACTGCCATCTTGCTGGTTGGGGGCAGACGGTAAAAATGTAAATGACAGCAAGCAGTATGCTGAAGATGGGAAATGCTTGTGTTGTTTGTGCTTTATGGTAATAAAAATATGTTTACTGAGCAAATGTCTTTGTTGAATCCTTGAGCATATTTTGGACCTATGCCTGTTTTGGATATAGCTTGATCTTGAGGTAGCACTATTCCTAATTGTCTCAGAAAGTTCCAGATTGATTTCTAAAGTGGCTGTACAAGTTTACATTGTACAGGAATAGAGGAGGGTTCCCCTTTCTCCACATCCTCTCTAGCATGTGTTGCCACTTGAGTTTTTGATCTTAGCCATTCTGATGGATGTAAGATAGATTCTCAGGGTAGTTTTGGATTGCATTTCCCTGATGACTAAGGACATTGAACATTTTTTTTAAGTGTTTCTCTGTGATTTGATATTCCTCTATTGAGAATTCTGTTTAGGCTGTACCCCATTTTTTATTGTTAAATGTCTTATTTATTTATTTACTTACTTACTTAAATTTATTAATTACATTTTATTCACTTTGTATCCAACCATAAGCCCCTCCCTCATCCCCTCCCATTCCCACCTTCCCTCCTCCTTCTTCATGCATGCCCCTCCCCAAGTCCACTGATAGGGGAGGTCCCCCCTCCTTCCTTCTGATCTTAGTCTATCAAATCTCATCAAGAGTGGGCTTCATTGTCATCTTCTGTGGCCTGGTAAGGCTGCTCCCCCCTCAGGGGGAGGTGATCAAAGAGCAGGCCAATCAGATTATGTCAGAGGCAGTTTGTGTTCCCATTACTATGGAACCCACTTGGACACTGAACTGCCATGGCTACATCTGTGCAGGAGTTCTAGGTGATCTCCGTGCATGGTACTTGGTTGGAGTATGAGTCTCTGGGAAGTTCCCTGTGTTCAAATTTTCTAGTTCTGTTGCTCTCCTTGTGGGGTTCCTGTCCTCTCCAAATCTTACTATTTCCCACTTCTTTCATAAGATTCCATGCACTCTACCCAACAGTTAGCTATAAGTCTCAGCATCTGCTTTGATAGTCTGCAGGACAGAGCCTTTCAGAGGCCCTCTGTGGCAGGCTCCTAACTTGTTTCCTGTTTCTTCTTCTTCTGATGTCCTTCCTCTTTGCCTTTCAGGACGGGGATTGAACATTTTAGTCAGAGTCCTCTCTCTTGATTAGTTTCTTTAGATGTACAGATTTTAGTAGGTTTATTCTATATTATATGTTTATATGAGTAAGTATATGCCATGTGTGTTTTTCTGCTTCTGGGAAAGCTCACTCAGTATGATCCTTTCCAGGTCCCACCATTTACCTGCAAATTTCATGATTTCCTTGTTTTTCATTGCTGAGTAATAGTCCATTGTGTAGATGTACCACAATTTCTGCATCCATTCTTCAGTTGAGGGCCATCTGGGCTGTTTCCAGCTTCTGGCTATTATAAATAAACTTGCTACAAACATGGTTGAGCAAATGTTCTTATTGTGTACTTGAGCCTCTTTTGGCTTTATGCCTAGGAGAGGTATGACTGGATCGTGAGGAAGGGTTATTCCTAGTTGTCTGAGAATGTGCCAGATTGATTACCAGAGTGGTTGTACAAGTTTACATTCCCACCAGCAGTGGAAGAGGGTTCCCCTTTCTTCACAACCTCTCCAGCATGTGCTGTCACTAGAGTTTTTCATCTTGGACATTCTCATGGGTGTAAGGTGAAATCTCAGGGTCATTTTGATTTGCATTTCCCTAATGGCTAGTGAGGTTGAGCATTTCTTTAAGTGTTTCTCTGCCATTCAATATTCCTCTATTGAGAATTCTCTGTTTAGCTCTGTTCCCCATTTTTTAATTGGATTACTTGGTTTGCTGCTTTTCAGCTTCTTTAGTTCTTTATATATACTGAATATTAGCCCTTTGTCAGATAAACGGTTGGTGAAGATTCGTTCCCAATCTGTAGGCAACCGTTTTGTTTTGATGATGGTGTCCTTTGCTTTACAGAAGCTTTTCAGTTTCATGAGGTCCCATTTATTGATTGTTGCTCTTAGAGCCTGTGCTGTTGGTGTTCTGTTCAGGAAGTTTTCTCCTGTACCAATGAGTTCTAGGGTTTCCCCCACTGTTTCTTTTAACCTAGTTAATGTGTCTGGTTTTATGTTGAGGTCTTTGATCCATTTGGACTTTAGTTTTGTGCAGGGTGAAAGGATGGATCTATTTACATTTTTCTACGTGTAGATATTCGGTTAGACCAGCACCATTTGTTGAAGATGCTATCTTTTTTCCATTGTATGGTTTTGGCATCTTTGTCAAAGATCAGGTGTCCATAAGTTTGTGGGTTTATTTCTGGGTCTTTTGTTCGGTTCCATTGATCCACCATTCTGTTTCTATGCCAGTAACATGCAGTTTTTATTACTGTTGCTCTATAGTACAGCTTAAGATCAGGGATGGAGATACCTCCAGAAGATCTTTATTGTAGAGGAGTGTTTTAACAATGCTAGGTTTCTTGTTATTCCATATGAAGTTGAGAATTTTTCTTTCAAGGTCTGTAAAGAATTGTGTTGGTAATTTGATGGGCATTGCATTGAATCTGTAGATTGCTTTTGGTAAGATGGCCATTTTTACTATGTTAATCTTGCCAAGCCATGAGCATGGGAGATCTTTCCATCTTCTCATATCTTCTTCTAATTCTTTATTCAGAGACATGAGATTTTTTTCATACAAGTCTTTGACTTGCTTGGTTAGGGTTACTCCAAGGTACTTTATGTCATTTCTGGCTATTGTGAAGGGTGTTGTTTCCCTAATTTCTTTCTCAGCCCTTTTGTCTTTTGTATACAGGAGGGCTACTGATTTTTTTTTTTTTAGTTAATTTTATATCTGGCCACTTTGCTGAAGGTGTTCATCAGATGTAGGAGTTCCCTGGTAGAATTTTTGGGGCCACTCATGTATACTATCATATAATCTGCAAATAGTGATAATTTGACTTCTTCCTTTCCAATTTGTATCCCTTTGATATCCTTCAACTGTCTTGTTGCTCTAGCAAGGAATTCCAGAACTATGTTGAAGAGATATAGAGAGAGTGGGAAGCCTTGATTTGTCCCTGATTTCAAATGGATTGCTTTAAGTTTCTCTCCGTTCAGTTTGATGTTGGCTATAGGCTTGCGTATATCACCTTTACTATGTTTAGATATGTGCCTTGTATCCCTGATCTCTCCAATACTTTAAATATGAATGGATGGTGGATTTTGTCAAATGCTTTTTCAGCATCTAAGGAGATTATCATGTGGGGTTTTTTTTCTTTCAGTTTGTTAATATGGTGGATCACATTGCTCGATTTCCGTATATTGAAGTATCCCTTCATACCTAGGATGAAGCCTACTTGGTCATAGTGGATGATATCTTTGATGTGTTCGTGTATTCGGTTTGCAAGTATTTTGTTGAGTATTTTTGCATCAATGTTCGTAAGGGAGCTTGGCCTGAAATTCTCTTTCTTTGTTGGGTCTTTGTGAGGTTTAGGTACCAAGGTGACTGTGTCTTCATAGAATCAGTTTTGCAGTGTTCCTTCTGTTTCTGTTTTGTGGAATAGTTTAAAGAAAACTGGAGTTAGCTCTTCTTTGAAGGTCTGGTAGAATTCTGCACTGAAAGCATCTGGTCCTGGGCTATTTTTGATGGGAGACTATCATTGACTGCTTCTATTTCCTTAGGGGATATAGGACTATTTAATTGATGTACCTGGTTTTGATTCAGCTTTGGTAAGTGGAATCTATTAAGAAAATTGTCCATTTCATTTAGATTTTCAAATTGTCTGGCATATAGACTTGAAGTAAGTCCTAATGATTGTTTGGATTTCCACAGTGTCTGTAGTTATGTCCACCTTTTCATTTCTGATTTTGTTGATTTGGATGGTGTCTCTCTGCCTTTTAATTAGCTTGGCTAAGGGTTTCTCAATCTTGTTGATTTTCTCAAAGAACCAGCTCTTGGTTTCATGGATTCTTTAAATTGTTTTATTTGTTTCTAATTGATTGATTTCATCCCTGACTCTGATTATTTCCAGCCATTTACTCCTTTTTGGTATGTCTGCTTCCTCTTTTTCTAGGGATTTTGGGTGTGCCATTAAGTTGCTTGAATGCGCTGTCTCGAATTTCTTATTGAAGGCACTTAGTGCTATGAATTTTCCTCTTAGCACTGCTTTCATTGTGTCCCACAAGTTTGGGTATATTGTGCCTTCATTTTCATTGAATTCTAGGAAGACTTTAATTTCTTTCTTTGTTTCTTCCCTGACGCAACTGTCATTTAGTAGTAAGTTATTCAGTTTCCATGTGTGGTAATGCTTTTTGCTATTTCTGTTGTGGTTGAGGTCCAGCTTTATTCCATGGTGATCAGATAGGATACAAGTGATTATTTCAATCTTCTTGTATCTGTTGACGCTCGCTTTGTGACCAACCATATGGTCTATTTTGTAGAAGGTTCCATGAGGTGCTGAGAAGAAGGTAAATTCTTTTGTGTTTGGGTGTAAGGTTCTGTAAATGTCTGCTAGGTCCATTTATTTCATGACCTCTGTTAGAGACATTGTTTCTTTGTTTAATTTCTGTTTTGTTGACCCGTTCTTTGTTGATAGTGGGGTGTTGAAGTCTCCCACTATTAATATGTGGGGATCTATGTGTGTTTTCAATTTTATCAATGTTTCTTTTAAAAATGTGAGTGCCCTTGCATTTGGGGCATAGATGTTCAGGATGCAAAATTTTCCTGGTGGAATTTTCTCTTGATGAGTATGAAGTGTCCTTCCCCATCTCTTCTGAGTAATTTTGATTGAAAGTCTATTTTATCAGATATTAGAATGGCTACGCCTGCGTGCTTCTTGGGTCCATTTGCTTGGAAAGCCGTCTTCCATCCCTTTACCCTCAGGTAATGTCTATCTTTGTGACATAAGTGTGTTTCTTGTATGCAACAGATTGCCTGGTTTTGTTTATGCATCCATTCTGTTAGTCTGTGTCTTTTTATTGGAGAATTGAGTCCATTGATGTTGAGAGAGATTAATGACCAATGGCTGTTAGATCCTTTGATTTTGATGTTGGGTGCAGTCATAAGGTTGTGTGCTTGGTTGTTTTTTTTTTTTTGTTTTGTTTTGTTTTGTTTTTGTTTTTACTGTAGTGAGGGTAATTATTTCCTGTGTTTTCTTGAAAGTAGCTAGTTTTCTTGGGTTGTATTTTTCCTTCTAGTGTCTTCTGTGATGCTGGATTTGTGTGTAGGTATTGTTGAAATTTGTTTTTGTCATTGAATATCTTGTTTTCTACATCTATGAGGACTGAGAGTTTTGCTGGGTATAGTACACTGGGGTGACATCTATGTTCTCTTAGGACCTGCATGATATCCATCCATGCCCTTCTGGCTTTCATAGTTTCTGTTGAAAAGTCAGGTGTGATTCTGATGGGTTTGTCATTATATGTTACTTGGCCTTTTTCCCTTGCAGCTTTTAGGTTTTGTTTTGTTTTGTTTTGTTTTGTTTTTCTGTATACTTACTGTTTTGATTATTATGTGGCGGGAGGTTTTTCTTTTCTTTTCTGCTAACTTATTGGGTGTTCTGTAGGCCTCTTGTATTCTTATTGGCCTCTACTTTAAGTTGGGTAAATTTTCTTCAATGATTTTGTTGAAAATATTTTCTGAGCCTTGGAGCAGGTAATCTTCTTTTTCCTCTATTCCTATTATTCTTAGGTTTTGTCTTTTTACGTTGTCTTGAATTTCTTGGATGGAATTTCTGTGTCAGGAATTTTTTAGATTTAACATTTTCTTTGACAGATACATCTATTTCTTACATTGGATCTTCCACACCTGAGATTCTTTCTTCCATCTCTTGTAGTCTATTGCTTATGCTAACCTCTGTGGTTCCTGTTTTCTTCCCTAAGTTCTTTCTCTCCACAACTTCCTCTATCTGTGTTTTCTTTAATTTTTCCAATACTCTTTTCAGATCTTGAGTTTTATTGATTTCCTTCACCTCTCTGACTGTATTTTCCTGTTTTTCCTTCAATTCCTTCAGTTGTTTGTTTGAACATTCCTGTGTTTCTTTTATTTTTTTCAGTGATTTAAGTATACCCTTTCTAAAGGCCACAAACTGTTTGGCTGCAACTTCCTGTATGTCTTCATGGATAGCCATAATCTGTTTCCTTTATCTTCTTCTATTTCTTTATGGATGGCCATAATCTGTTTGAGTTTATCTTCCTCTAGGTCTTTACACATTTTATTTGTTTCCTCTGTTATCCTCTTCATGAACATAGATGTTAGGTCATCTTCTTGAATTTCAATTATGCTGGGGTGTCCAGGACTACTTGCCTCTGGAAAACTGGGTTCTGGAGATGCCATATTGCTCGGTCTTTTGTTGGTTGAGCTTTTACGCTGGCCTCTACACATTGGGCTATCTTAGGTGTTGGGTGTTAGTTTCTGGTGGTTCCTGGAATCCTGTTGTGGAGAGAATCCCCTTGGCAGGAAGATGATTTTTTTCTGAAGGAAGCCTCCTCAGCTTTTTGGGTATGGTCACTGTATGGCCGGTATTTTTACAGAGTTGCCACAGCTCACCTCAGGCCTACAGACCTGAGTAGTAACTGTGGTCCTTGTTAGTTGAGAGGGCTCTCCTCTCACCTAGAGAAGTCCTGGAGACAGCTGCCCTGCTTCTGGGTTTCTTGCTGTAAATTTAGTGAGCTGCTGCTGTAACCTGGGTGTCCCATGGTTTGGTCAGTTTTGTTAGGGATAACTGGTTGCCACTTGGAGCAGTATCTGGGGGTTGATCTTGGGGATCCCAGCGTTCTGTAGGTCTAAGGTTAGGGCTATGTGCCCCAGTACCCAAGCAGTAATCTGTGGCAGGTGAGTACCACTCTCCTGGTAGCAGCAGGCTAGCTGGTGCACAGGAGGTCCCTGGGTTGGGCCTGTCTGCAGGACCTTTTCCAGGGATATACTGGGTGGCCTAAGTCTGTTCCCATTTTCTTCCTTCCCTGTGGGGGATATCTCCCAACAGGGACTCCAAGTCTCTGGTGCCCTGGGGAGCACAGTTCTGTCTGTGACAAATAGTTGGCTCACAGCAGGTTTCTGGGCTGGTGGTGTGTGTACCATTTGGTCTGTGGGACCTTTTCCAGGGATATACTGGATGACCTAATTGGGTCCCCGTTTGCTTTCTTCCCTGTGAGGTTTTCTCCCGACAGGGACTCCCAGTCTCTGGTGCTCTGGGGCACACATCTCTGTCTGTGAGGGAGAGCTGGGTGCACAGCAGTCTCTGTGCTCACTGCTGGAGCCCAGTTCAGTGATGGCGGCTCATACTGGCTGGTCTGCGAGACCTTTTCCAGGGAAAGACTGGGTGACCCAAGGCCAATCTTGTTTTCTTCTTTCCCTGTGGGTTTTTCTCCCGACTGGGACTCCCATTCTCTGGTGTTTTTGTGCCCACCCTTCAGCCTGGGAAGGTGATCAGGACACGCAGGCATGTGGCTCTGGTCTGGGGACCTAGTGCCTGCACGACCCGGGATCTCTTCCGGGTTCTGGCTGGGTGACCTGAGAGTGGACCCGATTGATTCTCACACCGTGGGGGTTTCCTATCACCTGGAAAACACGATTGCTGGTGTTTTAGGGCCCAGAATTCAGCCTCTTGGTTGCTGTATGGAAAATGTTGTCCTGCTCCTCAGATGCAGTGTTCTCCTGGCACTGCCATCTTGACCCACCTACATTAAAAATCTTTACTGTTACTTTTGTCATATTGATACAAATGTATTCATGATGTGCCTACTGTAATTTAAGGAATTAAAATATTTTTATTGTGTTTGAAAGGAAATATCCTTTCTTTTATCAACACCATCTACTAGAGGACACCTCATGTTACTTTGAGATTCTTACCAATATTTCCTCCTAATGTCATTTATCCTAATTCAGTTTCAGAAATTACACACTAATGTTCTTGGCTCATTGTCTGTGAACTACACAGTAAAATATGTCCTCTGAGACGACATCCATGAGGAGGCGCTGAAATACTAGACATTTTAAATACGGCGGACACATGGTAGTTTCCCCTCCTGCTGTCTAAAGAGCCAGGATCCAAAACCCAAGAACTTGAGAAGTACAACGTCTGTGTCCATCAGTATTTCTGGTTTTCTAATCAGAGAATCCAGGGTGTCAGCCAAGCCTCATCCTGTCCTGCTCTGGGCTTGGTTTCAGGTTTTCTCAGTCTATATCTTTTCATGAACCCAACAGAACAGACAAGTATGAGCACTGTCTTCCTTGCTCCTAACATCATGGAGAGTCAGAGCTGTGCATCAGAGCGTTGGTCTTAGCCAGGGTTTCCTCACTGAGCTGGAAAGGCAAGTGGAGTCTGCCTCAGGGGTGGGTCTCCCACGCTTACAGATACGTATAAAAATTACTCTCCTGCTAATATGGGGTGCATGTAAAAATATTGGACATCATCTTAGCTGCAAGTCTGGACCCTGAGAGGTACCCACACTGGCTTCAGTGTTCCAAAGCAGCCCAGATGTTCTCCAGGCATTTGCCATGGTGTTCCTGCAGTTCCTGCACTTCATGGCCTCTCTGGACACAGCACTGACATCTGCTTGGTGGTGGCTTTCTACCCTGATGCATCTGCATCTTTCCGAGTCTTTCTAGTTTTCCAGAAAGAATTGTGCAGCAAACAGCACACTGTTCAGTTCTGGCTAATCTCAATTCTACTTGCAGGAGGAAGAGACAGTTTCCCTTACAATCTTCACTGTCTGTTACACATTAACTCACAGAGGGGAAGAGAGTGATGATATGGTAAAGGTGAACTGTGAAATGGTGGAAATCACACTATTTTATGAATGGAAGGGTGAACAGACACCACTCAGTCCCGACATGAACCCTGTGTTTTAAACATTCCCTCAACCCCAGGAGATGGGCAGTCTGACTTCATGTTGAGGAGGAGGCCATAAGTGCCCACCCTGCAGGGCATCTGCAGAGGAGTTTCCTCCTCCATTCCACTATCCACTTCCCTCCAGACCACAGGTTGAGGTCACTGTCCTGCTGACTTGTCAGTTGTTGAGGCCCATTGGGGGATGTCAGGTGCTACAGGACTCTCCATCTCTGATTGCAGTTACTACAGGATGACACGGTTTCTGTAGTCCTACCTTATTTTGACCTCTACAGGGCAGGGACAGCTACCTCTGACATCTTTTAGGGGACGGCCCTATGGCTGGCTATAACGAAGGGAGCCTCAGGTTTCTCTTGGTCATTTCTGCTTTCATGAGTATTCTGTGTCCCTTGTGTGTTCAAACATAAATCTTCACACCACATGCTAGGTTGCCTTCTTTTCCTGAGTATCTTTTATTCATCCATTAGCAGTCCCCTTATAACATACGTAACTACTACACCTAATCTGACCTCTCCTGGTTTTACATACATCACTCACTCTTGCTGTCTTGCACCCATGCGTTACTCTGTCTGGCAAACATTTCATACACTATTAGTTCTCAGAGATGTCATCTTTGTAGGTCTCATGACCATCTCCAGTGCGTACATGGTGACTTTCCTATACAGACATAAGAAACAGTCAAAGTTTAGCCACAGCACCAACCATTCCCTTAAATCATCCCCAGAACACAGAGCCATACAGTCCATCCTGTGCCTCATGAGCTTCTTTGTGGTGATGTACACCTTGGACAGCGTCATCGCCTACTTCTTAAATATAAGTAATGATTCTTAATATTATTTTACAGTGATTCTTACAGGTCATAGATATATCACAGCCAGTCCTTTTTTGGTCCTCAGCACTGAAAAATATGTAATTCACATTTTAAAATGTTATGGGAGGACAGTAGACATATGACTGTTCAAGGATGGATAAGTTCTTTTAAGATGAGCTGGTGCACTGGCATCAGAACTATGTACTGTGCTTATGTGAGCTTCAAGTTAAAGAAAAAAAGACAGTTATTCTTTCTGCTGCCCTTAAACCTATTTATTATGATATATTTGGAAGCCAGACATAGAAAAAAGAGCCACATGGCAGGTTCCTACATGTTTTATACTCTTATTGTTTTTTACTGTGTGTGTTGAAGAGATACGTGGATAGTGGCTCTCACTTCTCATGCCTGGATTACCCATAATACTTAAAAATATCTGACAGCTTGTGATAGGCCTCAATCATTCAATTTCCTCAACTCTCTCTGTTTTGCCAAATTAGGTATGTAAGCATTTATTATTATATTCACCATATAACCAGAAAACACACAAATACACAGAGAAAGAGACAGACAGACAGACAGACAGAGTAGAGTCTATGTATACAAAGCAGTCTGATGTTGGATAAATAGAGTTTAGCCTCTCTACACTGGACTGTTACTTGGCTTTAAAAGACAAGGGGCTTCTGTACATGGTCCCACACAGATACGCATGCAGCCACTGTGCTGACAGCCATGAGAGTCTAGGCAGAATGAATTCTGTGTGGACTACTTGGAGCAGAAAGAGCTTGGAAACTTTCAGGAGTAGAAACAAAAGCAGAGTCTCATCCTCAGCTAAGGAGGGAAGGCCATGGGTGTCTTGCTGGGTGGAGGCAGATAGTAAAAATGCCAAACCTATGCTTAAGATGGGAAATGCTTGTGTGTGCTGTGCTTTATGATAATAAAAAATATGCTTACTGAGCAAGTGTCTTTATTGAATACTTGAGCATATTTTGGATATATGCCTATTTTGGATATAGCTTGATCTTGAGGTAGCACTATTCCTAAATGTCTGAGAAAGGGCAAGATTGATTTCCAAAGTAGCTGTACAAGTTTACACTGATGGTGGAAAACCAGCAATGGAGGAGGGTTCCCCTTTCTCCACAACCTCTCCAGCATGTGTTGTCACTTGAGTTTTTTTTATCTTAGCCATTCTGATGACTGTAAGATGGAATCTCAGGGTCGTTTTAATTTGCATTTCCCTGATGGCTAAGGATGTTAAGCATTTCTTTAAGTGTTTCTCTACAACTTGATATTCCTCTACTGAGAATTCTGTTTAGGCTGTACCTCATTTTTCATGTTCATAGCAGCTTTGTTCATGATAGATAGAATCTGGAAACAACCCAGATGTCCCTCAACAGAGGAATGGATAAAAAGTATGGTACATTTACACAATGAAATACTACTCAGCAATCAAAAAAAAAAAAAAAGGATATCATGAAATTTGCAGACAAATGGTAGGAACCTGAAAAGATCATCCTGAGTGAGGTATCCCAGAAGTACAAAACATACATGGTATATACACACTTATAACTGGATATTAGACATGCAATATAGGAAAAACATACTAAAATCTGTACACCAAAAGAAGCTAAGCAATAAAGAGGACCCTGAGTAAGATGCTCAATCTCCATTCCCAAAGGCAAATGGGCTAGACATTGGAAGAGGGAGAAAAAAGGGAACAGGATAGAAGCCTACCATAGATGGTCTCTGAAAGAACCTACCAACTAGTGTATTGAAGCAGATGCTAAGACTCATAGCCAAACTTGGGGCAGAGTGCAGGGAATCTTATGAACGAACAGGGATATAAAAGATATGGAGGGGACAGGAGCACCACAAGGAGAGCAACAGAATCAAATAACCAGGGCCCAGGGGTCTTTTCTGAGACTGATACTCCAACCAAAGACCATTCATGGAGATAACCTAGAACCTCTGCATAGATGTAGCAGATGGCAGCTTGGTGTCCAAGTGGATTCCCTAATAAGGGGAACAGGGGCAGTTCATTGACATGAACTCAGTGGCTGGATCTTTGATCACCTTCCCCTGAGTTGGGGGCAGTCTTACCAGGCCACAGAGGTATACATTGCAGCCAGTCCTGATGAAACCTGATAGACTAGACTCAGATGGAAAGGGAGGGAGACCTCCCCTATCAGTGGACTGGGGGAGGAACATGAAAAGAAAGGAGAGAAGAAGGGTGGGATAGGGAGGGGCCGAGGGAGGAGGCTACAATTGGGATAAAAAGTGAATAAATTGTAAAAAATAAAATAATTAAATATATAAAAGTATAAAAAATGTGTTCAGTTACCTTAACCCTGCAGTGAAGTATATTCTTTTTTTTATTTTATTTTTTTCTTATCAGTTACATTTTATTAACTCTGTATCCCAGCCGTGTCCCCATCCCTCATTCCCTCCCAGTCCCTCCCTCCCTCCCTCATCTCCACTGTGCCCCTTTCCAAGTCCACTGATGGGGGGGACCTCCTCCCCATTCATCCGATCCTGTTTTATCAGGTATCTTCAGGACTGGCTGCAAAGCCCTCCTCTGTGGCCTAACAGGACTGCTCCTCCCTTCGGGGGTGGGGAGACCAAAGAGCCAGTCATTGAGTTCCTGTTAGAAATAGTCCTTGTTCCCCTCACTTTGGGAAACCAATTGGTTACTGAGCTACCACAGGCTACATCTAAGCGGAGGTTCTAGGTTATATCCATACATGGTCCTTGGTTGAATGTCAGTCTCAGAAAAGACCCTGTGCCCAGATATATTTGGTGCTTGTGGAGCTCCTATCCTTTCCCCATCAGACTAACTCCCCTTCTTTCTTATGATTCCCTGTACTCTGCCAAAGGTTTGGTCATGAGTCTTTGCTTTGAAAACACTGCTAGTTAGAGTCTTTCAGATGCGCTCAGTAGACTCCTGTCATACGTTCAATGCACATCCCATCTGTCTTTCTAAACGAGGATTGATCATCTTACCCCATGTCCGCTCAATTGATTATCTTTTTTAGGTGTATAGATTTCATTATGTTTATCATATCTTATAGGTCTATATAAGTGAGTATATACCGTGTTTGTCTTTCTCCTTCTGGGATATTTCACTCAGAATGATCTTTTCTAGATCCCACCATTTGCCTGCAAATTTCATGATTTCCTCCTTTTTGATTGCTGAGTAGTATTCCATTGTGTAAAAATACCACAATTTCTGTACCCATTCCTCCATTGATGGACATCTGGGTTGTTTCCAGATTCTGGCTATTACAAATAAAGCTGCTATAAACATGGTTGAGCAAGTATCCCTTTTTTGTACTTGAGCAAACTTTGGGTATATACCTAGCAGTGGTATAGCTGGGTCTTGAGGAAGCACTATTCCTAATTGTCTTAGAAAGCGCCAGATAGATTTCCAGAGTGGTTGTACAAGTTTACATTCCCACCAGCAGTGGAGGAGGGTTCCCCTTTCTCCACAACCTCTCCAGCATGTATTGTCACTTGAGTTTTTCATCTTGGCCATTCTGATGGGTGTAAGGTGATATCTCAGGGTCGTTTTGATTTGCATTTTCCTGATGGCTAATGAGGATGAGCATTTCTTTAAGTGTTTCTCTACCATTCGATATTCCTCTGTCGAGAATTCTCTGTTTAGCTCTGTTCCCCATTTTTTAAGTGGATTACTTGGTTTGCTGCTTTTCAGCTTCTTTAGTTCTTTGTATATACTAGATATTAGTCCTCTGTCAGATAAAGGGTTAGTGAAGATTCTTTCCCAATCTGTAGGCAGTCGTTTTGTTTTGATGATGGTGTCCTTTGCTTTACAGAATGAAGTATATTCTTCATGAAATAAAAAATAAAAAATAAAAAGACTCTTGCAGTGTCAAAATGCAATTTTTCAAGTTTTAGAACATAACAAATTTTCTCCAAACACTGAGCATTTTTTCGTGGTCTTTGTCTTAGTCTCAGCTCCTCAGAGCAAGCAGAGAAGTTCTTCCTAGATCCAGGAGGGACCACGGCCTGTGCGCAGCCTTTGAGAGATTTTCAGGCCTCTATCCTTGGCTACAGTGAAGTAAGGCTAACCTGGGATATACAATAACCTGTCTCAAAGCAACAACCTTTAATTGAAAAAGCTCTCAGACTCCCCTTTATAACCAGTGATGTGAGTTTCTGGATCAGGTTTCTTTAGGAATTAACCTCTAAAACTCAGGATAAATCAGACATAAGAGGAATCCAGCTGTGACAGCAGTCAATGCTATGGAAGCAATACACTTGTCATATGTGTTTACTTACAAAACCAAATACAATATAAAGTTCTGTACAGTTCTATCTTACGAACTTGATAGAAATAGGCACCATACGCTATTTCAGAAGATCAGCTCAATAATATGGGACAAATTGAATAGCACTTCATTTTCCAGATCTAATGACAACCATAATTATACTTTGATTTTATTATTTTTAATTTGGGATTTTTAAAGAAATAACTTTAAAACTGGGTTATGAACTGGGTATAGTGGTGCATGCTTTTAATCCCAATACTTCATAGGCAATGGCAGCCTCATCTCGTTGAGTTCAAGACCAGCCTGGTCTATATAGTGAGTTCCAGGACAGCCCAGGAACAGAGTGAGAGCTCATCTTGACAGACAAACAAAAAATAAAAATTAAACAGAAAAAGTAGAGTGATGGAAATAGACAACCTGGAAACTATTAAGCTATGTAGACTTTCTACACTTTGCGCCAACTGTTAACAAAATGAAAATTTACATATTCTGACATAAAGGGATGTTTGTAGCTATTAAGATGTCAGGCATACAGGAGGAAATGAAAGAAATGATACAACTGATACATGTAGAAATTTTGAGAAGAGAGAGAGAGAGAGAGAGATGGATATATATCTATGGTCCTAGCATTTAAGGGGCTGAAGTACAAGGTTCACAAATTCAAGGTTAGTCTTAGATACACAGTAAAATCTAATCCAGTATCCAACTACTATGTCTCAAAAGAGAGAAGACATAGACAAACCCCAAAAATAATAAGATATAGAAGCAGCAAATAGGCACATGAAAAGAATCTGTAGAACAAGGTGAATAACATTAGAGCCACAGTGAGATGCTTGTCAGTCAACAGAATTGTATCAGTCACTGAGTGTCAGAGGGAAGGACAAACCCAGAACCTTCTGAGAAAAGTGTGGCAGATCTTACTCTATCACACACTCACCATCTCAACCAGCAACAACACTCCTGGTTTTACATGAATCACATGATAACATATGTCCACACAGGCCTTCAGTCTGGTGTTTCTTGCAGCCTTCTTCACAGTCACTGTAAACTGTGTCATACCCCAACAAAGGAATGGTTGGACAGATGAGTTCAACACAAAGACTTCCCCTGCAACACGAGAGAAGACTTGCTGAGCAGCGAAGCCTGTGAACTACAGCAATGACAGGCCTGACAACACATGCCTACTGGGGTAATGGAGGCATCAGCGTCATGGGACTAACAATCACTTTTTGATTAGATCTAAGATCCACTCCACAACTTCAAAATGATACCTGGCACCATTATCAGGAACAAGATCCTGAGGCCACATAAATAAGAGGCTTTAGGGGAGATCCTACTCTTACTTTTCTAAAAAGGCATAGTATTAAATAGATTCTTAAAGACTTCTCACACTGTTCATGGGTTAGCACATCTCTCAACTCTCATCATTCTTTTTGTCACTAAAAAGAGGTTAACACACAGACACACAACTGGTAAAGGTATAGAGAATAAGAGAGTGCTTAATGCTCAGCCCTAAGTGGGGTATCTAGTTCACACCCCTTCTTGCTAAAGTTTAGGGAACATTGTAAAAGTGGGTGTAGAAAGACTTTGAGGGCCAGAAGCAGCAAATGAATACAACTTTTCTGGGCATGGCTGGACAGTTGCATAATTAAACACACAGCGGTTGTGATAGCATAGACAACACCTGTGAGAACTCAAGACAGATAAATTCCTAGCCTGGTTAGGAAGGTGGCATGACTTTCCACCTCTGATTAAGGAGATATTGATTACTGGTAGCTGCTAGGAAAGTGGGAATCAGGTGGTTTTGTAAGAGTATGGTGCCTGATAGGTAAATCCTGCTCTACTGAAAGGCTATACATTCAAGAGTGTAGTCACCACAAATTATACTTGCTGGGCTGAAAAGGAAAACAAAGAGCACAAAGTTGGGGGTAGAGTGGGAGCTGTGAATAGATCTAAGAGAAGTTGGAGAGGTATTGAATATGATTAAAACAAATTGTATGAAATTCTTAAAGAACCAATAAAATGTGAGAAAAAGTAATAAAATGGAAAAGTAAAAGCAATAGATTTTTAAAAATCAAGCTATACTGCCAAACTGAGGAGAGAAGGGAAAATATTACAAAACCTACTGTTTCACACTCCAAATCAGTATAGAAACATTATTTTAGATATGTTTACAGACAAAAATAGAGAAGGAAGAGAGGGTGAGGATGAAAGGAGGGTGAAGGTAGGAGGAATGCAAAAAAGGCAGGTTTAAGGGAGGAAGAAAAAGAAAATTAGTGGTCAAGGATCACAGTGAGTGTTCTGGTTTTAAAACTAAATGTCTGGAACCTATTCTCACTCAGAGTCTACAACAAGATAAACACAGTTGAGTGGATTGAAAGAGTTATTAACTTTACACAGGGTCTGTTACCCAAATGAACACATGTCATAAGATCTCAAGACAATGGACACTAAGAGACAGTCAGTCCTCTTTCTTCTTGAGTTGCATGTTCTGATGGATCTTAGCACTTACTCTTTTTGTTCAGAAGAAAATGGAAATCAAGTCTCTCATGTTCCTCCCACACCCACGACCAACACACTGCTGCTGGACCATGGATTTGATGCCAAGCTTTGTCACACTTCCTGGAAAAATGTCATCCTGGTCCTGGTTTATTTGAAGGCACTGTCCCCATCCAGACTTTGCTTTTCCCTCTCAGAGCTCTGTGTTTAAACCTCTAGGGTGTACAGCTCTACCTCATAGATGAGGAGTACAATGGCTGCCTGGAGATTCTGAAGAGCTTTTGCTGGATCTAGAGAGATTGTCGGGCACTGGACTTGGGCATTGGTACCTAGAGAAAAGAAAAGCTGCACATAAGCCTCCCAAGGAGGCCAGAACAGCCTGGATAGGGCTCAGGAGAGGGCTGGATAGGTGTATGGCTTCTATCGCAGCCTCAGAGATGTTTCTTACTAGGAAAGCTCATAAAAGCAGGGGAAGAATGGTAACCCAAACATTGTGTCTTGCACAGAATCATCACAGATATGAACCTTACATATAAATAACAATATGAAATGCAGGTTTTGTGCTCAGTCAAAAGCCAGAGAGCAACTCTATCATCACAGTAGGCAATTTAATGGAAAGTGCATTGAATCTGCAGATTGCTTTTGCTAAGAGGGCAATTTTAACTATGTTAATCCTGCCAAGCTTTGAGCATGAGGAATATTTCCATCTTCTGATATCTTCTTCTATTTCTTTCTTTAGAAACTTGAAAAATTTTTCCAAATGACAACACATGCTGGAGAGGATGTGGAGAAAAGGGAACTCTCCTCCACTGCTAGTGGTAATGTAAATTTGTACAACCACTTTGGAAATCAATTTGGTGCTTTCTCAGACAGTTAGGAATAATACTACCACTCCTAGGCATATATCCAAAAGATGCTCAAGTATACAACAAGAACATTTGCTCAACCATGTTTGAAGCAGCTTTATTTGTAATAGCCAGAAGCTGGACACAAACCAGATTTCCCTTGAAGGAGAAATGGATACAGAAAGTGTGGTACATTTACAAAATGGAATACTACTCAGCACTTAAAAACAAGTAAATCATGAAATTTTCAGGCAAATGGTGGGAATTACAAAAGATTATCCTGAGTGTGGTATCCCAGAAGCAGAAAAACACACACGGTATATATTAACTTATAAGTGGATATTAGACAAATAATATATGATAAACATACTAAACTCTGTCCACCTAAAGAAGCTAAGACAGAAGGAGACTCTGGGTAAGGTGCTCAATCCTGACTTAGAAAGGCAAATGAGATGGATATCACAAGAGGGAGAAATCAGGAAACAAGACAGTCATCTATCACAGAGGGTCTCTGAAATGCTCTACCTTGCATGGTATCAAAGCAGATTATGAGACTCATAGCCAAATTTTGGGCAGAGTACAGGCAATCTTATGAAAGAAGGGGGAGATAGAAATACCTGGAGGAGACAGGAGCTCCACTAGGAGAGAACCAAGAAGAACCAAGAAATCAAGGCGCAGGGGTCTTTCTGAGACTGATACTCCATCCAAAGACCATTCATGGAGATAACTTAGAACCCCTGTACAGATGTAGCCCATGGCAGCTGAGTGTCCAAGTGGGTGTCCTAGTAAGGGAAACAGGGGCTGTCTCTGACATGAACTCAGTGGCTGGCTCTTTGATCCCCCAGAAGGTGGGAAGCAGACTTATTTGACCACATAGGCCATAGCTCTATAGTACAGCTTAAGATCAGGAACGGAGATACCTCCAGAAGATCTTTTTTTTTTTTTTTCAATGCAGTTTATTCAGGAACCTTGAACAATCATCTGACCCTGGGTAAAGCCAGCCCACTTTAAATAGCCTCTGGGTAGCCAACCTCAGCATGCCACGTGGGCAATGCAGATAGGTCCACATACATGGAAGCAAGCCAGATCCTCAGCCTTAGCCAAATGTGGAGTTGTTCGTGACAGAGAGCACTCACCATCGGGAAGGTGGAAGGTGGAAACCAGCTCCATCTTTCAGGCGCGGCATTACGCAGCTCTCTACAGTTCCCCCTTTTTGTTTTAGACGCATCAGGCAAGAGTAGAGGTCTGATCTCTGATATTAGAAATAAATTGGGACTTTGTACTGATGTTCATTTAGGTGTCATCCACCCAAAGAGCATCAGACCCGTCCGATACCTTTTTCTCAGAGGCGGGACCTGGGGCATCAACCCGCATGCAATCAGACATAGCAATTCTGTGTTTGTTGTTATTCCATATGAAGTTGAGAATTTTTCTTTCCATGTCTGTAAACGGAGCAATTGGGAATGCAGCCGATCCTGATGAGACCTGATAGGCTAGGGTCAGATGGAAGGTGAGGAAGTCCTCCCCTATCAGTGGACTGGGGAAGTGGCATTGGAGAAGAAGAGGGAGGGACGTGGCACTGGAAAAGGACATTGGAGCTTGGATACAAAGTGAACAAATTGCTATAAATAAAGAAAATTAAAAATAGGAATTCCTTTCCCCTCAAAAAACCCATGAAAGAACTCCTACAGCTGAGAAACTGCTTCTGCAAAGTGCCTGGTTACAAAATTAATTTTTAAAAAATCAGTAGCCCTCCTGTACACAGACAGCAAATGGGCTGAGAAAGAAGTTAAGGAAACTACACCCTTCACAATAGCCACAAATAATATCAAGTAGCTTGGTGTAACTCTTAGCAGCAAGTAAAAGAGCTGTATGACAAGAACCTCAAGTCTCAGAAGAAAGATGATGGAAAGATCATATCAGATGATAGAAAGATGCCCCATGCCCATAAATAAGTAAGATTAACATAGTAAATATGGCCATCTTACCAAAGGCAAACTATGGATTCAATACCTACCCATCGAAATACTAATACAGACCATGAAAGGACAATTCTAAACTTCATATGGGAAAACAAAAGACCCCGAATAGCTTAAAAAAATTCTATATAACAAAAGAACTTCTGGAGGTATCTCCATCCTTTACACACTGTCGGGAGAAATCCTCACAGGGAATGAAGCAAAGGGGACGGAATTAGGCCACCCAGTATATCCCTGGAAAAGGTCCCGCAGACCGGCCAAACCCAGGGACCTGCTGTGCACCAGATAGCCTGCTGTTACCAGGAAAGCGGTACCCAACTGTCACAGATTACCTCTTGGGTACTGGGGCACAGAGCCCCAACCTCAGACTTATAAGAGCCCCAAATCCCCAATAACAAACCCACAGATACTACTCCAAGATGCAACCAGTTATCCCTAACAAAACTGACCAAACCATGGGACACACAGGTTACAGCAGCAGCTCACTAAATTTACAGCAAGGAACCCAGAAGAAGCAGGGAAGCTTTCTTCAGGACTTCCCTGGGTGAGAGGAAAGCCATCTCGAGTAACAAAGACCACATTTACCACTCAGGTCTCTATCTCTGAGGTGAGCAGTGGCAACTCCTGAAAAACACCGGCCATCCAGTGACTATACCCAAAAAGCTGAGAAGGCTTCCTTCAGGAAAAACCATCTTCCTGCCAAGGGGATTCTCTCCACCACAGGATTCCAGGAACCACCAGAAACTAACTCCAAACACCTAAAATAGCCCAATGGTTAGAGGCCAGTGTAAAAGCTCAACCAACAATAGACAGAGCAATATCCAGTTACACCAGCACCATTTGTTGAAGATGCTATCTTTTTTCCATTGTATGGTTTTGGCATCTTTGTCAAAAATCAGGTGTCCATAAGTGTGTGGGTTTATTTCTGGGTCTTATATTTGGTTCCATTGATCCACCATTTGTTTTTATGCCAGTACCATGCAGTTTTTGTTACTATTGCTCCATAGTACAGCTTAAGATCAGGGATGGCGTTACCTCCAGAAGACCTTTTATTGTTGAGGATTGTTTTAGAGATTCTGGGTTTCTTGTTATTCCATATGAAGTTGAGATTTTTTTCTTTCCAGGTCTGTAAAGAATTATGTTGGATATTCGATGGGAATTGCATTGAATCTGTAGATTGCTTTTGGTAAGATGGCCATTTTTACTATGTTAATCCTGCCAAGCCATGAGTATGGGACATCTTTCCATCTTCTGATATTTTCTTCAATTTCTTTCTTCAGACCCGAAAATTTTATTCATAAAAGTCTTTGACTTGCTTGGTTAGAGTTACACCAAGCTATTTTATGTCCTTGGTAACTATTGTGAAGGGTGTTGTTTTTCTAATTTCTTTCTCAGCCCCTTTGTCTTTTGTATACAGGAGGGCTACTGATTTTTTTTAGTTAATTTTGCATTCAGCCACTTGGCTGGAGGTGTTTATCAGCTGAATTTTTGGGGTCAATCATGAACACTATCATATCATCTGCAAATATTGATACTTTGAATTCTTCCTTTCCAAACTGAATCCCCTTGATCTCTTTTAATTGCTCTAGCAATGTGGAGAGAGTGGGCAGCCTTGTCTTTCAGTGGGATTGATTTAAGTTTCTCTCCATTTAGTTTAATGTTGGCTGTAGGCTTGCTGTATATTGCCTTTACTATGTTTAGGTAAGTGTCTTGTATCCCTGGTCTCTCAAGGACATTAAACATAAATGAATGTTGGATTTTTCAAATGCTTTTTTAGTATCTAAAGAGATTATTATGTGGTCCTTTTCTTTCAGTTTGTTTATATGTTGGATTCCATTGATGGATTTCCATATAAGGAACCACAGCTGCAATCTGGGCTGAAGCCACTTGTTCATAGTGGATGATATCTTTGATGTGTTCTTGGATTTCTTTTGCAAGTATTTTATTGAGTATTTTAGCATCAATGTTCATAAGAAAGACTGTCCTGATATCCTCTTTCTTTGTTGGGTCTTTGTGAGGTTTAGGTACCAAAGTGATTGTGCCTTCATAGAATGAGTTTGACAATGATCCTTCTGTTTCTATTTTGTGGAATAGTTTGAAGAGTATTGGTCTTAGCTCCTCCTTGAAGGTCTGGTAGAATTCTGTGCTGAAACCGTCTTTTATTGGATGGGAGACTTTTGATGACAGCTTCTCTTTCCTTAGGGTATATAGGACTATTTTACTTATTTCCCTGCTCTTGATTCAGCATTGGCATGTGGAAACGATCAAGAAAGAGTCCATTCCATTTAGATTTTCAAATTTTGTGGCATATAGACTTTTGAAGTAAGACATAATGATTGTTTGGATTTCCTCAGTGTCTGTTGTTATGTCCCCCATTTCATTTTTTTTTTCAATGCAGTTTATTCAGGAACCTTGAACAATCATCTGACCCTGGGGAAAGCCAGCCCACAGCTTAAATAGCCTCTGGGTAGCCAACCTCAGCATGCCACGTGGGCAATGCAGATAGGTCCACATACATGGAAGCAAGCCAGATCCTCAGCCTTAGCCAAATGTGGAATTGTTCGTGACAGAGAGCACTCACCATCGGGAAGGTGGAAGGTGGAAACCAGCTCCTTCTTTAAGGCACAGCATTCCGCAGCTCTCTACAGTTCCCCCTTTTTGTTTTAGACACATCAGGCAAGAGTAGAGGTGTAATCTCTGATATTAGAAATAAATTGGGACTTTGTACTAATGTTCATTTAGGTGTCATCCACCCAAAGAGCATCAGACCCGTCCGATACCTTTTTCTCAGAGGCGGGACCCGGGGTATCAACCCGCATGCAATCAGACATGCTCTTCTCTGGGTCCAAAGCGGCTGACCCTGAGTGCAGTGCTTAGCCTCGCATCCTGAGCGTAACATTTTAGCTTTTTATGGTATCCAACCATGCTTGGGGCGAATGTCCTGCTTCAATGGCTGTAAAGGCCTGAATGATCATGGCTGCATCACACTGTTGTGAGACTCTACTCTTGCATATATACCACAGGCAAACTAAGGAGACCAACACCAGAAGGCCTGCTAACGCTCCCATGCCTGCCCATTCCTTCAGATGATTCATGGCTGCAGCAATCCATGATGATAATCCTGTGGCTAGTCCTGCGTCCACTCTGGTAGAATTTACTGTGACAATGGCTTCAGCGCAGAATTCTACCAGACCTTCAAAGAAGAGCTAACACCAATTCTCTTCAAACTATTCCACAAAATAGAAACAGAAGGAATATTACCAAATTCATTCTATGAAGCCACAGTCACCTTGGTACCTAAACCTCACAAAGACTCAACAAAGAAAGAGAATTTCCAGCCAATCTCCCTTATGAACATTGATGCAAAAATACTTAATAAAATACTTGCAAACCGAATCCAAGAACACATCAAAGATATTATCCACTATGACCAAGTAGGCTTCATCCCAGGTAAGCAGGGGTGGTTCAATATACGGAAATCCATCAATGTGATCCACGATATTAACAAACTGAAAGAAAAAAACCACGTGATAATCTCCCTAGATGCTGAAAAAGCCTTCGACAAAATCCAACATCCATTCATGTTCAAAGTATTGGAGAGATTAGGGATACAAGGCACATATCTAAACATAGTAAAGGCGATATACAGCAAGCCTATAACCAACATCAAACTGAACCGAGAGAAACTTAAAGCAATCCCACTGAAATCAGGAACAAGACAAGGCTGCCCACTCTCTCCATATCTCTTCAACATAGTGCTGGAAGTCCTTGCTAGAGCAATAAGACAGTCGAAGGAGATCAAGGGGATACAAATTGGAAAGGAAGAAGTCAAATTATCACTATTTGCAGATGATATGATAGTATACGTGAGTGACCCCAAAAACTCTACCAGGGAACTCCTACAGCTGATAAACACCTTCAGCAAAGTGGCAGGATACAAAATTAACTCAAAAAAATCAGTAGCCCTCCTGTATACAAAAGACAAAAGGGCTGAGAAAGAAATTAAGGAAACAACACCCTTCACAATAGCCACAAATGACATAAGGTACCTCGGAGTAACCCTAACCAAGGAAGTCAAAGACTTGTATGAAAAAAAATTCAAATCTCTGAATAAAGAATTAGAAGAAGATATGAGAAGATGGAAAGATCTCCCATGCTCATGGCTTGGTAGGATTAACATAGTAAAAATGGCCATCTTACCAAAAGCAATCTACAGATTCAATGCAATGCCCATCAAATTACCAACACAATTCTTTACAGACCTGGAAAGAAAAATTCTCAACTTCATATGGAATAACAAGAAACCCAGAATTGCTAAAACAATCCTCTACAATAAAAGATCTTCCGGAGGTATCTCCATCCCTGATCTTAAGTTGTACTATAGAGCAACAGTTTTAAAAACTGCATGTTACTGGCATAGAAACAGAATGGTGGATCAATGGAACCGAACAGAGGACCCAGAAATAAACCCACACACTTATGGACACCTGATTTTTGACAAAGATGCCAAAACCATACAATGGAAAAAAGATAGCATCTTCAACAAATGGTGCTGGTCTAACTGGATGTCTACATGTAGAAAAATGAAAATAGATCCATACTTGTCACCCTGCACAAAACTGAAGTCCAAGTGGATCAAAGACCTCAACATAAAACCAGACACATTAAATCGGCTTGAAAAAAAAGTGGGAAATACCCTAGAACTCATTGGTACAGGAGAAAACTTCCTGAACAGAACACCAACAGCACAGGCTCTAAGAGCAACAACCAATAAATGGGACCTCATGAAACTGAAAAGCTTCTGTAAAGCAAAGGACACCGTCATCAAAACAAAGCGACCACCTACAGACTGGGAAAGAATCTTCACCAACCCTTTATCTGACAGAGGACTCATATCCAGTATATATAAAGAACTAAAGAAGCTGAAAAGCAGCAAACCAAGTAATCCACTTAAAAAATGGGGAACAGAGCTAAACAGAGAATTCTCTGTAGAGGAACACCGAATGGCAGAGAAGCACTTAAAGAAATGCTCAACCTCACTAGCCATTAGGGAAATGCAAATCAAAACAACCCTGAGATTTCACCTTACACCCATGAGAATGGCCAAGATCAAAAACTCAAGTGACAACACATGCTGGAGAGATTGTGGAGAAAGAGGAACCCTTCTCCACTGCTGGTGTGAACTTGTACAACCACTCTGGAAATCAATCTGGTGCTTTCTCAGACAACTAGGAATAGCGCTTCCTCAAGATCCAG